>NW_024412404.1:29174032-29178709 GCF_014898765.1 Herpailurus yagouaroundi | reverse complement strand
ACTAAAAAAATAAACAAATATTTATCTGGTGAGATTAAAGGAAAACTAAACCAAAGAATATTTTAAATGAAAAAGAAGACATGAATCATTTTAAGCAGACGATTCAAATATAACATGACAGATGCCAACAACCTTAAAAACAGAGAACCTTGCAAAAGAAATAGTCAAAAAACAACTTGCCAAAACTGAAAAAAGAAACAAGGGATAAGAATATTGAAGCGATGGCTATAAATCTTCTGAGACGAAAAACAATTGGTTTAAATAGTTTTACCAGTAAGTTCTACCTAACTCTTCAGGTATACACCATCTCAATCTTGATTTTATTTTATTTTAATGTTTATTTATTTTAGAGACAGAAAGAGAGAGAGAGAGAGAGAATGAGTGGAGGAGAACAGAGAGAGAGGGAGACACAGAATCTGAGACAGGCTCCAGTCAGCATGAAGCCTGATGCAGGGCTCGAATTCATGAACTGTGAGATCATGACCTGAGCCAAAGTCAGACACTTAACCAACTGAGCCACCCAGGCGCCTCTACACCACCCCAATCTTTCATCACCATGCCAACAAACAGAAAGAAGGAACCCTCCTCTGCTACCATAACCCTGACACCCAAAACCACACTGACATGTTGGGGAAGTAAATTTATAACATTGCTTTAACTCATTAAAATAGATTAAGGAACGTTAACTAAAATACTGGCAAATTGAATCAAACCTTATAAAAAGACAACCGATGAAGGTAAACCTGGCTTAATACCACTCGGGTATAAAACGTCTATTTTACCATACGAATGGATTAAAAATTATGTAACAATTTCAATAGGTTGAGAAAAACCTTAAGGTGACATTCAATATGCATTCATGACAATAAACTTTTGGAAGCTAGAAGTGCAAGGGCACTTTTATAATCTAATAAAGGGCATCTATTAAAATACTATAGCAAATGCCACATTGAATGAGGAAACACGAGAAGTCTCCCCACGATTCCTACTTCTGCTAGACATCGTATTGGGTTTCCACAATAGCACAGTAAGGGCAGGAGAATAATCAGTTAAGTGCAGAAGGATTAGGAAGGAGAAAATAAACCAGTCATTAATTCCAGATGATGCGATCCTTTACGTGGAGAAATCAAAAGAACATACACAGAGAGATTATTAGAAATGATGCACGGGGCGCCTGGGTGGTGCAGTCAGTTAAACGTCCGACTTCAGCTCAGGTCACGATCTCACGGTCCGTGAGTTCGAGCCCCGCGTCGGGCTCTGGGCTGATGGCTCAGAGCCTGGAGCCTGTTTCCGATTCTGTGTCTCCCTCTCTCTCTGCCCCTCCCCCGTTCATGTTCTGTCTCTCTCTGTCTCAAAAATAAATAAACATTAAAAAAAAAAAAAGAAATGATGCACAACATTCACTTATTCATTCACTTCATTTTTTTGTTTTGTATTTGAATTATAAATCCCTATTAACTCCCCACAAATAATAGAAAGTGTAGTTGGAAAGACACTGCCATTTAAAATATTGTATTAGAGAGTGTCAGAACCTAATAATTCTAATGAGAAGCGTGTAAGCTTCTACAGGAAGCTAAATGGTATTCAGAGATGTTAAAGAAGCCTAAGTCAATGGAGAAGTATACTGTGATCACAGAAGTGAAACAAATCTTTAGGGTGTCAGTTGTCTTTACGTTCATCTGTAGATTCGATGTAAATCCAACCCAAATCCAAGCGGGGATTTTCTTAAAATTCAGTAAGTTGATGGTAAGATTTGTTTGGAAGAATAAAACTCCTAAGAATAACCAGGATACTTTGAAAGAGCAGCGAGAAATGATTGAAAATTGCCTATACTAAAATTATAAGTCATCAAAAGACACCTTAAGGAAAATAATGTTATAGACAGGGAGATAATATTTGTAATATATGCAACTGATCAGCGTGAATGGTATATGAGGCATTCATTCAAATCTACGTAAAAAAGGAAATACAGGGGCACCTGGGTGGCTCGGTCACTTGAGTGTCCAACTTTGGCTCGGGTTATACTCTCATGGTTTGTGAGTTTGAGCCCCACATCGGGCTTGCAGCTGTCAGCACAGAGCCTGCTTCAGATCCTCTGTCCCCTTCTCTCTGCCCCTACCTCGCTCATGCTCTTTCTCTCTCAAAAATTAAAAAAAAAAAAAAAAGGAAACACAACCAGGCTCGCTCACATTCCCTTCCTCTACCAGTGCCTCCTGCTTCCCACTTTGTTTGCCGTCCCTACCAACCCACCTCCCACAGCCTGCCCCAGCGGCACCCCTCCCATGCCCCCCAGCACATGCCCAGGCTCCCTGGCCCTCTCTTTGGGTGGTGTTTGGCCTCACTGTCCACAAGGAGATCAGTCTGTGGGCGACCCAGACAAATAAATTCGAACCCAACCAGAAGGGAGCAAGGACAGGCTGTCCTCGGACCCTCCAGCCTCCTCAGGGCAGAGCCCACTTTCAATTTTCTTTGCAGCTATGATTTCAGTGAGGTCAACTTGCCTAAGTCAAACTTGGCAGAGCTGAATGTTGTCGACGGGTTTTATACTTCTACCAAGTTTTACTCAGTATCAGGTTATACGGGGAGCAGTTTTAGGTGTTGTCAGCTGGGCCTTTTATTTAATGGAGGTGAATTTTTCCAATGTGATCTTCATTACTAATTATTTAAAAGGCATATAATCTCTGTTATTTCTTAACACACGCAAGGGTCGGGTTTTGCAATCTGGACACAGTTAGACTCAGAAAAACTAAGAGATGACAGAGGAGCTACGGCTCTTCTGGAGTATTTGTTGCTAAACCCTCGAATGCACAGCCAGGTTCTAGTGTTAAGGTCAAACATGAAGCATTTGCTAGAAAACATGCCCTTAACGTGCAGCCCTGTCCAGCAAGCTGGGGATCTGGGCAAGAGGTCCCCATCGAGTTTCCCCAGGTGGGTCCTCCCTGAAGCTTGCTCTGCACCACCCCTAGGAAATGCTACTATAGTGTTAGAAGGAGAAGCCCCATCCCTGCCGGACTGGAGGCTTATCTCTAGCCTCTAAGCCAAGGACCACAGGCTGAGCTCATCTTGCAAAGGCTCTGACATGACTGTGCTCCTCCTTGGGGAACCGTGAGGTTGCAGCCACAAGCAACACCACGGTGCGGAAACCATCATGGAACCCGGGTCCACCGGTATTAGTCCATCCGCTCCCTCATCCAAGATTCACTCTGTCATTTAATAAGAATGTATTGAGTCTTACCACATGCTATGATCCAAATCTGGCAAATGGAGGGGTTATGCCATCATACAGCCTCACCACCCCTAATTGATCAAACCAAGAAGTGGTGAACCAATCAAATTCTCGGGGAAGCGACTGAAGGCACCAGGGATTCCCCTTGTACTAAATTCTTCAAATTCGTGTGATCATAGTGATTCTGGGCAGAGGTACCACCGCCCGGCACACGAGTCCATAGCCCTGATTTACCATGTTCCGTAAACCAGCGAAAGTCTAATCGCTTCTCTCCTCTCTCTCCCTGGAGCAAAATACTGAGGGATGGGAGGTACCAGGCCAAAATATCTTCTGATGCTCAGAAAAATTCTTTTCAGAGCTATTTGTGTGCATGTGTGTGTGCGTGGGGGTCTGGGTTTAATAAAAGTCTGTACAACAGCCAAACTATCAAAATGTTAAAAACCCACAAGTATGTGGCTTACCTCCTCGAGTTTTTCATGTCATCAACGATTGAGATGTTAGAATTACCCAGCTAATGTGAAAGACAGCCGTGGTACATGGGGTGTGCCCTTGACTTGGCATCAGAATGTTGGGTGTTCCTGAGCTTCCTAACTGCCATGTTTCCCTCATGGTTCCCCCAAACTCCCATGGTCTCCCCTGCTCCCCAAAGGAAAGGGCCATTCCAAGGTTCTAAGCAGAACTATCATCCGATACCGTGTTCTTCAAAATTCAAGTGCATTTACCAAATTTGATCCACCTCCCTTCACAGATTAGAGTAAATACAAGATCTAGAAGGAGGTGGTGGGGGAACCTCCCTCCCATGCATCTCCCTAGGTGCAAGGTGTTTTCCTCTCCTCTTGGCCACCGCCACGGTCAGCCCCTCTGTGTTCCTCATCTCGGCCTCACCTTGCACACATTTTGGCTCATTTACCTCCAATAGGGACTTAAAGGCCTCCCAGCAGCCCCAAGCTCTTCTGGTGACTTATCTCCTCTCTTAGTTTCTACTTGCAATTCCATTTTTTTTTTTTCTCTAAGACCAACTATACCTCCTCTTTCATGAAGTTCTTATTCATTCTCCCTTTATAAGGGAGCAGCGGGCCTCATATGTAAGATGATGAAGGATTCTGATCCCTCCAGTTCCTGGCTGGGGAATCCTAGGTGGGGAGCCCGGGCTTCTGAGGAGGCCAGGGTGCGTGAGCCCGCTGTATGACAGAAGGGGAGGGCAGGGTGGCAGTCACAGGACTCTACAGAAAGACAGAGGGGACTTGTTTAGAAGGTGTCAAATTTAAATCTTCAGGGAGAAGAAGAGGTATCTAAAGAGGGTTTTAGGGAGAGTTTTCTGTGTGTTGTCTTGTCTAAGGCCTGTGCTATCTCTTCCAGATAATTTATCATAAAGAAATGGATTCTTTCTCATGGTTTGGGGGAATACACAGATGCTCCTTTAGTAGAGACACCAGATGCCATGGTATTAC
>NW_024412404.1:29157639-29164032 GCF_014898765.1 Herpailurus yagouaroundi | reverse complement strand
CCCCCCCCCCCCCCAACACACACACTGCTGTCTTTAGATGATGAATAAAAGTAATGATGGTGACATTTGTCAGGTGCTTAACGCACGCAGGCACCATGCAAAACCAGAATGATCATGATTAATCCTGCAACCATGCTCTGGGGTTGGCATAAAATGAGGACACCCGGGCCCAGGGTGGAAGCGGAGGCCAGCCAGGAAACCAAGGATTTCTCTCTCCTTCCTGGGCACACACTTGGGACCATGACGTTGCCTTCCCGATTTGGGAATTACAAAGGAAGTTTAAATCCTCATACTGGAAGTTCCAAATGCTCACCGCAGAAGCGCAGACACACGGAACTGGAAGCCTCGCAGAAGCCCTAGGGTCCTTCTTGCTGACCCCACTTGCCCCTGCTCCTTGGAGATCGCGATATTTGAGAACAGGCAGCTCCTGCAAATAGCAAAAACCCCTCTGAACGTCTTGTTTTCAAAGAAGAAAAATAAGGTTTTGCCGAAGAGCCGGTAGGATCCCTCTCTTTAATGTGGTCATATTACTCTTCCCGGTTTCCGAAGGAATGGGATAGGAAGTGAAAGTGTTTTGCGGAGGAGAGGATTTATTAATGGTCGGAGCTCCGTGCAACAGGCCAGGGCGGGCCCGCAGTCCCTGTCCCGGGCGAGCTGCAGGGTGCGGAGCTCTGCGCTGCGCCAGCTGGACCAGGCTCGAGAAAAGAGATGGCTCACAGCTTCGTACTGGGGACAGCCACACTCAAGGGTTACTTACCTTAGGAACTCTCCCCGGGAGTCTCCATTAGCCGACTCACCATGGACATTCTCTGCCTTCTCCCCGTAGTGCACCTGACCCGTGCCCACGGGGGCCAAGTCCTGCCTGGCAGCGCCCCCCCTCTTCCCTGCTCGGCTCTGCTCCTGCCACCGGCTCCCTACGAGCTTTCCAAGAGTCCGTTGCCTTCCCCCAATGCCTATATGTGTCAGTTGCACTTGTGATTTTAATTATAGGATTTAACATTTTGTAAGCCGTTGAAATATGGGATTGGTGAAGTACGTGTGTGAAAGAACGTGTTTTGGTGAAAATGATCATATTTACCAAATCTAAAACACTGTTGATTTTAAGGCAAGTCACTATTTTATGTATCATTTAGAAAGAAAAAAAAAATACCAGCAGTCAAACCACGATACATCATTGATCGTAAGAGTATTCCTATTTTTAAAAATTTTAAATATGGGGGGAAAGTGCATGTCAGGATTGATAAAATAAGGTAAGTTAAACAATTCGGAAAAACTCTATGAAGAACAGATAATTGCGGGATATAAACTGAATATGCAGTTGACTATCCGCATACACTGTGATCCAGTAACGAAACCTCTAGGCATCTATAGAAGAGAAATTCTTATAGAGATACTATAGAAAACACAAACAAGAATGTTTATAGTAGCAACTGGAACCAACCCAATAATAAGTGGAAAAGAAAATGAACACAATGCGGCATGTTCACAGAATGGAATATTACATGGCAGTCAAAATAAACAACGGTGACAAAAGTTTGGATGAATCTTAAGAATGTAATATTAAATGAAAAAGTGACTTCCAAAATTATTTACAACGTTCTTATAAAGTTAAAAGTGATCAAAATAAAAATTTACACACATTTTTTTGGAATGTATACTGATGTAACAAAACCTTAAAATAAACAGGAAACGAGGCAAAAATGACATGATATCCAGGGTGGTGGGTAAATTGCATTGGAGGAAGCAGGGAAACACGAAAAGGGGAGAAAATATGGTTAGATGTAGATTAAACTCAAAGTTCTTGCTCTTCATAGTGTGTGGTTCGTTCACAGGTGTATTGCATCATAAAATGATTATTAACAAATTAACTGAATAAGGAAAGTCATATATTAGTCAATTACGACCGTGCGTTATGAACCAGAAATTATCCAATTCTGTGCAACTGGTATCTAATTAAAAGAATTAGTTATGGGTGCCTGGATGGGTCAGTTGGTTAAGCGTTCGACTCTTAGCTTCAGTTTAGGTCATGATCTCATGGTTTTCATGGGTTCAATGCGTTGGGCTCTGTGCTGACAGTACAGAGCTTGCTTTGGATTCTCTCTCTCTTCTCTCTTTGCCCCTTCCCCACGTGTGCGGGCTCTCGCTCTCTCTCTCAAAATAAAGCTTTTTTTTTTTTTTTAAAGAATCAATTTAGGGGCGCCTGGGTGGCGCAGTCGGTTAAGCGTCCGACTTCAGCCAGGTCACGATCTCGCGGTCCGGGAGTTCGAGCCCCGCGTCGGGCTCTGGGCTGATGGCTCAGAGCCTGGAGCCTGTTTCCGATTCTGTGTCTCCCTCTCTCTCTGCCCCTCCCCCGTTCATGCTCTGTCTCTCTCTGTCCCAAAAATAAATAAACGTTGAAAAAAAAAATTAAAAAAAAAAAAAAGAATCAATTTATAAGCCAAATGATCTAGTAAGTGGCAATATTTGAAAATTATAGTAAGATATATGTTGTTATTAATTTGGGGGGTTTTTTACAAAATTTTTTGGATACAAATCCTTTGCTGGCTGTATGTATTGCAAACACTTCCTTCTGCTAGGAAAGATGCCTTTTACGAACATAGTATCTTAAATTTTAATACAGATTGATTTGATTTATCACTTTCTTTTGTAGCATGGTGTTTGTGTCCTTTTTAGAAAAAAAAAAAGTTTTCTTTACCCCAGGTTCTCAAATACATATTATTATATTTTCTTCAAGTAACTTTATTGTTTTAGATTTCATTTAGACCCCAAATCCATCTGGAATTTATTTAGCATTTGGTGAAACAAGTGGTCTTGTTCCATTATTTTTTACCCATGGACATCCATCACCTTTCATCCAATGAACTGGACTATTGCCTTATAAATATATGTGAACTTGATTTTAGACTCTGTTCCATTCTACTGTTCAGTCTGTCTTTCTTCGACCCAATAATAAATTTATAATATCACGTGATATCTGATAATGTTCTCCTACTATACTTTTCTTCTTAAACTGTTGTAAGTATTCCAGATTTTTTTGCATTTGTGTGAACTTTAGAATCATCTCGTCAGTTTTTGCCCTGCCCCCTTTAAAAAAATCCCTCCTGGGATTTTGACTGGGCTCTCATTGAATGTACATATTAATTTGGGGTAACTTGACATCTTGACAATATTGAGTCAACAATACAGGATCTATAATTCATTCATTTTAGTCTTCTTTAGTTTCTTCAGTAAATTTTTAGTGTTAGTGTAGAAGTCTTATGCCGTCTTGTTAGATTCATCCTTATTTATTTATATTTTTGATGTTAATATAAATTTTCTAAATTTAATTTGGTACTTCTTTGTGATTGAAGTCCAAAAAGACAGTTCATTTCTGTAAACTAAACTTATCTCCAAAGATCTTACTAAATTTGCTTCCTATTGCTAAAGATTTCCTCTAAATTCTCTTACATTTTCCAGGCAAACAAGATCATATTGTCTGCAAATAATAAAAGCTTTGCTTCTTCCTTTCCTACACTTACATTTTTTTCTGTCTTTTTCTTGCTTCATTGCACTGTCTCCAAGATAAATGAGGGATAAGAGTGGTGCTAACAGGCACCTCTGTCTTGTTCCTGATGCAGGAGTAAGTTTTCTAATACTTTGCTATGAATATATCAGCTGGAAGGTTTTAGATAGATTATCAGATTAAGTAAATTTTTTTTAAATTTTTTTTTTCAACGTTTATTTATTTTTGGGACAGAGAGAGACAGAGCATGAACGGGGGAGGGGCAGAGAGAGAGGGAGACACAGAATCGGAAACAGGCTCCAGGCTCTGAGCCATCAACCCAGAGCCTGACGCGGGGCTCGAACTCACGGACCACGAGATCGTGACCTGGCTGAAGTCGTACGCTTAACCGACTGCGCCACCCAGGCGCCCCAAGATTAAGTAAATTTTCATAGATCTCTAACTTGCTAGGAATTTTTATCATTATCATTAGGAACTTTTATCTTAACTGATTGAATTTTGACAAATGTCTTTTCTGCAACCATCAAAGTGATCATAGACTTTTCTACATTTTCTGTTAAAGTGATGATTACATTGATTGATTTTATAATGAGAAACCAAGCTTACATACTCAGAATAGCTCACTTAGTAAAATTATAGTGTATTATGATTTTTATATATTGTTGGATTTGACTTGCTAATATTTAACAAAGGACATTTGCTATTTGCTTATGAGTGATCTGAGGTTTTCTTATTTTTAAAATGTCCTTGGGGCACCTTAGTGGCTCAGTCGGGTAAGCCTCTGACTCTTGACTTCAGTTCAGGTCATGGTCTCATGGTCGTGAGATGAAGTTCCCCCCCCCCCCCCCATTGGGCTCAGTGCAGAGCATGGAGCCTGCTTGGGATTCTCTCTCTCTCCCTCTCTCTGCCCCTCTCCCGCTCATTCTCTCTCTCCCTCCCTCTCTCTCTCTTCAAAAATAAATAAACTTAAAAAAATGTCCTTGTTCAATTTCAGAATCCATATTGTGCTGACCTCGTAAAAACAATTAGGATGTGTTCCCATCTGTCCTCTTCCTTTATTCTGTGGAAGAGTTTTGTGCAAGATTGGGATGTTTTTCCTTCAGCGTCTGGAAGAATTCATTAATGAAGCCAGGGTTTTCTTTGTGGAAATATGGATTCAGTTTTACGTATATCAAAATACTCAAGATTATCTCGAGATCTGTAATAATGTTCCCTTTTTATTCTGTACATTGTTAGTTTCTATTTCTTTTTAGCTCTGTTAATTTTGCCAAGTTTAATCAATTTTGTTAATCTTAAAGTGCTTTCAGTCTGCTTACCTTTTTTCTGCAGTGTGCCTGTTCTCAATTTCAATTTTATTGATATTTGCTCTATGTTAAGTATTTCTTTCCTTCTCTTTTCCCTGAGCTTGCCTTAATGTGCTTTCTTGCTTTTTGAAATAGAATGTTAAATGGTTGGTTTTCAGCCTTTTTTCTTTTCTAAAATAAGCATGTAAAGCTTTAAATTTCTCTGTAAGCACTGCTTATTTTCATCCCACAAATTTTGGTAACTTGCCTTCATTATAATTTACTTTAAAACATTTTCTAATTTTTATTTTGATTTTTTGGATCCCTAGGCTATTTAAAGCATACCAGTTAATTTCCACATAGTTGGGATGCTTGTAGTTATCTTTGTATTAATAATTTCTAGATTAATACCATTGTGGCCAGAACCATACTATGGATAATTCAATCTTTTATCAGTGCGTATAGCCATTACAGAAGGGATACCCACATAAAATATAGCCATCCAAAGTTCCATAGTGTTAGTTCTGCCTATAAATTTGTATTTGATGCTCTACCCCCAATCTTATTGTCAATTTCTATCCAGGTATGTTGTATATTAGTACCTCATCGATGTATTAATTTGCATCTCCTTAATGACAAATGTTGTGGAGCCTGTTTTACATGTTTATTTGCCATCTATGTATCTTCTTTGGTAAGGTGTCTATTCAGTATTTTTGCCCATTTCTTATCTGAGTTGTTTGTTTTTTTATTGTTGAATTTTAAGAGTTATTTCTATCTTTAATAGCTAGTCCTTTATCATATATGTGTTTGACAAAAAAAAAAAAATTTTTTTCCAGGATATCACATGGTTTTTGCATTCTATTAACGTCTATTTTACGTTCTATTAACAGTTTCTTTGACAGAACAGTTTTTAATTAAAATGAAGTCCAACTAATCATTTTTTTTCATTCATGAATTATGCTTTTGGTATCAAATCCAAAAACTCAACACCAGACCAAAGTCACTTCATTTTCTCCCATGTTAGTTCTAGACGTGTATAATGTTGCATTTAGGTCTGTGATTCATGATTCATGATTCATTTGAGTTAATTTGTGAAAGGTATAAAGTTTGTATCAAGGTTCACTTTTTTGTATATGGATTTCCAATCGTCCAAGTCATTTGTTGAAAAAGCTATCCTTTCCCCATGGGATTGCCTTTGCTCCTTTCTCAAAGTTGTATTATATTTGTATGGGTCTATTTCTGGTTTTTCTATTCTGTTCCACTGACCAATATGTCTATTCTTTCACTACTCCTGTGCTGTCTTGATGACTGAGATTTTATAGTAAGTATTGAGATCAGATAATGTCAGTCCTCTCCCTTTAATTTCCTCCTCCTCCTCCCCCTCATCCTTCTTCAGTTTTGTGTTGACTGTCTCCTTCTTCTCCTCCTCCTCCTTTTCCTTCTTCTTGTTCTTCTTCCCCTTCCCCTTCGTCTCCTCTCCCCCCTCCTCCTCCTCCCCCTCTTCTTCCTCCTCCCCCACCTCCTCCTCCCCCTCCTCCTCCTCTCCCTCCTCCTCCTTCCCCTTCTTCTTCTTCTTCTTCTTCTTCTTCTTCTTCTTCTTCTTCTTGA
>NW_024412404.1:28868746-29157629 GCF_014898765.1 Herpailurus yagouaroundi | reverse complement strand
TCTTCTCCTTCTCCTCTTTCTCCTCCTTCTCCTCCTCCTCCTCCCCCTCCTCCTCCTCCTCTTCTCCTTCTTCTTCTTCTTCTTCTTCTTCTTCTTCTTCTTCTTCTTCTTGATTGTGTTGGCTGTCCCAGTTACTTTCCTTTCCATATAAGCCTTAGAATCATCTTATCAATATCTACAAAGTAGCTTCCTGGGATTCTGATTTGGAATGCAAGTAACCCACACTTCAAATTAAGAAGTATTGATAGCTTAATAATATTGATATGTCTTCCAGTCCATGAACATTAAATATCTCTTTATTTATTTAGACCTTTCATTTCTGTCATCAGGAGGTGATTCTCAGCTTATCTCAAAAGTTTTCTCCTATCTGGAATTTGAGCTTATATACTTGTTTTTGTTTCCATAGCTCTCTGACAACTTTATAAATATTCTTTGTTGTATTTATATGTTTATCACAGCATTATCAATAACCAAATTATGTAAAGAGGCCAAATGTCCATCACCTGATGAATGGATATAGAACACACACACACACACACACACACACACACACACTGGAATATTACTTAGCCATAAAAAAGAATGAAATCTTGCCTTTTGCAATGATGCAGATAGAACTAGAGACTATATAATGTTAAGCAAAATAAGTCAGTCAGAGAAATATAGATACCATATGATTTCACTCATATGTGGAATTTAAGAAACAAAACAGCTGAGCATAGGGGAAAGGAAAAAAAAAGGGAGGCAAACCATAAGACAGACTCTCAACTATAGAGAACAAACTGAGGGTTGTTGGAGGGGAGGTGGACAAGGGGATGGGCTAAATGGGTGATGGGTATAAAGGAGGGCACTTGCTCAGGGAACCTGGGTGGCTCAGTCGGTTAAGCGTCCAACTTTAGCTCAGGTCATGATCTCACGGTTTGTGAGTTCGAGCCCCGTGTCAGGCTCTGTGCTGATAGCTCGAACCCTGGAGCCTGCTTTGGATTCTGTGTCTCCCTCTCTCTCTGCCCCTCCCCGACTTGTGCTCTGTCTCTCAAAAATAAATGTAAAGGACGGCATTTGTGATGAGTACTGGGTGTCATTTGTAACTGATGAATCACTAAATTCTACTCCTGAAACTGATATTGCACTATGCTTGAATTTAAATCAAAACTTGAAACATTATATATAGTTTGTTATAGTTTATCTGGTTTTTTTTTTCCTACTTGTTACAATTGCAGTCTTGGACAACCCAGAAGCAAGTAGCTAATCACCTTTTTACCCTTTGGAGAAAAATACATATAAGCAACTATGTACTGTATATATATATATATATATATATATATATACACATATATACATATATACATATATATACATATATACATATATACGTATATATACATATATACATGTGTATATATACATATATACATATGTGTATACAAATATGAATATGTATATATATACATATATACATACATATATATATATTTGTCTTCCCTTGTCTTCAGTATACAAAACATACTGTATACATTTTATCATCACATTGTTTTTTTTAACCACTTAGCAATAACTACTAGAGATCATTTCACAGCATTATATATAAATATTTCTCATTCCATTTTAGAAGTGGATGTACCATAGTTATTTACTGGGTTATTTCTTGTCTTTTGGTATGATAAAGAGTGTAACAGGGGTGCCTGGGTGGCTCAGTCAGTTAAGTGACACTTTGGCTCAGGTCATGATCTTGCGGTTTTGTGGGTTCCAGCCCTGCACTGGGCTCTGTGCTGACAGCTCAGAGCCTGGAGCCTGTTTCAGATTCTGTGTCTCCCTCTCTCTCTGCCCCTCCCTCACTTGCACTCTGTCTCTGTCTCTCAAAAATAAATAACCATTAAAAAAAATTTTTTTAGGGGCACGTGGGTGGCTCAGTCAGTTAAGCATCCGACTTCAGCTCAGGTCACGATCTCGCGGTCCGTGAGTTGGAGCCCCGCGTCGGGCTCTGGGCTGATGGCTCAGAGCCTGGAGCCTGCTTCCGATTCTGTGTCTCCCTCTCTCTCTGCCCCTCCCCCGTTAACGCTCTGTCTCTCTGTGTCTCAAAAATAAATAAACATTAAAAAAAAATCAAAAAAAAATTTTTAAAGGAGTACGACATTAAAAACTTGTTTAAATGTATGTTTTTAATTTTCCTTGCACCAAAGGGCCATTATTTTGTTTCTTTTCTTTAAATAAATGTATTACAGTGAGTTCAGAGAAATCTGGTTATATTTTTTTTCCTGTTCTTTGGAATATTTAAAAGTATTTGTTTGCAGCCAGGATACAGTTAATTTTCATGAATTTTTCATATGTACTTGAAAATTTGGGATATTGTCTATAACTAGGGTTCAGAGTCTATGATAAAGCAATAAATTCTACTTCTGTTGATTAGGTCGTCTATATCCTTTGTATGTTTTGTCCATTTTATCTATCTTTTTTTTTAATTTTTTTTTCAACGTTTATTTATTTTTGGGACAGAGAGAGACAGAGCATGAACGGGGGAGGGGCAGAGAGAGAGGGAGACACAGAAACGGAAGCAGGCTCCAGGCTCTGAGCCATCAGCCCAGAGCCCGACGCGGGGCTCGAACTCCCGGACCGCGAGATCGTGACCTGGCTGAAGTCGGACGCTTAACCGACTGCGCCACCCAGGCGCCCCCATTTTATCTATCTTGAAGTGACAAAGTAAGTTATAATATTTTATTAGTAGTATAACTACTTTCTCTTGCACCTCCTAGAGTTTCTGTTGTAGATACATTGCTACTATGTCGTTGTGTTTAGAAATATTAATAACCATTAAATACTCATTGCGAATTATAAGATCATTACATAAAATATCCTGTTATTTCTTTTAATACTTTTCATGCGAATTTTAATTCGTTGGAAATCAAGATTATGATTCCTACTTTCTTTTTCTTTGCATTTGCTTGATGTATATTGGCCCATCATCTGTTGCTGTCGTTGCTTTTAATACTCCAGAGTCTCTGTTTTAGGTATGTGTTTTGCATGCAACATAATATTGGATCTAGCTCGGTTAGCCAATCTAAAAAGTTTTACTTTTAATGCTATGCCAATTTACATTTGTAAAGGATACATGTGTCATATTTATTTCATGTATCATACTGTTTGATTGTGTCTTTTATCATATGGCATGCCTCTGTCTCTCTTTCTTTTTCTCCCTATCTCCCTCTCATTCTCTGCAACCCTCGCCACCAACTTCTTTCCTTCCTTCCTTTGTTCCTTCCTTCCTTCCTTCCACTCTTGCTCTTACTCACTCTTTTTTAAGCTGGCTTTAGTTTCTTCTTTTTTTCAGCTCAAACCTTCAGGATTGATCATATGCTTTTTAAAAAATCACCAGTATTCCCAAGATTCTCATACTAATGTCCAATTAATGAACTCACCCAGTATAGTTTCTATCCTGAATCAATCCTACTACTTGTCTTACGCTAGGGTCATAGATCAAGATTAGCCTGGAAATTCCATGAGAGATATATCTATCCAGTTATCCTCAGTAACAAGCATGGCACTGGACACATCATGGATGCTCAACAAATATGTGTTGAGTGATTGAGACAATTTCACAACTGGAGACCAAAACCACCATAAAGACATGGTCTCCATTTCAGCCAGTGCCTTGCATTTGGAACATATTTTTATTTGTTTTTGATATATTTCTTCTCTTGTTTCTCTCAGTAGTTATTTAAAACTTTCAGTTTTAAATTAAATCTCTTACCAACCACTCATTCTCAAGCAGTCTTATTTATTCATTATTTTATTTATTAATCCAACATTCTAGGTGCCAGGAACTATGTTTGCCATTGGGGACCTAATGGTGGGCCAAAGTGGGCATGATTCAAGCCCTGATGGGGCTTATAGTTTAATGGGGTAGAAAATTTTTAGTCAAATGATTAGGTGAATATTTTAATTATGATAAATGCTCTGAAGAAGAGGAACTTGGTTCTATCAAGACCAATAATCTAGAGGCGCCTGGGTGACTCAGTCGGTTGAGCATCTGACTTCAGCTCAGGTCATGATCTTGTGGTTCATGAGTTCAAGCCCCACATCCAGCTCTGTGCTGATATCTCAGAGCCTGGAGCCTGCTTCAGATTCTGTGTCTTCCTTTCTCTCTGCCCATCCTCTGCTGTGACTCTAAAAAATAAATAAACATTAAAAAAAATAAAGACCAATAATCGAGTAAGTTGACCTAGATGGGAGCATTCCAAAAGACTTCCTGCAGAATGTCACTTGAACTGGGCTCCAACAGGTATGGAATATTCCAGAGGGAAGCAGGCAAGTAGCAGATAGCTTCTGCCTAATTCATATAGTCACTTTCAAAGTCCAGATAACTTTCTTTCATGTCTCTTGCCTACACAGATTGATATCTGCAGTCAGAGAATGCCAGCATCTCAATTTCTCATTTTCCTGGTCTGTCCATTAGTCTTTTGTGACCTTGTTAATAAGAGTCTGTCCTAGGAGATAGGAGTCTTCTCCAAGCCTCTTTGTCTCACCTGATTTCCCCCACCTCCCCCAACTACACCACACCTTTCCCTCAAACATTTAGGTTAACTAAACACATTTGACCCCCTACTCTTTAAGCCTCAATTTTCCTGCTTGACACATAGGAAGTTTAGACCAAGGGGGGCTTAAGAGCCATCCTCAAGCCCAAGAGCTCCTGCATGGAGCTCCCTCCACTGGCTGGAAAGCAGTTGCACACAGCAACTTGCAGAGAAGAGGGGTGCCTTTGTCTCACTGCAGGCCCGCCATCATAGCCCTGCCCTACCTCTAAGGGTCTCCTCTGTGTCTACATTCCTTGGGTCTACAAAGCCCCCGATGGCATCTCCTTCTTTTCTAGAAATACAGGATGTATCAGGTGTTGAGAGAAATCTGCCAAACTTTTGCCCTTTGGGGCAGTGGGAAATGAAGGAAGATCCCTGGGTGAAGCTTTACTAAACTGAGGGACAGACTGGAGCCAGGCTCAAGGAGTCAAACAAGGGAAGGGGTCAAGAGACCCTCCCCCTGGGGACCTATGAAAGCACATCAGGGTTGGCCTTGTCTCTCAGTTTCCAGGGTCTTCACCATCAATTCCCTGGCTAAAACACCATGGTACAAGTTAAAACAAACAACACTGTGACCAGGTATCATTAGCCTGCAACCAAAGCAAAGTAACCACTGCTCTTTGTTAATTAATTCCAGGAATCAAACATTGGATGCTCTTATCCTTAAGATTTAGGATCAAGGTCACAGGCAACTGGGGCAATGCTTTCTTTGTGGCACTGTGTGGTTTAACTTAGAGGGAGAGTCCCAAATTCCTGACTGTTCAAGGCCCTTCTCTCCCAAATCCCTTTTTATATTATCACACACACACACACACACCCCACCACAACCTCCATGGCTGTCATGCCCCCGCCCGGGGTGCCCACCCACTTCATTTCTCCCTGCTGACCCGCAAGCCTTCCCCTGGTTCCTGCTCCCTCTCTCAGCTGACTTCCTACATCCCTCTCCCCAGTCCTACCCCCGCCTCCAGCCACTTCTCAGACCTCATCTCTGTCAGTCGTCCCTCCCTCGCTTTCATCCCTGTCACACCATGTTCATCCTGCAAGGCTAAGACCCAACTCAATTTTATGGAGTCAAACTGTTTGCTCATCTGTCTCCCCCACCAGACTTGGAGCTCGCCAAGTGCAGGAATCACACTAGGTCTTTTTCCCAGCATATATGCAAAACCCAGCACGCAGTGGTCATTGATGAATATTTGTTGAATTGGATCATTCTTACTCAACCCTGCAGCCTGGGAACTGGTTCAGGCGCAGCTGCTCCCTTAGCATAGAGATGGTGTTTGGGGAAAGATCAGCTACCAGGCCTGTCCCACTGCGTCTGGCCACGGGCTCTTTCTAATGGCCTGCCCCAGCTGCCATGGTTGCAGAATCTGCAGGTCTGGGCTCAACTCCTTGCATGAGGCCCCTTTAAGGCTACCAGCCTCCTTCCCACAACCCCTTCTCTTAAAGAGCATCTGACAGTGCTTTAAATGGAGTGACACAAAATGTGACCACAGATGGAGCAGCCAGGACAGGAAGGCAAGTGGGTTTTGGCTCCGGAGAAAATAGAGGAAATTGTCCTCCCAAGCTCTAGAGAGATCCCTGGCTGAAGAGCAAAGAGCCCAAGTTCAGTTCCTGGTCAGGCACCAAAGGGCTGGTGGCTATGGGTGCTGGGGGGGGGGGGCAGATGGAGAGAGAGAGAGGGGGGCAGTGGGTGTTAAAAAGAGGGTTACAGGAAGGGGCCCTGGGGCAACTTGTTGGCCTCCCCCGGACTCCAGTTCATTATCTGCAAAAGAACAGACATGCAATTTGAAATTCTCAAATTTTAACCCAAACAATTACAAATCCAAATGTGAAGCTGAGATCATTTTTATCCTGACCCACTTATTTTAAGATGTCCCCCCTTTTTGTTTAATGAACCAGATGGCAAATCCAAACCAAATTCACTTCCCAGCCAGTAGTCAGCATCAGCAGAAGCAGGTGGAAGAGAGTCCTCTCTCCCACGTGGAGAAACCACAGAGTCTTTTGAGCCTGGGTTTTCATTTATGTTAAAATCCTTAGGGCTTAAGCCCATTTATTTGTATTTGTTTGCATTTTTAAAAAAAGAGATTTCCTGTTCTTTGGAAGGTTTAATCCAGGCATCCTGGGTTCTGATGGGCCCCCACAAAAGATAGAATACATTTATTAAAAAGAGCTCTCAAAGCTCACAGAATCTATTTCCCTGTAAGCATGCAAACCTGGGTTTAAAATTGAAAGCAAAAAGGGTAGAAAAGAAAGTGTAGTTAGAACCCATCTTAGGAAACTTTTAAGACCTATTTTTGAAACATTCGTGGAGTCCAAGGCCATTGCTATACTGACTCTGATGCATTCTTTACTTGCGTCTTTTTCAAAAACTAAAACGCTTAAGGATTTTATTCTCCTTTCCAGCCCCAAATGTTATATAAGCTTTTAATCAACAAACATTTCCCAAGCACTTTCCCTGGGTGAGGCCCTCTGCGAGATGCTAGGGATACAGAAACACATAAGGAACTCATAGAATGGAGGGGAACAGAGCAGGAAGCTTTGGGGCGAAAGGTTGAGAGTGCTTTACTGGAAGTTCTTCTGAGGTGGGCAGGAACCAGAGTGTAAGTCACAAGGCTCCCAAAAGAGCTCATTGTGGCTCTTAACAAAAACAAAAGAGGAGGAGTTTGCCAAGTAAAGAAAGCGAGTGGCATCTGAGAAAGGGAATAGAGTAGGCAGGGCAGAAAATGTGAAATTGCACGTGTTTTCAGAGAAAGTGAATCAGGCAGAGGCCAACGGATGACAGGACGAGTGAGAAGAGAGACATCCTGAACAGGCCAAATTAGGAAACAATGAAAATTCCAGACTCAAGTGTTAGGAACTGATCCTCTGGGCAAGGGGGGAACAAACTACGTTTTTAAGCAGACATCACATTCAGACTTGCTGGTAGAAAGACAGGACGGCAGGTGATGAATGGGAAGGCAAGATACTGGTCACAGAAGGTAGGAAGTGCTTGCAATCATGCGGATGGAGACAGTGAAGGTAACAGCAAGAAACTAGGAAGAAAGAGATGATCTCAAAAACCATTTGGGAGTAAAGCAGCCCGGCCTCAGGAACATGGACAGTGAGGAACAGGGTGGACTCATCAATAGCTTACAAGGTTTCCTTGGGATGATGGTGCTTACAAGTGAAAATATCATGACGGTGGCCAATGCACAGAGCATTTACGTAGCCTATGGGCCAAGTACGTCACACCTGTGAAGTCATTCAAGCCTCCCTAAGCCTACAAATAGGTACTATGCTTATTACCGCTTTACAGATGATGAAAGTGAGGAGCGCCTGGGTGGCTCCGTCGGTTGAGTGTCCCGGCTTTGGCTCAGGTCATGATCTTGCAGTTGTGGGTTCAAGCCCCGTGTCAGGCTCTGGGCTGACAGCTTGGAGCCTGAAGCCTGCTTCCTATTCTGTGTCTCCCTCTCTCTCTGCCCCTCCCCCACTAGCACTCTGTCTCTGTCTCTGTCTCTCTCTCTCAAAAATAAATAAATGTTAAAAAAAAAAATGATGAAACTGAAGCACAGAAAGATTAGGTAACTTTCCCAAGGTCACCCGCTAAGTGGTGATCCCGTATTCGATCCAGGATTCAAACCCACCTGATCCAACTCCAGAATATAGAGCTTAGCTGCTCCCCAGGCATTTGGTAAAAAAAAAACAAAAAAACAAAAAAACAAAAAAAAACAAAAACAAAAAAAACCACACACACATTATAAGAGGGGATGCAAGCTGTGGAAAAGAATTTTAATTCAGCTTTGGACATGTGAGGCAGAGGTGCATGTTCACCAGGACTACAGGTGCAGGGGTGACTTAGAGTGCTTCAGAGCCTGCACATGCAGGGCCACCTTTGCCCAGGAGCCCGGCCATCCCCCGGAGAAGCACCACAATGCAGCCAAACCAGCCCAATCCCCACCCGGGCTCTGCCAATTCCTAGCTGGATCCAATCACTTCCTCCTTCTGGACCAGTCTCTTCATCCATGCAATGGCCATACTAACACTACTCCATGATACCGGGCGGATGAGATGTTCACATAAAGCCGCAGGTGCAGGCCCTGGCACACAGAGGTGGCTTGACAGTGATCTCAATCCTCTTCCAGGGATGTGGGATTTTACGGGAAGTGATCCACTACTTATGCGACTTCGCGATCGTCGAGAGATGTGTGGTCACAAGTATCTTTCCAAAGTTAGGAGAAGGCTAGGGTTTGGTGTGGGAACCACTCAACTCCTACACTTCTGTTTCCCCGGCAGCAGCACCTGTGTGTCTGTGAATGATCCATTTCCTGATGTCCATGGACGGTTTACTGTCTGCCTGGCATCACCACTGGGCTCCAGGAACATAAAGCCAATGCTGGGGAGAGAGTGGTCACTTCCACAAAGGGACAGGGAAGGACAAAAAATATTCCAAAGAAAGGATCTCTGAAACGACTGTTTACCGAATATGTGTCAAGCAACTTTGAGTTAATGCCCTTCTTCTCTGACATGGGCCATGGAGAAGGAAAGGCTATGAACTTCTGTTAGCACAACGGGCGTTTTTAAAATGAAGCCTAGCACGACAGTGCAAGTGAAGGGCTATCTCTTGCAACAGTGTGGACATTGTTTTCAGAAATGCCCTCAGTTTTCCCCTCCCAGGGGTCACACACATAAGGTTTTAGAGGACTGAAATCGAGTGGAAGGAATGGCATTCAAAAACCTGGATGGAATGTCTGGCTCAAAGGGCCGGCCACTTAATTTAAAAGTAGCAACATTCACGGTTGTTAAAGTGGAAGTTAAGTAAAGGTGGGACGGAGAAGTCCACCATCTTGGCAACAGTCTGGGTAACAGCAGAGGATCTGGGTCCTGCCTCCAGTTCTCCAACTTCTGCTCTAAACGCATTGTGTTCAAGCAGGCCATCTGTGCCTTCCTTGCGATCCCTGGAACACAAGGTAGCAAAGGCCTTTGTGAGTGTCTCAGGAAACCATCAGACCAGGCTACCCCACATAGGCCTCATCTTGGCTGGGATAGCTCTAGAGGAAAGCGTGACTTTCCTCCTTGGCTGGGAATCGTCTTCCACATGCCCCTGGAAGGTCAGCGAGGAACACCTACTTCTTTCTTCTCTAACCCTCTGGGAGGCACTTTGGAGAGATTTTCATCTTCATTCCTAGCAAGCTACATTGCGATGCCCTTTTGAATACACATGGGAAAAATTCAAGCACTCCCTTACTATGTCCATTATTAATAGCAACAAAGTTAGAGCAATTATAGTGGGCAATTGTATTATTTTACTAACATCGTCTTAGCTTTGTTATTGTAACACACACTTGTTTCCTTAGAATGATGCTATCTCTTCATAAAGTTTTGTTATTCTTGGAGATGGTCCATGGATCCGTCAAAGCCTGGCACGCTACCACCGTCTTTAGGAAATCCTCCCAAGGTTGTTATCCAGGGCTGGCTGCCTTCTCGCTGTTCCATGGCACTTTGTTCAGACCACTGTATAGGACTGATATCTACAATGACTATTGGTTTATATGACACATCTCCTAGGAAACTAGGTCATGAGCCCAGCAAGCAAGAGCACGCTGTCGTTAATCCTCATAGCTTTGGGGTTGCCATAGGAATCAACCCTGACAATATTCCCTCCTTCCACTAGAACTGACTGTAAGATGAAGTTCTGCGACTAGGTGCACTGTTGATGGATGTTCTCCATAAAAACCATCATGCTCAAATCCTATGCTCTGCCTCGGAGGCTGGTTCAAAACACCACCAATTCAATATCTGATTTTTGACTTAAGGTCTTCCATTTATAAGAAAATGAAACAAAAAACCCAGCTGAAGCACATGAGTGTGAAGTCCAGTGTCCAAGAAATAGTTTATATTAACAGCTTGGAAAAGCTGGGCTGGCAAGACATACCAAGCACAGCTTTTGGAATGTGCTCCTGCCTCTAAAAGGGAAAACCTAAGCATGCATGGGTGGTCCTCTCCACATGTAACAATTTAGACTTTAAGATATCCAGCAACATTTGGAGCCCTCTTTTAAAAGGACTGTAAAATGAATGCTTGGCCCATACACTTCATGGGCCACTTGGGCAAGAGCCAATTGTCAGCCATAAATAGGTCTTGTTATTCCAGCGCATGTTGAAGGTCAACTGTCCCCCTAAGAACCACTCCAATCCCTAGCTAATGACTTCCCCCCGAGCCGGTGATGGCGAGAACTTTCTTTGGGAAACTCCATCTTCCTAATTCTCAAGAAGGCCTGGGTTCAGGAAGTCCTTACTTACCCCGAATGCAGTTTGGAATGCAATTATGTTCGGCGTACTTGGCAGAAAATTTAATTTTAATAAGACAAGAGGAGTTTCCATGGTGTTTCACTCTTAATGCTGTTACTATCACTCTAGTCATAGTAAAATAACAATTACCATTATGGATTGCCTACTGTGTGCCAAGCCCTATTTGTTTTACCACAAAGGGACAGGAGACGTTCTTGTCGTTTTCAACTTCTAGAGAAGGAGCCTGAAGTTTAGAGACGGTAACTCTCTAAGAAGTCATGGCTAGAAAGAGTGAGGGCTAATGTTTGAAGCAAAACTACTTAACTATAAAAATTACATTCTTGACTGTTCTGTCACACCCCCCCCCCGCCCCCGGGCGCACCCGGGGGGGGCCAACGCTACAGGTGTGGATTCTAAGCATCAGGCACTAAAAACACATTCTGCCCCATAATCCTTGCCTGTGCCTTTTTCTGCCACTCACTAAATCATGACACTGTTGGTCATAAGGGAAACCAGACAAAGAAGTACTCAACAAACAGACTATTGAAAGAGCAACTTTTTTGACTGTGGGAGAATGTCATCTTTGTAGTTAAAAGGCACAATCATTTGACAGAGAAAATGGTAATTTGTCACCTATTTTTCCATGGCTTTATGATTTACTATTCACGTTCAGATTTGTAGGTAATATAATAATGTGAACCCTGATATCTAAGGCCAAGTTTTTCCGATTTTGTAGAAAGAACTAGCAGGAAATAAAAGTAGAGAGGTGTGTTACCACTGACAGTGAAATGGAGTACCTTCTAGCAGAGATTTCTACTGGAAATACAGCAGATGGGTCTGGATTGAAAAAGGCAGAGGACTAACTCATAATTTTCTGTGCCATCAAGGATGGGCTCCTGATCTCCCCATATCAGGTGGGTAAGGGTTGGCTAGAATGAAGAGGGACAGAAAATCTATGTGAGGATTACTTCCAGGCCACATGGCATACCAAAGCAGAAATCCAGAAAGCAAAGCCTTCTCCTTTGCAGTGAGCAGTTCGGTAGATGTGAACCCAATATATATTTCATAGTTACGTTTTGACTCTTTACCAAAGGTCAGACCTGGTAGAATAACGAGCAATTGTAAGCACAGAGTGCAGAGATCTCAACAAGGATGCACAGTGCTCAAGAGAAAAAAAAGGTGTTGAAATTGAGGCCGATGAGTTTCAGGCATGCACCAGGGGGTAGGATCACCCAAACTGGCAGAAAGGAACAAGAACAATTTAGAGAAGTTTGAGGAGACTTAAGAACAGGAGAGCGTGACGTTACTGCCCCGAGTATAGCATGACGTAGGGAAGGGCACACCCCTGAGGAAGACTTTTCTTTTGGTTGCATGCGTGCCCAGAGTGAGGTGGAACAGGTGGTGTAGCACCAGCGAGGGGAGGCGCCTGGATAAGCCATGGGCGCGGATGTGTCTGGGTTCCCAGAGCTGCTGTGCAGAAGCTCCTGCAATTCTTGGGGAAGGGCCATGTGGAAGAAATGGAACTGGAGGACCAGTAGAGTCCTGGATTTAGAAAAAGGAGGATGTCAGGGGTCAGGGTATCCAACAGAGACAGTATCCGGGTGCAGGGTCAGTGACATTGAATGTTATTGCAGGCTCAAAGGCCAGGTGGAGTCAAGACCAGGGATTTGGCAAAGATAGAGGCCAAAGTAGACCTTAGTCAGACTCCCGTGTATAGGCATGGAGCCCTATTCCCCCGCAGAGCCCCAAGGACACATAGCCACACTCCCACAAAAACCCAAACATCGTATAGTGAGAAGTAGTAATGAGACACTATAATAAGAAAAAAAAAAAAAAACATTTGCCCTAAATAAACTATTTTGAAAAAGAAAAGACTTAGATACTACTAATTGGCAGATTTAAGTAACCTTCTCCAACACCCATAATGTTCACTATCGCAGGGAGTTAAGAGAAATACTAGATTAGAGAATTTATTGAAAATAATTTAAAATTTCTTTGAAATCTGTGTAGGGTTGTTGGGGTAAATCTAAGAGAAAAATCACTGAGACACCTGAAAGATACTTGAGATTAAAAAAAAAAAAAAAATCCCCCTTCCTGAAGAGTAAGAAAAGCTGTTTCTCCCATGAGGAAAAAAGAAAGAAATTTCTGAATCGTATTGTCTCTAAGATCTGAAAGAATATTGAATCTATACACGGAATACTGGTATTCCTGATAGTCTGTGATATATCTTTTAAACACAAATGGAAATGAGAAGTATAATCTACTGCCCTGACCTCCACAATCACGGAGAAGTAATGAGTCAAGAGAGAATTAACTTGAGAAATTTATCCAGAAATTAGAGGGGAACAAATACATGAAAATAAAATTAAAGATGAGGGAATTTCGAGGGGGACAATGCAGTTGTCTCTCACAGGGCAGCCCACTGGTGTGGATGCTGTGGACCCATCGCTGACCACAGTGACTGTTTCCGGGCTGAACATGTGATTCAAGGTTACTTGACCGGGAGATCAGGATTTCTGTTTAGTAATTACGGGGAGAGGAAGTATGCTTGGATGTGGACAAGGAAGATGACCACCTTGAATGCTGCTGGAAGCCTCTTGGTACCATGCAAGAAGCCAGCCTGGAAAGGAAGGCAACACGAGGAAGACTCTAGAGCCAAAGAAATTGACAGAAACAGTCAGGGACTCCTCTCATTCTTTGCCTGAAGTATGAACTCCCTCTGGATGTTCAGAAACAGAACCAACATATTGTATTTACCGTTTAAGCTAAGTTTAAGTTGGACTTTCTGTCATACTCAATTAATATGGAACTGAAAGGAAGACCCAGAATATTGAATATATATTTAACAGGAAACCTATAAAAAGAAAACGGGACAGATGCAGTTAATATGATAATAATAAAAAAAAGACAACTTAGCTAAAATAAAGAAAGCTTAGTCTAAAAAAAGTTCACTAAGTACTAATAAAATTAATTAAAATAATTCTGTGCCTGTGCACTTACTTAGGATTTTTTTTCTAATTTCAAGGATAAGGAATCCCCAAAGCATCTAAGAAAGAAGAATAAAGAAGCAGAAGGGGGAGGAAAAGGTCAGAGAAAGGAAGTCGGAGCAGGAGGAGGAAAAGGAGGAGAAAGGAAGGGGAGGAGAAAAAACTAATGGAACAGAAAGGCTGGCTTCAAACTTCTTGCAATTCTGACAAAAGACATTTGAAGAGAACTTAGTTTTGAAGGGAAAAATCAGGGGCACATGGGTGGCTCAGTTGGTTGAGTGTCCCACTCTTGATTTTGGCTCAGGTCATGGTCTCAGGGTTGTGGGATTGAGCCCGCGTTGGGCTCCCTGCTCAGCATAGAGCCTGCATAAGATTCTCTCTCTCTCCCTCTCTCTCTCTCTCAAATAATATCAATGCCTAGCAATGTTGCTTACTTGCACAAAGAACTTACACTTTCATTTATGAAAAGCCCCCCCCCCCCAAATCATGAAAATAATCAAAGCAGAACACTCCAGCTGACTGGGAGATGAATCCGTGTCCTATAATTTGCACCAGAACTTTGAAATAAACATTGATGAAAAAGGGACGAAACTCACTTGTTTCTCTAGAGCTTGGTCTAAATAAATGTTTTTTTTTAATGTATTAAATAATTATTAATTATGTAAAATAATAACATTTGCATAAGAGCCCCAATCTGGATATAAAGTTCTGACGTAAAAAAAAAAAAAAAAAAAACAAAAAAAAAAAAACACCACAACTGAAGAGTTCTAAAGCAAATCAACTCGACACTTCATACACTGTTTCAGAGCATAGAGAAATAAATTGAGGAAAGAGGGGAGAAACATTGCAAATCATGGCTAACAATAAAATCTTACAAAGATTTTTTTTTCACATGCAAAAAAATGACTAGCCAATCCTGTTTTTTAATCTTTTTTTTTTTTTAAGTTTATTTATTTTGAGAAAGAGAAAGAGAGAACAGAGGGAGGGGCAGAGAGAGAGGAAGAGAGAATCCCAGGCAGGCTCTGTGTTGCCCGTGGCCAGTGCGGGGCTCCAATTCATGAGCCATGAGATCGTGAGCTGAGCTGAAATCAAGAGACAGATGTTTAACTGACTGAGTCACCTAGGCAGCCCCCCATCCCGTTTTTTGAATCAATGTGCAACGTTCTAACCGGACTAATAGAATCCAGCCAGTAATTAAAAAAAAATGATACATACTAGGAAAGTTGTACAAGAGACCACCTCACGTGTTCACCTGTGCAGCCAGCTACACCGCATTTCCCAGTCTCCCTTGCACCTTCGATGGAATCATGTGACTACTTTCCACCAATAGAATGTGAGTGCGGTAAGGGGCCGAGCCACCCAGGCTCCCCCTGAAAATACAACTTCTGACCTGAGTTATGGACCTCTGTTCTGATGCCGCTCAAGTCCAAGCCGCAGGGCCCCCAAGATCCCCCAGAAAGCTCACCTATGCATGCATGAGAGGCATTCCCTCTTGGCCCTGGTCCCTTGACTCTGCTGTTGGTTCATAGCCTTCCTGGGGTGTTCACTCCCTTTTCCTGATCAGAGGGGGTTTCGTGTTTGTCCTGTAAGAACTCTTTGAACTCTGATATATATTTAATTCTACGTGCATGAGGACATCACACCTAATCTACTGCATCAGGCCAGATCATGTCTGCCTGTTCCAAGAGAATCTGTGCATTTCATGAAGACGCAGAAGGGTTAAAAGAAGAGAGCGAGCGAGCGGCCACAGAACAGGGAGTCTCTTGCTCCTGCCCAGATCCCATGACAGTTTCACATTTGGCGGCAGAGGAATTCTGACTGCACGCATTGGCCAAAATAGGCTTTTACTCTGATCGCCCTAAATTTCCTTCAGAGAAGTGTTCCAAGATGGATTATTCTGATTTCTGGGAAAAATGCTCCACAGCCCCTAAACACACCTACTCTGCCATCAGCATTAGTCTGTGTTCCTTTCATCCTGGCCCTGGGAAGCATCCCCAAAATAAGCAATGATTTCATTATGAGTTGAACTGAGTGGCTTCATGGTATCCTCTGCCATGTGGATTACTTTAATGTGCTGCAGAGACTAGGTGATCCAAAAAGCAACAGGATTGTGCATCCAGAATAAACTCCATGGTGAGTTAGTATTATATTTTAATTGTTTTGCTTGAATATATGCTTTTGGCATGCATTAGCATACTTGAACGGTCCTTTCATAGAATTAGAGTCATTTTAGGGACGCAGAGGGAATACAATCTCTGGCCTATCCTTCTCATTTTTCAAATGAGTTGACTGTGGCTTGGAGAGGTTAAGTGACTTTCCCAGAGTCACACGATGAGTGGCATGGCTGGCTCTGTGGCATCAAGGGTCTGTCCCATTCATGAGGAAAGGGCTTCGCAAGTCATAGATGACAGAAACATAGGGCCACCGCAGTCAGGAGGTTACCATAGACCCAGCCCTGAGGCAGCTTGCATATTTCTTCATCGTTGCTTGGCCTGAATGTAACCCTTGCTTTTTTGCTTCCACTTTCCCATGGATATGACCTATCCAGGATGGTGTGGTTTCCCTGGTGTGTTACCAGTGTCCCAGGTTCCTCTTCCCAGCTCCTTTCCTCCCTCTTGGCATGGTGTTAGCCTTGGTCTCCAATCTCTGAAAGCCACCCACACACACTGTGGCTTGAACCCTTCCTCTCCATAGCTCCAAGCTTGGGACCTGGGCTCTAGATTGCTACTGAATTTCAGTGCTGAGATTAGACCCAGGCTTCCAAATTTTCAGAGCCCAGTTATCTGCTTACACAATACTTTATTTTAACAATTTATTTATGTTCGAGAGACAGAGACAGAGCACAAGCGGGGGAGGGACAGAGAGAGAGGGAGACACAGAATCCAAAACAGGCTTCAGGCTCTGAGCTGTCAGCACAGAGCCCAACATGGAGCTCAAACTCACGAGCTGCGAGATCATGACCTGACCCGAAGTTGGGCGCTTAACCAACTGAGCCACCCGGGTGCCCCACACCACACTCTTATCTTCAACAAAACGGGTTACAGACTTGAACATCTGGCTTTCCAAAGGCCAGTACTTTATGAGTTAGAAATAATTTTAAAATAGTCTCCCCTGATCATTAACCCAGAGTTTGCTTTCTTCTTGTAGCTGAAAACTACAGTTAAAATATAATATATGCTCTCAGGGTAGGTTGCTTTGCATTTACGAAGAAAAAAACTGATAGTCCCTAGCAAAGCAGCTCCTCAAAACAAGGTAGGAATCCTGCAATACCTGGGACCCGAACTCCAGGGCTGGCAGGGGGACACGGAGCCAAATTCGATCACCTTGCAGTCACAAGTAGGGTACCGGCGGGCCCATGACAATGGCATCATCGTGCCGAAGACTGGAAGCCCACCCAGGTGTCCAGCAGGTGGAGCTGAGGGGTGCTCTAAGATGCCACTGCTAACCCTGACCTCCCCCTGCCTTCCCCCCTTCGCCCCCCACCACAGGAATTGGGAGCTGTCAGCGAAGATTTGGCAGGAGCTGCTCAGTGGGCACCATCCCCCTGAGCTGGCTAGAGATGGAGACCATTTAGGGGACCAGGGCTCATCTGTGAAGCTGGAAAGTTTGCCCACCGCTCACAGACACATGTCAGAGTCCTGCTGGGACTTGGAAACTCGCACATAAACTCTCCTGGCTCTGCTCCTGATCAGCCTGCTGCACGATCCACCTGCCCAGTCTTCTCCCTGGGTCTCCGTGCCTTTCAGTTCTTGAGCTGCCGCCTGAAATAACAGCACGGAGGCCTCCAGAGCCCCTTATTAAAATGCAAACACCACAGGAAGGGTTCTAATTTACAGAGACGTTGGCCGGAATCTTAAGTTTGAGCTAGTTAAGAGCGTAAGAATTTTGTAAAACGCATGGTGTGAAGAAAGGGTGCGGGTGGAAAGCCCGGAAGACAAACCCAGCAGCTTCTCAGTTGACATCAGGCTGATGGCATTTGCAGACACATCAAAGTGGGGGAGAGGGAGAGAACGCGGCAGAGGACAGAATCGGATGCATATGGTGCCTGAGGCCCAGACAGAGAAACTGAGGACAAGATGATGACATTCAACAAGGTGGAGGGACTCCCTCAAAACCGAGATGGCTGGCGAATGTTACAGGTGAAAAAGGAGGTAGAACAGCTGCTTTTCACCTGTTCTAGTCAGACCTAGGCTGAGACTGACATTGTGAAAAACACCAGAACAACAGCGACAAAATGCACAGAGAGGGTGCGTGAAGAAAATCAAGGTATCTAATTTTGTAGATAAAATACTCAGAAAACATGGCTACGTGGAAGCGGGGGGCGGGGGGTAGTTAGACGACGATCAGTCAAGGAATTGTTGGTTTGAAAGTTGCCTTCCCCCACCCTGCGGCCAGACATGGCTGAGGGGATCCATTTCTCTTCCCTGAGGAGCCACGAGGTAGCTTTCACCTTCCTCACCACAGTCCAGACGGTCACTGCCAACCCAATAGAAGCTGACATGGAACATATCTGTCATTCCAATGTCAATATTAGCTTTGAAAGTAAGAGGGAACCAGGATCAAAGGAGAGGTTCTATAGGGAAATGGATTTTTCTCAGTACAAAGAACTATTCAAAAAAATAGAACAATTGGAATCACCCAACCACAGAATGAGTTTACTCTGTGAAGTGAGTTTTCTGTTACTTGAAGTTGTCAAGCAGAGGCTGTTCAATCATTTTCCAGAGGAATCCTGTGTGGGTGGGACACTGAAGCATGATCATTAGGGCCCCTTCCAGCCTACAAAACCTGTGATTAAAAAGAAGGAAATACAGCTGCTGTAATTCATCCACAAGGGTACTAACCTCTGGACTTCAGACCGAAGTGTCTCCAGACTCATGGGCTTGCGGAAACCAGACGATGTTCTCGTCCACACAGCTGAAGGAGGACCCCTGTTGGATTCCACACACCTTAAAGAAGAGAGGTCAAAATACAGAAAGGGAAGATGAGTCAGTCTATTCTGGATTCCTCTGAGCAGTGAGGAGCATGAGACCATATATATTTATTATTATTTTTTTTAATGTTTGTTTTTATTTTTGAGAGAGAGAGAGAGAGAGGAAGAGAGGGAATCCCAAGCAGGCTCCGGCTGTCAGCCTAGAGCCAGAGTTGGGGCTCGATCCCACGATGGCGAGATCATGACATGAGCCAAAATCAAGAGCTGGACGCTTAACCAACTGAGCCACCCAAGCGCCCAGAGAATGAGACCATTTAAATGCAAGAGGCCACTTGATTCAAATGAGCTGATATTTACGGAGTGCTTCTCCATTCACCAGCAGTGGGCTGAGTACTTAATCCTCACAAGAAACCTGAAGGTGGATACCAGGGACGCCATGATTTTCAGACAAAGATACTAAGGCAGCACTGGACACAGATCTGGCTGGTGTTAGGGCATCTTCTGGTGGTAGGATGGGAGAGAGAGAGAATGCACGACGCTGGCTCCAGAAGGAACTGAACGTAATTGATGACTCAGCAGACCCCAAATTTGGGTTTGAAAGGTGGCCACAACCGTCTTTTTCTGCCCCATGCACTACCTCATTGTTCAGTCACAACGACCTGTAGGAACCTTGTGGGGTTCCCATCTCTGTCCTCGGCAAGGACCACAGGTCCCAGCCCATGACAGGGTCCTTAGCGAATGCGAGAATTCAGAAGAGCAAATGTGCATCTATGGCCTAAATACTGTCCACGCTAGCTGCACATGAACTTCATTGAGGTGAGCTTTTTTTTAATTTTTTTTTTTTCCAACGTTTATTTATTTTTGGGACAGAGAGAGACAGAGCATGAACGGGCGAGGGGCAGAGAGAGAGGGAGACACAGAATCAGAAACAGGCTCCAGGCTCTGAGCCAGCAGCCTAGAGCCCGACGCGGGGCTCGAACTCACGGACCGTGAGATCATGACCTGGTTGAAGTCGGACGCTTAACCGACTGCGCCACAGGCGCCCCCATTGAGGTGAGCTTTTGAAGCTATTCACGTCAGGCCCTTGCCTACAGGCTGGCACCTGGGCATGGGTATTTTTTTTTTTTTTTTTGGTAGCTTGCCAGATGCTTCTAATGCACAGAACTGCCACAAGTCCCGCCAGACCAAGGAGAGTCTAGACCTTAGTTCCAGCCCTGTTTTCCTCACCTAAGCCCATATGGAATGTTAACTTTGCGTACAGAACAGGAAGGAAGAAGGTACTAACTGAACAAGTGTCAGAAGGACGGCAGTGTGATTTTAACATGTATTTTTAATAATACCTATTGCAAAACAAAAACAAAAGCAAAAAAACCCCCAATATCTATTGCATCTTCACATTCAGGGAGACCCTGATGCTTTACCCTTGGAGCCTTTGTTCACTTGCATTCCTCTCATTAACGGAGTCCGCCTAGTTTGGAACCCTGAACTGGTCAGCAAAATTTAATTTCCTGTTGGGAAGATTAAAAAAAAAATTTATTAAAAGAAACAAAATTTAGCGTTCTCTTTAATAATCTCCCTTGATCTTCAAGGCCTCTGAATGTCAAATGCCTGTTGCAAACTGATATTCTTATCACATTTGAGAAACAAAAGTTCCCCTAAAGGAATAGACTTTTGGCAGCTTTGACCCCATTATATTTTTTCCACAAAGTAAATAATAAGATGAATATGAGTAGAGACGCCTAAAACAAGTCAAGAGAACCAGACTCCAGATTCCTGGGCCTACATTCTGGTCCTTTTCCTTTTGCTTATTTTCCCTGCGAACTTGCCCCAACCACGGGATCTCTAGGGACACTCTAGTCCCCTCTATGAAATGAAGGACAGCGGGAAGGAGATGCTGTCGGGGCCTCCTAGCCTTGACATCATGAGATCATGAATCTCCAGCGATGAGGAAATCATAGGAGTGAGGAGGCACAATCTGTAAGGCGTGTTCCCAAGTGGAGAGAAAACCCCACCGGATTTGAGGTCAAAATCACTTGTTTCCGGCCAAGGCTAGATGATTGTGAACAAATGTTTGGGTGCGCGCATCAATTCAATCGTGTGCATGAGGGTGTGTGAGTGTGGGAAACGAACTACAAGATCTTTTGAAACTTTAATGTGGGGTTGCCTTCAAGAATTTGAGGTTGTGGGGAGCCTGGGTGGCTCAGTCAGTTAAGTGTCCGACTCTTGATCTCAGCTCAGGTCTTGATCTCAGGGTGGTGAGTTCAAGCTCCATATTGGGCTCTGCACTGGGAGTAAAGCCTACTTAAAAAAAAAAAAACAAAAAAAAAAACAGAATTTGAAGTTGTTTCTGGCTTCCCAAATGCCTATTAGAGAGTTTGCTCTTTTGTTTGGGAAAGCCCTTGATTGGGGTTAAGACTAGACTCATCATTAACCCGAATGAGGATGTCAAAAACGGTTCCTGCTAGGCTCTTGTCTGGCAGAGCAGGCCAAGTGCTGCGTTTCTGAAGATCTTTTTACTTCTGGGGGGAAAATTCTTTTTGCTATGGATCTCGAGGGTGCTCGCTTACTGCTTATTTCTTTGAAAGCAGTCAATCGTGTGTCTTGAGTGCACTTGAGTGATTACATGTTTGCATTAATGCAGTAGGTCCCAGAAGACCAGAATGCACCGCCAGACGTACAGGCCCGGGCACCGGTTTCGCTCCTGCTGGAGATCAGCCTAGAAACAGATGCACCTGGCTCGCTCTACTCCACTTCTGACTGGGCGATATTCGGTCTCCAGGTAAAGGTATTTAAAATGGAACAATTCCAAACACACTGGTTAGGGACCATTATGTTCTCAACATAATGTATATAAGATCACATTCCTGTCGTCAAAGGAAAAAAGTTTCTCTTCCAAAGCATAGATCCTTCCAGTGCCAATCACTGTAGCCAGTCTGTGCCCCTTTCAAGGGCAAGGGAGTGGCTTGTTTAATGGAAGAGACTTTAGACTGTGATACTGAAGGCCCAGGAGGAAGGTGCTTGGGAAGGGGCAGCACCAGCCAAGTCAGCTGGTTTCAAAAGCACCCTAGACGTGAGCTCTCTGCGGCTCTGCCTCCTGCCAACAGCAGAGGACTTTCTTGGCGGATAACGATGCTGCCAGATAAACTTATAGGCAACTTGTTTTCTCCCAACTCCCACACATACGCGTACAACCAATATGGCCAAGGGGTGCTGGCCCAATGCAAGCCCTTCAAGACTCAATCTTGCCAGATTTTTTTTTAAGTTTATTTATTCATTTTGAGAGAATGCGTGTGCGCAGAGGGGCAGGGCAGAGAGAGGGAAAGAGATAGAATCCCAAGCAGGCTCTGCATTGTCAGCACCCAGAGCCCAATGTGGGGCTCAGACCCATGAACCCAGAGATCATGACCTGAGCCGAGATCAAGAATCAGACACTCAACCGACTGAGCCACCCAGATGCCCCAGATCTGGCCAGATTTTCAACTCATAAGAGCAGTATCTACAACTTGCTCATAGGGGTTTCATCTTAACATATCTTTGCCTGAGGCTGTCCATGGCCAAATCTCCTCATTTTCCCTGTGTGAAAGGAGACAACGCCCCTTGGGAGACTTGACACAAGGTGTGGGACCTGTACCACCTGCTTCCTCTCTGTCAGAAGATGGACTGTGCTACATTGGGGTTCCCAGAGGCTACTGGATTGGGGACCCCAGGGATCATATCTGGAATCACCTTCTGAAGCCAGTTCTCTTCCCAGAGCACGCTGCTTGGGAAACAGCACAATTCGAAAAATGTGATCATTTTTAAACCTAGTTGGGTTATCTCAGACTTAATATAAAGATGATTTGTAAAACATCTGTGCTTCATATGGACGAAGCCAGGGAAAATATTCAGCTAGAAGCGACATTTATTTCACATCTGCAACTAAAATGCTCTACAATTACGCAGTCTCTTGGGAAGAATCCATCCACGTGGCCACACGGGAGACTTGAATAAAATATATTGCACCTTCTTTTCCTATTATGCACTTTATTTTCATTAAGGCTCCATATTCCCCTTTCTCATGATTTATTGAATAGCCTCCATATTTCTCAAATGCAGACAGTGCCATGGCATATTTTGTCTCTCCATTAAAAAGATAAGGAAACTGAGACATACACACCAACAATTACCTTTCCCAGCACAATTCAAGTGGTCGGAGGTAAAATCCCTCTAGGAGGCTCTCCTGCTCTCAGGGCAATCGCTCCATCCACTTCAATGTCAAATATAATTACATGCACATAGAATCAAAAGCTAGAGAACACCGGTTCATGCTACATAATAAATCTGTAAGTTTTCTAGTAGGGCCCTGGCTCAGCATTTATGAGTGAATGACCGTATCCTCAAATTAGTTCATGGAAGGCAAGTATGATTGCATGCATTATCTCTTGCCATAAATCTACACAAAACGAGTATTTTTTTTCAGAACAATCACAAAAAGCAAGATCCAGTTGCTTCAAGACACCCCAGTTACCTGTCAAATGTCAAATGATGAAAAAGTTCTGAGATAGATTCCTCAAATCTTTACACAGAATCAATCGCCCATAATCTAACAAACTTATTCGGTAATATTTCCATGGAATTCCTTTACTTTTCTTTCATGGACAGCTCTGAGGAAGAAAGTTCATCAGTATTCAAACCAGCAGTGAGTACTACAATGGCAGTCGATACTTATCGAGCACTTCCTGTGCGGGGGACACTGCGCTCAACACTTTCCATTAATAACCTCATTTCTTCCTCTTGACCATCACCTGGGAGGATGCATTGCACTCCGGGAGTAATTTGCATGGGATCCTAAAACTGGAAGAGTCAGGATTTGCATCTGGACCTTTCCAATTAACCTTAAATTCTAGACCGGCACTCCCCAGTACAGTAACTACGCCCCCCCATGTAGCTGTTTACACTTAAATTTAACTGAAAGATTCAATTCCTCAGTCCCACAAGCCACATTTCAAAATTCTCAAAAGCCACGGGTTGCTAATGGTGACTATGTTAACAGCACAGGCAGCGAACCTCCCTATTATCACAGGCCTTTCTGACAGGCAGCCCTGAAGTGTAGCCTACTCCCTTTCTCAGAGGCCTCTTCAATGTAGAGTCACCATCTGTCTCCGAATTTCCTTACTCATATGGGAACAGAAGCGAAGAGGGCGTGGGGGGGAGACCCCTATGGTGCAAACTTGGGAAATAAGTCCGTTGGCGAATCCCAATCCCCCCTTGTCCTCTAAGGCAAAATACCATTCAACTGTTTTATCTGCTTTGATATCTTTGTAAATCCCCTCCTCTTCAATTACAGGAGAGGAGAGATGAGAGATGGGAACTAATGTGTATTAAGTTCCCCAATATGGGTACACATGATCTCTTTTAATCTCTCCGGTGGTATATTTGAGAACATACTATTATCCTCAATTTCCCATGATGAGAAAAACTTGAACTACTTGTAGAGATTCCCAAATAAACTCCAACTCTTACAGCACATCGAGTATTAGCATTGAAAAGCCAAGGGTTCCTCATCCCATCCTCTCCTCAGGGCACACGCGGGTAATGCACAATAATTGAGACCTGCTCCCAGGCTGTTACGCAGAAATATAGAGAATAACTTTGCTTTTTTCCCCTACCACTCAGGAAAATATACTCAAACATTATGAGTGAAAACAGCATAACTATAGGGCTACCTGTTCTCATATATTAAAAAGGTAAATTATTTGTAAACTCTTGCATTTTCTGGATCATCTGGACCAGAGGAGCCACAAACTTAAACAGGAAGAGGGACTGTGTAGAAAATGTAAATGAATGAAACAGACTGTTATGGGCCACTAGTTTTAAGGACCAGGAGCATTAGCATCACCTGGAAACTTGTAAGAAATGTACCTTCTCAGGGTCCACCTGGCTTATGAAATCAAAACTCTGGGGTGGGATCCTACAATCTATGCTTTAATGAGTCCTACAGGTGATTTAAAGTGGAAGTTCGAGCACCCTTATTTAAGCAGTGGCGATTGGTAAGGAGAGTGGTGAATGGAGAATGCACACCCAATTTTCAGGGGCAGCCTCTCTCTGGCTCCCATCATGTATTGCCTTATTGGAATAAAGGTCCAGTGGTGCCAACTCTTCCTCTGGCTCGAATGTCATTAGTGGGAGCAGAAGAATAACTATATGAATCACGATGCATATTGTAACTTAGAGGTTAATGATACTGTGCTGTTCTATTTCCATACGATGTTGTTAGTAAACTGGATGGCATACAGATTAAATGCCCCTTTTTATTTTCTCGTTGTCTCTAATATTTTGAAACATGCTATCTTAATAGTATCACAGCCATTCTTGGTGGCCTTTCAAATCTCTTATTACATCTAGATTCTGTTCCATAGCTAGCTTATTTTTAGTTCATCGTTTTGAGGACTCTAATAGCATTCAGCAGTTAGTGAAGTCACAAATGATATTGTTATAAGATATACAAAATGGGCCATTTTCTAACAACACCGAACGTTTAATAAAAACAGCAAGATCACTACAATTTCTTACAGAAGTTCTGGGAGGTAATGTCCTGAAAAAGAATGGTGGGAACTTCTGTTTATCAGCTTAAATAGCGCTGCTTTAAAAAAAAAAAAAAAAAAAAATTAAGTGAAAATAGTTTGCCGTGTGTTTGGCGCCCCCTAGGTTAGAAATTATTTAATTTTGGGCTTTCATTAAAACTTTCAATTTTGTACACAAACTGCAACTTTATTAATATTTTCAAGTAGCTCTGTTTCAAATCACCTTATTGTGGTTGCGCTAAATAAGTTCTCTTTTATAAAAATTTTACAAATTTTACAAAAGGTGTAATCACGTTTATGTAATAACTATTCAGATTAATTTTCTTTTATTTCGGAGAGAGAGAGAGCGTGTGTGTGAGTGGGGGAGAGGGCTAGAGGGGGAGGTAGAGAGAATCACAAGCAGGCTTCACACCCAGCACAGAGCCAACCATGGGGCTCTGTCCCACGACGCTGGGATCATGACCTGAGTCTTAATCAAGAGTCCAATGCTCAACGCGCTGAGCCACTCAGGTGCCCCAACTATTCAGATTAATAAATCAAACATTGAAAATATTCTTTGAAGCCATTTCTGTATCCATCCTGGCTATCATTCTTTCCCTTTTCTTCTTTTTAGAAGAGGTAAGCACCCTTCTAAATATGTTGTCATTCCTTTTATTCTTTTATGTGTGTGTACATTTCCGGAATGTATTATCTTGTCTTTCGTATTTTTAAACATTTTGTGAGCGGAATCGTTTTGTGCACACACTTCTGAAACCTGCTTTCTTACTCTTATGTTTATGAGGTCTGTGGTTGTTGATAATCCTAAATCTAATTCACTTGTTTTCATTGCTGAAAAATGTATATTAAAAAGAGCCCACCAAAATGTAAGTATCGTTTATTTCATGATAGGCATTTCAGCTGGCTCCAGTTCTGGGCTCTCAGAAGTGCTGGTGCTGATACTTTATGTTTTCATTGACTATGTGTACAGGTGTTTTTCCAAGTTATACAACCAGGAGAGGAAGTGCTGGGTTATAGAGAGCTTTTAGTGGGTCTTCTCATTCATTAGATTTAAGTGGATCTTCTCATTAATGCCATATCATTTTCCAAGTGGTTATAATTTATATTCCTACAGTAAGATGTGAGTGTTCCCATTTCAATATTTGTGTGCAGTACCTGGCATCGTCAGACTTTAGACGTTTTTGTCAATCTTACAGGTATGAAATGGTGTGTTTCAAAGAGTAACCTTAATGTTTATTATTCACATTCAAGTGAAACTTCTGGAGGCTAAACACAAGTTTGACCATAACACACTTTTTAATAAAGTTAGTTTGGTGCTTCTTTACGTAACATGATGCAAAAAAATCTTCATTTTTAAAAATTAAAAGCAAAAGCTTTTAAAAAATATTGCTAAGTTCCCAGTTATAATGCTATTTGCACACTAATTCAAAATGTATGCACACACACACACACACACTTTATCTACCTTTTTTATATTCAGTAATATAACTTATATGTAGTGTAAATAATTTGATTCTCTGGGTATTTTCTTCCTTCCAAGTGATTTAAAAGCTTAGAAAGGCAAGAACTATAGTAAAACAGAAAACTTATATTAGAATTAGAAATTTTTGCTTTTAAAAACCTGTTTCTCCTTCCCTTATACAGTCTGTCCCCAATGACAGCCATTTCAAATCTACCTATGGATAACCTTTTGGTAAGCTAGCCCTTTCTCCCCACTCCCTTTTCTTAAGGCACCTGGGAAGGGAAGGCAGTGAAAAACACCACCCCCAAAAAAACAAAAACAAAAACAAAACACTAATGCCTCAGTATGCTTCAATCTTGAAAAATCTAGAGCAAAGGAAAGGGAATAAAAGTAGGCACAAAATCATTTTAAAACAATCCCCACAGAATTTTTCTTCAGTATGAAGTTCCACTCTCCAGTTTGTGTTTCATGAGAAAGCACACACACACAAAACCCTAACAATTTCACTGGTTAATACTACCAAACATTTAAGGAAGAAACTATACTAATTCTCTATAATCTCTTTCAGAGGACAGAAGTGAATAGAATATTTCATAATTCATTCTATGAGGCCAGCATTATTCTAATACCAAAACCAGGCAAAGACATTACAAGAAAATTTCAGCCCAATATCTCTCATGAACACAGATTCAAAAATCCTCAACAAAATATTAGTAAATCAAATATGATATTGTATAAAAAGAAGTAGACACCAACACCAAATGGGGTCTATCCCAGGCATGTAAGGCTGGTTCAACATTGGAATCTCAATTAATGTAATCCATCACATCAACACAGTAAAACAGAAGGATCACATGATCATATCAATAGACACGGAAAAGCATTTGACAAAATCCAACACCCATCTGTGCTAAAAACACTCAGAAAACTCAAAATAGAGTGGAACTTCCCCAATTTCCTAAAGAATATCTACAAAGAAGCCTACAGCTAAAATCGTATATAAAGGTGATAATATAGAAGTTTTGTCACTAAGATCAGGAAAAAGTCAAGGATATCTTTCCTCACCACCCCTTTTCAACATCATATTGGAAATACTAGCTAATGCAATAAGAAAAGAAATGAGATACACAGATTGGGAAGGAAGAATTAAAACTGTCTCTGTTCACAGATGAGAGGGTCTCCTATTGAGAAAATCCCAAAGGATCAACAAAAGAACTTCTGGAACTAATAAACAATTAGAGCAAAGTTGCAGAATAGAAGGTTAATATATAAAAGTGCAGTCACTTTCCTATATACCAACAATGAAAAAGTGGAATATGAAATTAAAAACACAATATCATTTACATAGGCACCCCCCCAATGAAATAATAAGTCTAACAAAATATGTACAAGATCTATGTGAAGAAAACTACAAAACTCTGATGAATAAAATCAAAGAAAAACTAAACAAATGAAGACATTCTCCATGTTCATGGGTAGGAAGACTCAATACTGTCAAGATGTCAATTCTTCAACACTTGATGTGCAGAGTCAATGTGATTCCGATCAAAATTACAGGAAATTATTTTACAGACATTGGCAAACTTATTCTAAAGTTTACATGGAGAGACAGAAGACCCAGAATAATCAACACAATGTTGAAAGAGAAGAACAAAGTTGGAGAACTGACGCTCCCCAACTTCAAGACTTACTACAAAACTACAATAATCAAGATGGTGTGGTACTGGTGAGAGAATATACACAAATCAATAGGACACAATAGAGAGCAAAAAATAGACTCACTTTGATCTTTTTTTAGTATAAAGTTTATTTATTTTGAGAGTGAGAAAATGAGCATGTGCACAAGTGGGGGAGGGGCAGAGAGAGAGGGAAAGAGAGAATCCCAAGCAGGCTCTGCACTGGCAGCATGGAGCCCGATGCAGGGCTCGAAGTCACAAACTATGAGATCATGACCTGAGCTGAAACCAAGAGTCAGATTCTTAACCATCTAAGCCACCCACTCACCCCACTCACTTTGATCTTTGACAAAGAAGCAAGTGCCATATAATGGAGCAAATTTAGTATTTTCAATAAATGGAGCTGAAACTATTGGACATCCACATGGAAAAATAAATAAATCTAGACACTGACCTTTCACCCTTCACAAAAATGAACTCAAAATGGATCATAGACCTACATGCAAAAATTCAAAACTCCTAAAAGATAACATAAGAGAGGGGGGCATAGATGATCTTGGTATGGCAATGACTTTTTAAATAAAACACCAAAAACATGATACATAAAAGAAACAATTGATAAGCAGGACTTCATTAGAACCTAAAACTTCTGTCCTGTGAAAGGCAATGTCAAGAAATGAGAAGACAAGTCACAGACTGAGAGAAAATATTTGCAAAGGCATATCTGATAAAGGATTGTTATTTAAAATAGGTAAAGAACTCTTGAAACACAGCAATAAGAAAAGAAATGACCTGATTTAAAATGGGCTAAAGACAACAATGAGAAACCACTGTACTAGATTAGAATGGCCACAATTTAAATCACTAACAACAGGAAATGCTGGTGAGATTGTGGAGCAACAGAAACTCTCATTCATTATTGGTGAGAGTTTCTTTTATTTATCATTTATGATTATTCGTAGTTTCTTACAAAACAAACATACTCTTATCATATGATCCTGCAATCACACTCCTCAGTGTTTCACCAAAAGGAGCTGATAATTTATATCAAGCCAAAACCTGCGTGTGAATATCTATAGCAGCTTTATTCTTAATTACCAAAACTCAGGAGCAACTGAGTTTTCCTCCCAAGGGTGAATGGATAAATAAACTGTAGCACATCCAGAAAATGCAATGTTTAAAAAGAAATGATCTATTGAGCCAAGAAAAGTCATGGAGGAAACTTAAATGCATATTACTAAGTGGAAGAAGTCAATCTGTGCAATTCCACCTATATGACATTCTGGAAAAGACAGAACTATGGAGACAGTGAAAAAAAAAAAATCAGCGGTTGCCAGGAGTTTAGAAGGGGGGAAGACAGGTGGAGAACAGAGGATTTCTAGGACAATTAAAATACTCTTTATTACACTATAACGATGAATACATATTATCATCCATTTGTGCACACTCACAGAACATTCAATACCAGGAAAGAGTCATCATGTAAACTATGGACATTGAGTGATTATGATGTGTCAATGTAGGTTCATTGATTGTAGCAAACATATCACTCTGGTGGAGGGTGTTGATAATGGAGGAGGCTGTGCATATGGAACAGCGGGGCTGTATGGGAAATCTGTGTACCCTCCTCTCAATTTTGCTGTGAACCTAAAACTGCTCTTAAAAAAAATAAAATCTTACAAAAAAAAGTGAGGCAAAGCATTGTAAATGTGCTCAGTGGTGAACTACTGTATGTATCAAAGGAGATGTGGCGAGACCTACACACAATATTTATTAAAAAGGAAAAATAAATAACAATGTACCAGTGAAACAGTGTATTAGTTTTTAAAGTGGAAATGTTGCTAGTAAGTGGCCAACATCTTTATTTTATTTTATTTTTTACTGAAGAACAGTTGACATATAATGTTATTTTAGTTTCAGGTTGTACAGCATAGTGATGCAAAATTAGGTACATGGCGAAATTCTCACCACAATAAGTGGGTACCATCTGTCAGCATACAAAGTTCTAATATTGTTGCCTATGTGGCACTTTACATCCCAGTGATTTATTTATTTTATAGTTGGAACTTTGTACCTCTTAATACCCTTCCCCTATTTCACTCCTCCTCCAATCCCTTTCCTCTAGCAACGACTACTTTGTTCTCTATATTTATGAGCCCGTTTCTCTTTTATTATTGTTGCTTTTATTTGCTTGTTCATTCACTTATTTTGTTTTTTAGATTCCACATATAAGTGAAATTATATGGTATTTTCCTTTCTTTGTCTGACTCACTTCACTGAGTTTAATACATTCTAGTCCACCTAACTTGTCATGAATAATGAGATTTCATTCTTTTTTTATGGCTGACAGTCCATTGTGCATATACACATCTTTATCTGTTCTATTGATGTACATATATGCTGTTTGCATAGCTTGGCTATTATAAATAATGCTGCAATTAAATATAGGGGTGATATAAAATAATACATTAAGCTTCTAAAAACTTCACACACACACACACGCGCGCGCGCATGCGCGCGCACACACACACACAAGATGAAGGAATTGTAGTAGAAGACATCTGGGAATCACTGGCCATTCCTGATGCGTGATCATTGACATCAGAAGGGAGGAAGCCACTTTTTCCTGAGCATTGAGAGGGGTCTTACAGACGCTCAGAGTGTTTCATGTTGCCCCACAAGTCTCCTTTCTCTTCCTTTTTCTTCAATATTTTTCTCTTTATTTTTTAAAGCAGATGATTTCTACAAATCAATCGCCAAGTTCACTGGTTATTCTATTTCAAATTTTATTTTCAAATCATTTCATGATTTTTTCACGTCAGTGATTCAAATTTCCATTTGCTTTTCTTTATAATTTATATTCCTTTATAGAAATATCTTTAATTGTGGAGTTGCTGTTATTATATTTTTCTTCTATTCTTTTAACATGATTTCCTTTTATCTTTTAACACTTAAGTGTTAAGATGGAAGTCTCGGGGGTGCACCTGGGTGGCTCAATTGGTTAAGCGTCTGACTCTTGGTTTCAGCTCAGGTCATGATCTCATGGTTCGTGAGTTTGAGCCCCACATCAGGCTCCGCGTTGACAGTGCGGAGCCTGCTTGGGATTCTCTCTCCCTCTCTCTCTGCCCCTCCCCTGCTCGTGCTGTATCTGTCTCTCTCAAAATAAATAAATAAACTTAATTTCAAAATAATTTAAATAAATAAATAAAATGGAATTCTTGGTGCTCATTTAGGCAGGACATATACTAAAAGGGACATCTTGGCCTGCCCAAAACAACCTCCAGGATCACTTGGAGTCAGTTTTTATTGACTTCTTTCTTTCTATATTTTTATGTTTGTTTTTACCTTATTTTTATAATGAGTAGGTGTTGACTTTTATTTAAAAAAATAGTTACTACTTTTTAATATGTTAAGAAGAAAGTAGCCTAGGAGATAGAATAAATCAGGACCAGGGACTTTGATGGTGGGGCTAGTATAATATGCACACATGGTCAGGTCTCTTGCAATGTGGCAGTGTTTCTAGGCCAAGTGGGTATGTATTTGCAGTCCTGATAAATAAGAATTTTTCTAGTTAAAAATAATTAGATTCAAATGCTGATTTCTCCTACTCACTGTTTTTTTTCCTTTATTCTTTTGATGTTCCATTTCCTAATAATATGGGGCCAATAATCCCAACCCTTTGTCAGTTTTAATGAGATAATATAATATAAATTCAAGTCTGTTTGGCTTTACTTAAACCCCCAATTCCATGCCCTTGGAAGTCAAATTTCTCCCAACAGTTTCTGTGAATGCCTTAATCTAAACGTGTATGCATCTCCAATGTTCAATTCCTATTCTATTGTCTCTGTTTTGCCCCCACATCAACTCAGACATGAAGCTGCAATTATTTATGAATTTCCATGCAACTGAATCACGATTAATTTTAGAAGCACTCTGGAAGCCCTCGAAGCTCACTATCTTCTGTGATTTCTACTGATTCTCTGGTCTCTAAATTCTGCTCCAAACTATGTACCACTGGGAATGACCCAAAAAGTCAACAGTACTTTGGTGCCAACCAAACCACACCAGACAGACAAACAATAAAAGGCAAAACCAAAAATCAAATAAAATGAACATCACTTTGGAAGGTGGTTGTTACGAAATAGTGTATGTGCATGTTACGTGAGTATGTCAAATGTAGTACAGTGAATGTCTAGACACTAGTTTAGTAAATATTTACTTTCTTCTTCCTAGTTGATAATCGATTTTAAGAATGCATCCCCATGTAGATGCCTCTGGCATAGGTTTCAAGGGCCACATCCTGGCCCCCTTTCTCTTTTTTTGCACCTTACCGTATCCTGCTGGGGGCAGCCAGTGGCCACATCTCAGACTCACAGAGACATCAACACCTCTTCTGGCCAAGCTCCGTTTCCTGTCAGCCATCTTCCTCAGTCTCAGCTAGCTATTACAGCGACTGAGGAGTGAGAACAGGAGTCGGGGTTTACGGAACATATAACTACATTTTTGGAGACAGCATTTTGTGGTCTTTGCCTTGCCAGCCCATCTGTTCACCATTAGCCCCCATTCAGATGAAGTCGTCATGTTCTGTTCATAATGAACCACTGCTGGTGAAACAAAGCTTTGTGGGCTTCATCGTTCTAATGGGCTTGATCGCCACGGAGAATGCTCCTCAACATGTGTCAATGTTAACAGCCCTCAGGTTCACTTAGAATCCCCTCTTGTGGGCTGAGAGAGACCCAGGGCCCTGCATGCATCCACAGGCCTCTCTTCTTCGACTGCACTTAATGGCTGAGCTCTGCAATCATCCATCTGACAGTGAAGAATTCCACTTCTTTCTGGGGCAAATGAAATCAGAAAATTATTCTTGCTCCTGCTTCGAGTTGCAAAACACCTACTTTCTGTGAGTATTGTGTCCCCAACTGCTATGAAATCATTGCTTATAATCTTTACCACAGATTTATGAGGTTGAAGATCATTTTACAGCTGAGGGAATGGAAGCTTTGAGAATTTAAAAGCTTGTTCAAAAGTACACAGATGATAGGTGACAGAGCTAAGATTGAACCTCGCAAACGTTTGCTGTTTCCACTCACCACACAACCTGCCACGGGCAAGTTGTGCACAAGTGAGCAGTCTCTTGCTATTTCCGCTAGAAAACTGAGGAAGGGATATGAAAGCCACGGTCACAGAACACAACGGTGTGCACACTGGGACCCATGCCCTCAGGCTTAATGAGATTGTTATTTTCTGTGTTAGTCAAGGAGGTTGGGAAAGGGTGTGAATTGGGGTTACAACTCAGTGTTGACAAGCTGTTTGAGTTTTGAGCAAGTCTTGTTGTTTGAGTCTCAGAATTCTCACTTGAAAGTGATAATAAAAATGAGAATTCTACATTCATATATGATCATCATGAAGATCCAATTCCGTCCCCATTAAGAGGACAGACACTCACAGATTGCAAGGATGCCAAATACAGTTGAGATCAAACGAGATAATATATGTTACAAGTCTTGGTAAAACCATGGGTATGGTCTTATAGTTTTATGTTATAAACCTCAAGAGTTGTTCCCTGACACTTAAGTACAAAAAACACATCATTTTCCTGTAATTTTCCATGTGAAATTAAATCTGGGAGAACACTTAGTCTCAGTCATTTGCTTGGGAGGAACATTCTTCCTTCCTTGGCATTATTTGAAGATAGACCTCCCATTTCTAGTCAATTATTCCCTATTCTGCCTCAGAGATGTTCCCTGTCCAGGGCTCCTATGTATGTCCGTCTTCACTGGTCACCTGGCAGGCCAAGTTCAGGCACTTCCCCCTTCACTATAGCTCCCAAGGCTATCAGGCTCAACACACACACATCTTAGTTCCTGACTCTGCTACTCTTGAATCCACCTTTGTCCTTCATCGTTTGGAATCCAACTCCCTCCCAGGGTTTGCCATGCCTATCTTTTATCCCTGGAATACAAAACCTTCGATTTCTTCCATCTCTGAGACCATCCAGCCATGTTCTTCTGGATAAGCAACCACTGATCCAAATACTTACACAAACCAAAATGAAAACCACTGGATAGGAGCAATATGGAGTTCCCTGGTGAACCGAGGAGAAGGTGCCTATTAGGTGAGGCATCCAATTGTCAGTGGCAGCTGATCGTTTTCTTGAGTGAACATGGCTCTATCTTCCCAGAACTTCCAAATGCAAAAGCTACTAACACAGACTCAGGAAAAGGAGCCCAGGTCCTGAAACATAAAGCCCCACTGAAAATGAGTTTTCACTGTTTCACTAGTTAAGACTACTGCATCCAAAAAGAAAAAAAAAAAAAGAAAAAATCAAACTAAAAAATAAAAAAATAGAATTTATTGATTGGATACTGATTAACTTATTACAAGGAGTGTTTTGGATAGAAAGAAAAATATTTTCCTGAACTTTCGCAGGTCTTATATCCAATAATTGTGTTAGAGGGAGGTTTCCAGGACCAGCAGCGTCACTGTCACTGCCAATCACTTCTGCTGGGAAAGAGGGCTCTACGGGAACAGGTGAGCACGTGGGCACCAGCTTCCTTCCTTGGCACAGAGAGCCCTGCCTTGGCACAGAGACCCACAGAGGGTGGGTCACTCTCACCTTGGGGGCTAGCTCCACATGCAGGTGGAGGTGTCTTTGCCAGTGGTCTCCAGTTTGGCTGCACCTTTGGATCCCCAGAGTGAAGCTTTCTAGTACATGGATGACCCAAGTCTGTCGTAAAGCCATGGTATTGTTTGTTGGCTGACTGGTTGGTCGGTTGGTTGGTTGGTTTGTGTTAAGCCACCTCAGTGATTCTAGTGTAGCAATTCCTACCGGAAAGCTATTTTGTGGCAAGACCTGTCTGATCCGACGTGTCTCTCCTACAGGCTCTGCCTCAGGCTTCACACTGGCATTTCCTTCTTTCAACGTACAGTAGGTACAGCAAAAGGAGCACAGAGTTAGGAGCTGGTACGGCTGACGTTCGTCCTAGTTCTGTCACTAATTAGTCATGTGATTTAAAAAGATTGTCTGATGGGGTACCTGTGTGTCTCTGTTGGTTAAGTGTCCAACTTCGGCTCAGGTCCTGATCTCATGGCTCATGAATTCAAGCCCCATGTCAGGCTCCATGCTGACAACCCAAAGCCTGGAGCCTGCTTTGGATTCTGTGTGTGTGTATGTGTCTCTGCCCTTCCCCTGCTCACACTCTGTCTCTCAAAAATGAATAAACATTAAAACATTTAAAAAAAAATAGGGGTGCCTAGGTGGCTAAGTCAGTTAAGCATCTGACTTCAGCTCAGGTCATGATCTCACCGTTCAGAGTTCGAGCCCCACTCCGGGCTCTGTGCTGACAGCTCAGAGCCTGGAGCCCGCTTCAGATTCTTTGTCTCCCTGTCTCTCGGCTTCTCCGCCACTCGTGCTCTGTCTCTGTCTCTCAAAAATAAACATTTAAAACACATTTTTTTAATTAAAAAAATAAGAATAAATAAATAAATAAATAAATAAATAAATAAATAAATAAAAAGATTGCCTGAGCTGTTACCCAGCAAACTAAAGTGATGGGCCAGCAGAAGGCTATCTGCGTGGAGGCAAAGGAATATCCTTGCACTATAATCCATGTCGATTATGAAGGTGCAACGCATCTTGCGTATATTGGGGCGTGTCAACAGAAGTCCCCTTCTGTGAACGAATATTGGAAGAGATTTGTGTCAAGTTTGCCTCAGAAGCCAGTCAGTAGCTCCTCCCCCAGCAGAGGACAGAGGCAACCCTACGTCAAACAGGGTAACTAGCCCTGGAATGTCATAGCCCAACACCCACAGTATCTACACACACACACACAGATGCACCTTTTTAGTACAGACAGCCACAACCTGATGATTCCTGGGACAGTCTCAGTATCCCTGAGAGGAAAGTATACCAGCTCGAGCAGGAGGGACAGGACTGCAGTAACCCAAGGAATGGGAGACTTATGAGTGTCCCAGAAAATGTTAAACTGAGGAGTCATCACCTAGGCAGAAGTTGCTTGGCAGCAGGAGGAATGGTGACTCAGAACTAAGGAGTCAGGAGGAACACAGCTGCACCCAGACAAAGGGAGGTTGGTCATGAGCTTTGGAATCATCTTCTAGACACTCCCAGGAACACTGGGGTGTGAGGGGGGATGAGGAACAGTAGAGAAGGCTGGAAATCCACACCTGTGGCTTGGATCATGAGTTATGTGAACCGTTGGTGTTCATGGGACCTCACTGGGAGTCTAGGTCAGTGGGTCCTTTCAAAATTCTGTTGACACGCTGGGTTTCTTGAAGCAGGATGGCCCTGAACAGTGCTGTAAAGAGACTTTGTGAACCACACCCACCCACACAAACACAACTTAAACTCTGTCCCCTGTTTCCAAGACTAAATAGAAAACATGAGTCCTGCGTCCTTTATTGCTTCAGATTCATTCTTGTTGGCTGTGGCACAAATCATAACGCTAAGACTGTGGCCCACATTGGGCCTTCATCGCATGGCAGACATTTAGCACTTAGTCCCTGTTTGTGCAGATCCCCTTAGACTCTGAAGGGATTTCTCCTTGGAAAGCAGTGAGTAGAAGGACAGCTAATACCACATTACTGGTGATTCTGGGACTAATAAGTTAAAATAGTTTCAGAAGGCCTGCAGAACAGAGGTTTCCTCTTGTTTGCCAACTTCACTCAACTTCAGACAGATGAATGCGTTGAGGAGGACCCCTACCGCCCAGTCAGGCAAGGTTCAGAAAGAAAATTAAAATGTGACTGTTTAGAGACAAGACCCCCAGACATGAGAGAGTAAGAGCACCTGTCCTACTAATTTGCTGATTTAAAACAAACCTCTGATGTTCTCACCTGCAGGTTAGGGAGCTTAGATGATATGCCCAAGTCACACAGTCAGTGGCAGACCCAGGGATGTGTGACTCCAAGAGTTGTGTCTCTTCCAGTAACGCCCACAGAACCCTTGGAGTAGGTCAGGACCTGTCAGAGTGTGGGGAGATTCAACCCCAAACACCCATGGAGAGGTGGAGCCCACAGAACCATGCAGACAGTATGGATGAACTCCATTAGGTCAAGGCAGGTAGCAATCAAGGTGGGCCATCCCAGGAGGAATGGATTGTGGTCTGGGACTGCACCTCGTGGATTGTCTTTATGTCTTCCAATTTGATAAATTTCCTATGGTTCTCTAGCTGCTAAAAGCTATCAGCTTCCACTCTTGCTCCCTTGTTGCCTTACCTGTATCTTCCAGAATATCAGAAACTTCTTTGGCTTTAATGCCTGATATCCAAACATCAGCTTGAATGTTTTCAGAGTACACCTATAAAAAAAAAAAAAAAGAAAAGAAAAATGGAGAAGTTAGGAAAGATGGAAAGGAAGGAGAAGAAGGAGGGTGGAGGAAGAAATAATGGCAGTGACAATGACAACAATGACAATGATCATGATGATCATGATATTAACAGCTTCTATAAATTATGCCCAGTCATTGAAATGATCAGTTTTCTCATCTCTAAAATGAATAAAGTACCCCTCACTGAATTGTTTTTCTTTTAATTTTTTTTAATGTTTATTTCTGAGACAGAGAGAGACAGAGCATGAGTGAGGGAGGGGCAGAGACAGAGGGAAACACAGAATCAGAAGCAGGCTCCAGGCTCTGCGCCGTCAGCACAGAGCCCGATGCGGGGCTCGAACTCACAAACCATGAGATCACGACCTGAGCTGAAGTCAGTGGCTCAACCAACTGAGCCACTCAGGCACCCCTACCCCTCACTGAATTGTTGTAAGGACTAAATGAGATAGTACGTATAAAACACAAGCACCCATGACTGACATATGGTAAGCTCTCAAAAGCAGTAGTTATCTATCTTTACAGATGTTATTACTAATATTCTGTAAAAGATGATTACTATGGCAATGTTATTATGTTACACTGGGGCCGTTTGACACCCACATTCCTATTCTGTCCTCAGTAACCCTATCTTCAGGGTTGAAGGAATTAACCACAAGCCCAATCCAGGGATATGGAGGATGAGGCAACGATATGCACAGAGATCATTTTGTCCATTTTACAGATCAGGAAGCTGAGGCACTGACTGCTGAGATAAGGGAGCCCTGAAACAACAGAGGATGCTTCCCTGTCGCGCATGAGGAGCCGTTCTTTCCATGACTGTGATGGAAAAGATACGTGTGGTTGTTGGCCCTGATCCTGAGGGATCCTGGAACCAGAAGAGGTGTCCCCTCACTTCAGACAATGAACCTATGAGCCCTCTCCTTTCGGCCACTCTGAATCCAACACTGCTTCGTGGAAACCACCCTCCCATTGTGTCCCAGCCAGGTTCTCCTTCCTGATTCTAAGTCCTGCTTCCCAGTCAGATGCTCTGAGGCGTTGTGTGACCGGGTAGGCCCTGCCTCTGGGACAGAGAGGAAGGGCACGCCGGAGCAAGGAAGGACTCCTGGGAGGGAGGCCCTGGTGAGCCACAGAGACTCAGAGAGATGGACAGTGCCTGGCAAGAAGGGCCCCCAAAGAAAAGGAAGCCCTCGAGGCAAGCAATGCCTATGGTTTCCCCTTCTGAGATTGCAGGTGCAGGAGCCTGACCCGTGGAGGGGACAGAAATCAAAGAGGTAGGAGTGAGGCTTGGTGACCTACAATGTTAGGAATGACAGCAGACAGGAAAAGTGTGAGGGAAGCTCCAGAGTCACCTTAGAAAGAGGTGAGAATTCTGTATCCCTTTCCCAGGACCGTTACATTTGCTATTTCTTTCCTTATTGTTGTTTAATAGCAAACCACTTAAAATGAAAATGAGTACAGGAGTATTTTCACTAAAGGAACGAAAAGAGAAGTCAGGACTTTGTGTTCCCCTTCACATGCAGGCACACACACACACACACACACACACGCACACACACGCACACACATACGCACACACACGCACACACATATGCACACACACACGCATGTGCAGCTCCCATCCAGACATGTCTCTGTAATTACAGACCAGTCCCTGTAATTGAGACAACAACCCTGATTCTAGAAAGGAAACTACTCAGGATGAAGGAGGCTATCTATTACCTCTTTCCTGTTTTGTCTTCTCGTGCGTCACTGTGTTCCTGCTTCGTTTTGGTGCTAAACAAAGTTGTGCCAACAGCTGCTTCGACATCCCAGCTTCCAGCCCCAGGTGACAGAGCTGACAAGTGACACAGCCAGGACTGAAACATGGAGTGGAGGGGCCTCTTCCCTTGGGACTGCGGTTAGCCAGTGGGTGTGCTCGGTTGAATCAGGGCAATCTGAATGACAGGTGGTATGTGGGTCCATCCAGGGAGGAAGCTCATCAATGGAGAGAGAAAATCAGTGTAAGCCGAAAAAGGGACCCTCAGAGCCTGGGACATAAATGCCTTTTTGTTTTCTGTCAAGGACTGACCGCATATATGGCAAGAGCTGTCCTATGGCCCATAACAGGGCCATCCGAACTCTGTCCTACACCTGGGGAAGTCAAGTCCCCCCACCCCCAGGTTTGTTTCAGGTAGGTCTGCCTCTTTGAGGGAATCCAAGCCACTAGACTAACTTTTATTCAACTTCCTCATGGTTCTGATGCTCCTCAGTGGCTCCATATCAGATACGCTTTCTTTTTCTTAATTTTTTTAATGTTTATTTATTTTTGAGAAAGAGAAGGACAGAGCATGAGTAGGGGAGGGAAAGAGAGACAGAGACAGAGACAAAGAATCCAAAGTAGGCTCCAGGCTCCGAGCTGTCAGCACAGAGCCTGACTCAGGGCTCAAACTCATGAACCATGAGATCACGACTGAGCCAAAGTCGGACACCTAACCTACTGGGCCACCCACACGCTCCGCAGATACAGTCTTCAAGAAGACAAAACAGATGAGGGAATAGAAGTGGAAGGAAAACCAAGAAAGTTGTGGGTCTTCGTGCCACATAGACAAGAGCAGAAGTCCTCTCTGAAGGGAAAGGCAGGACACTGACTTTTACTGGAAAGTCATCACGTGTCCAATATTTTCCATTAGTTATCTACTGATGCTTGAATTGCAAGCGGGATCAGCTGGGGGGAGCGTTCCAAAGAAAGGGAAAGCCTACGAAAGCTTTAAGGCACACATGGGGACTTATGAGTCCTCCCAATTGACTGAAATCAGTGAAGATGGGACGAGACACACAGTCAAGAGCTTTATTGTCCGAGCAGATAAGGAGGTATACTCCCATGACATCATCATCTCTGCATCCCTAGACTAGGGTGCCTGCCTGCCATTGGCTGTCCATTTCTCTCCATCACTAGTACTGGGAAGCTCCCGTCCCCAGGGAGCACTCGGGCCGAGGCTTGGGCTTTCTGGGAATCCTCATGTAAGGTTCTCCTTCTAATCCTCAGCCCAGCCACTAAACTCTGACAGGCGTGAGCACCAAGGAAGTTCGAGAAGTGTTTATCCTGAGGTTGGGGGGCCGTTTTCACATTGTAGCTCTTACCTTTCTTTGCCGTATCAGAGAGATTGTGCGTTTATAGCCTGGCGGGTATTTATGGCACCTCTATGAGTTGATTAGGCTCAGCTGGTTCAGTTTTACCTTTCAAAAGATACACAGAGCCTTTTGTGTGATTTTTTTTTTCTTTTTGTAATCCTTCAAGCAGGAGACAAAGCAAACTGGGGGAAAAAAAATGTGGTCCTGGAAAAAAATCAAAGGATGTTCTCCAGTGCTGTGAACCCCTTTTCCTTGCTTTTGTGATTCAGTGCGCCCTGGGGGCTGTGTCTTTATGGCGTCTCACTTCCAAAGAGCGAGGAATGGGCTACAGGAAGGTGGAGGACTTGACTTGGACCCAAGCCCATAAAAAGGCCGAAGGAAAGAATAGCTTACGCTAGAAACATACAGATCTGGCTGCCCCGACACTTCACTAGAGCGCTTGGAAAGTTCTCTACGATGCGTCTGCATCGAAGACTGGCTCTCCGAGCCCCTGATTTATCTAAGGGGACCGGTAGGATTGGTGGTCTGACCTAGGAAAGCTCCCCTCTCTAGAGAGAGGTGCTGGAGATGCACAGTGGAAGATATTTTTGAGGATTATCAAAACGTAATAATAATAATAATAATATGCAGTGGTAATTGCACGTAAGTGATTATTAATTACTCTGTGCCCGGCACTCTGATAAGCCCTTTCCTCATGATTTTATGTAATCTTCACAATCAGATTATGAGGGGGGTTAGCATTATATTTGGTGTATGGGCAAGGACACTGAGAATCTAAGAAATTAGGTAGCTTGCTCAAGATATATTATATATATATATATATATATATATATATATATATATATATATTTTTTTTTTTTTTTTAACAAAGCCGAGACTGGAAGCCAAGCCGCATCATTTTAGAACAACAGGCCCCAAGCACCATGATGTCCTGCTGCTAGTTAATCAATACCGCCAGGGAGATACGCAGAGCCATTTGGAAACTGTAAAGCTCTCACCAGGCCGGAATGTTGGTGCTGCTCCTGCGGTGTCTGTCCACGTCTGCCTGCCAGCTGCACGCCTCACTCCTCTGGCCGTGCCCAGCCTATGGCTAAGCGCGCCAGGAAAAGTTGCTCTCATGCCCGCCTTATGACCTCCTGTCGACCCCAGGCTCCGCCTCCCACCCTGCCCCTTGAATTCTCTTTCCCCCCATCTCCCACCCTGCCACATCTGAGGCCAACCTCTGTCTCCCTAGCCTCCTTGTGGTGGGGGCCTCTACGTGGCTGGCCTTGACCCCCTTCAGTCTGGCTCAGCATGGAGGCAGCGTTCTCAGGATGGCCACCTCTGCCCTGGGCTCCGGACTGCTTCCTGCCCCGGGTCTCTGGCCTCAGCAGCCTCTCCTTGCGCCACAGTTCTTGGGGACCTCCTCCACGTCCCTGATTGCCTCCGGGTTCCTTGGTCTGCAGCTTTGCACATGGTCTGTTCTCCACCTGTAACCGTCTTCCTGGAATAGTCTACCTGCTCTTAATTTCAATTGTTTTTCTCCCTCAGCTTCTGAATCTGTGAGCCGGGTGCTTGGCCTTGCGTGGGGTTCCACAGCGCCCTTCGTTCACCTCTTCCATCCACTCATCAGCCTCCATCATGTCACACCATGACAACAGAGGAGCAACTGAAGCAAGAATGACCCAGATTTCAGTGACCCAAATCCTAGCATAGGCCTGGCACACAGCAGGTACTCCCTTGAAGACTGTTTAGCACCGGACAAATAGCAAAAACCCGAGTGAATTCTGCACTCCACACCAAACCCAAGACCCAGGAACCCACGCTGCTTTGTCAATTAGCCGAGAGTCACGCTCCTCCCTTTACCTGGACTCCTCACCGGAGGGTCAGGGGAGACTCCAAGATGAGCAGCCTCCTGCTCCTGCTCCTGCTCGCAGATTCAGAAGCTGAGGGAGAAAAATGATTGAAATTAAGAGCAGGTAGACTATTCCAGGAAGACTGTTTCAGGTGGAGAACAGACCATGTGCAAAGCTGCAGACCAAGGAACCCGGAGGCAATCAGGGACGTGGAGGAGGTCCCCAAGAACTGTGGCGCAAGGAGAGGCTGCTGAGGCCAGAGACCCGGGGCAGGAAGCAGTCCGGAGCCCAGGGCAGAGGTGGTAGGCAGCCTACTGTGGTCTGTAAAACAAGGGGTCCCAGGGCACGGTCTGCATCAAGAGGCTTTTTTTTTAACTTTTTATTTTGAAATAATTATAGAGTCATGGGAAGTTGCCAAGAATGTGTAGGAAAGTCCCGTGTGCCCTTTAGCCAGTTTCCCTCAACAGTAACATCTTACCTAACTACCATAAAAACCAGAGAACTGGCATTGGTAGAGGCCACAAGCCTCACTCAAATCTCCTCAGTCTCGCCTGCATTCGACTGTGTGTGTGCTTGTGTGTGCGTGTGCGTGCTATGCAATTTTACTACGTACATAGATCTGTGGAGCCACCACCTCGACACGGAGAACCCATTCGTCCCCCCCCCGCCAACCATTTTCCGGGTATCATCTCTTTGCAGCCACGTTCATCCCTCTCCCCATCTCTGACTCCTGGCCACCACTCATTTGTTCTCCACCCCTACGATTTTATTTTGAGAATGTTACATAAATGGAATCATACAACATGTAACCATCAGAGATTGATCTTAACATTCAGCATCACCCCCCTTGAGACCATCCAAATCGTTGCGTGTCAATACTTTGTCCCTTTATATTGCCGAGCAGTGTTCCGTAGTGTGGAAAGACCACAGTTTGCTTCACCAGTCACCCTACGAAGGACAGACATATGGGTTGTTTCATTTGGGCTATCACAAATAAAGCTGCCAGGCTCTCCTGTGACCATAAGACTTCATTTGGGAGGGGGGCGGGGAGTGGATAAATATCCAAGGGTGTAATTGCTAGATCTTATGATAGTTACATGTTTCTGCTCTTCAGAAACTGTTTTGCAGGGTGACTCAGCCATTTTACGATCCCACCAGAAATGCACGCGTGATCCAGTACGGCCTCTGGCACTGTCCCCGTGCCTTATTTCAGTCATTCTGACACATTCTGGGTAGTGGTATCTTATTATGGGTTTAGTTTGCATTTTCTTAATGGCTAATGACATTGAACATCATTTCATGTACTCATTTGCCTTCTGTGTACCCTCTTTGGCCTTTCCATCTGTCTTTCCATCCCTTCTGCCCATTTTCTAAGTACATTTTTTTTACTGTTGAATTTTGAGATTTCTTTATGTATTCTAGAAACTAGTCAGATCTATTATTGGCAAATATTTTCTCCCAGTCTGTGACTTGTCTTTTCATCCCCTTCACAGGATCTTTCGTTGAGCAAATTTTACAATTTTTGGTGAATTACAGTTTATTATTTTTTTCCTTTTATGGGTCATGCTTTTATTGTCAAGTCTAAAAGCTCTTTACCTTGTCCTAGGCCGAGATGATTTTCTCCTAAGTTCCCGTTCCTAAAATGTTTATAGTTTCACCTTTCATATTTTAGTCCACAATCCATTTTAAGTTAATTTACATAAAAGACATGAAACTTAGCTTGAGATTCTCTTGTTTTTTTCTTTTTCCTGGTGGATGTACAATTACACCAGCACCAATTACGGAAAAGGCTCTTTCCTCCGATAAATGGCTCTTGCAACTATGTTAAAAAATCACTTGGGCTAATTAGTATGGTCACTTCTGGATTCTCTCTTCTGTCCCATTGATCTTTCTGTCTATTTCTGTACTGGTACAACACTTTCCTGATTGCTGAGTTACTCTTTCACTAAAGTTCTTTTTCAAGAAGACTGTAGTCATTAGATGGCCTGTGTCTTTCCATGTAAATTTTAGAATGAGATTCTCCAGGTCCACAAAACTATTATTGGCAGTTTATTAGTAATTATATGAAACTTATCTTGATCTAGGGTGATTTTATTTTGTTGCATTTCTTTCCAGTTCCTGTCAGCCATCTTTGAGAGGCTTGCTGTTGGGGCAGTGTGGCCACACGGACGAAACCCAGTTCTCCCTCTTGAGGATGTTGTTACTGTTCTATTCTGCACCAGGACTGGACAGGGCACAGCGGTCCTAGATCCTAAAGGCAGCAACACTTCCCTGTAACCTGCCCACCGCATCTCCCTGGCCCAGCTGCAGGTTGCCTGGGAGTGAATTGCATCTGAAGTGGTATTGCATCGCCTTATCATTCACAATCCTAGGCCGAAGTAGGGTCAGAGCCTCCTTTGGTTCCCTGCTCCCCTCGGCAAGAGTACAGCTTCTGACTTGTAAGTGTGGTATGGAATGAACAAAGGCACCTGCTTTAAGTGGGTCACTAGAGGTTGGATAATGAGCAAATCTATGGCCAACATAAGCAAGTGACATTGACACTGAAAGGGCCCTTCTCTCATTTTCCTGCCATGATGTCTTTTCCATGCCTGTGTGAGTCTACAGAACAAAACTAGTCAGGTGATACTGGACTATTCCAAGATAACAGATTCACTCCTAAATGGCCCTGGCTTCACTCAATGAAGATTCCTTTGTTGCTTCCAGAAAATTCGATGTGGACCTAGTGGCCTTATCCTGTATAGAGCAACGCCATCTGGAAGGCAGGATGTTGACGCTTGCTGAGAAGGGAAAAGAGAGCTGGGGGGTGGAGCTGAGACTTCATACTGCCTCAGCCCAGAGACGGTGCACATCACTCTTGTAGTTCATTGGCCAGATCTGGTCACACGGCTCCACTCAACTTCAAGAGTCAGGGAAATGCAATAGCTATGAATACGACACATCTCTGGCAATGGCAATGAAAATGGAAATTCCTTCCACCTAGAGGTAAAATCCAGTTTGATTTAAGAGAAAGAAAGTAATCTAACAATTCCCACACACACATTTTTTAGGTGATACCCTTGCCATATGTTTTAGGCTAGGCGGCTTTCAGCTGAAGCATATGAATGATGCGGCTTGAAAATGTTTAATGCATGTATCAACACCACACTCACTTCTACATGTCATGCTAACACTATTGCTTTGTCTCCTCTTACGTACTCAAAAGAGGGATCAACGGCCAAAAGGAGGATTAGCCCCACATAAAAGTCAGGTTTCAGGTGCTGACTGTTCCTGGGAGGTGTAAACATCATACTCCAAGACTGCCGGGCTGCTGTCTGCTCTGCTTCATCACGACGTGCGGTCGACGCTGGTGGACCAGAATCGAAACTGCTGCACATGGAACTCAGACCCTGGATTAAGTTAATATTTCTGCAAAGGCCTTAATGTGCTCCTTTAAGGGCATTTTGGTGCCTTTAAAGAGCTGCATGCGGTCATAGCTATCTGAGGCAACCATTTAGGCCGTGTTTTGTTTGGTTTGTTTTGGTTTCTTCATTATCATACGAGTTGCTTTCCCCTGATCTCCCTGAGGATGATTGCTGGGGCAAATAGAGAAAGGCTGAAAAGAGAAATGAAGCTTAAATACATGATGCTTTGCAGAGGATGACGAACATGCCTGCACAACGTAGGTGTTCAATGTCTGGGCCGGTGGCGGCTTTTTCTCCCAAAAAGCAGAGATGGCTGAGCTGGATAAATATCATTTCTGATTTTTCCCCAACAATTATTTGGGGCATATGTGTTTTTTTTTCCCTTCCTTGAACTTCCTTGTCGTATCTAATATTCAAAAGCACCCAACGCCAAGTTTCTGGCTTTGGAAATTGTCATTTTGACAGCTGAGGCAGGAAGGAGATGGGGAGCACTCTCTTGGCACTCCCACCTCTCCCTGCCATGACAACCTCCCTTCGGATGCGTTTACTTTCAGGGACAGCGTTTGAGTGGCTACACGGTGTGTGTCTGATAGACAAATGCATTTCATAATGAATCCTGGCTGAGTTTATTTAAAGGGAGTTGGGGTTTGCCTCCCTTCCCTCAAACAGCCTGGGAGTGAGGCCAGCGAGAAGTACGACCCTCAGGTCGGGAGGAATCGCTCTCGGGGCATGTTCTCAACTCAGCATGACAGGTTTCTCGATCACAGATGGGCTCTCGGGTTGTTTGATGTCCAGGGGCCCGGCTCTGAGAGCCAAGCAAACAGCCACACCTCAAGGGGCTGGAGTTGGTGAGCTTTTCATCCAGGTTTCAGTTTGCCTCAGCCATTGCCAGTGTGTCACTGGAGATTCTGCAGTAGGTGGGGGAGGGGTGTGCATGCACGTGTGCATATATACATGCATATATACACGTGTGTTTATATAGGTATGCATATATGTTTGTGTGCTCACATGGCATGCATGTGTCGGGACACGTGCATACACATATAAATACGTGTGTATACATACACGTGTATGTGTACATATAATGTGCGTATTTAACAAAAACAAAGGTTCATTTGGCATATTTATTTGTGGTTTTTTTTTAATATTTCAAGGCTGGAAAGGGCATGCTTCCCATCTTGTGTGCAGAAGGACTCCACAGACATAGAACTGTGGGGCAAGTGAGCCTGACTGAGAACACGTATTTGCCTCCCGTGATCAGTTCCTTTTGCCTCCCGAGGGCCCCACCTTCCACCAGAGACACATAAACACCATGGGGCTCTGTCACTTTCCTGGAGACTATGCCCACATCAGCATTCTGAGCAAGGAGATCGCCCCGTGTGACAGGGGCAGGAACACCTTTTTTGGAGATTGGAAGGCATTACCAAGCTTACACTGATTCCGTTGTCCTCTACGACTAAAACCTCAGAAGGGAAACGATACAAGGAGATCTCTGAAAGTATTCTCTTTGGAGGTCAAGATCCAGCTAGGTTCGAAGGGTGGGATTTGAATAATTGCCCCAACTGGAGGATGAGGCAGCCTTGGAGGTAACTGGGAATTCTGGGGCTGTGTAAGGATGAGGGGCAGTTGAATCCCACGGCATACTTCTAATCCTAGGATTGCACAGAAAATCAACTCTTTTCTTTGAGTTACCTTGGAATGTTGGTTGTTGCAATTGGAAGGGTCCAGGCCATACCATTTGTGCAATTTGGAAATAAAGACCTCGGCACTTCTCGGGTCAGCTACGTGTGAGTGCCTTTCTGCATACTTCATTTCTTACTGGTCTTCATAAATTCCAGTGCTGTCAGCTCAGGTTTCATTTGTGGGAGCTCACCCAGGCAGTGGCCAGGAAGAGCAGAGTGAGCCAAATTGTCCATCCGAATCTATTTAGCATCTAATATTGCGAAGTAAAGAAACTGAGAGAGGGGGAAGGCAGATGAGATACTCTGGTGGAAACCTGTTAAGCATTGAGACCACTTGGCAAGAGAACCTCAAATAAATCACCAGTGGTCTGAACCTCACAAGGAGACACTTTGGTCCCTGGAAATCTTGGTGGGGGGTGAGATACAGGATAGAGAAGGCAGGCAGTTCCCAGGGAATTTGGTGAAAACGTTTTTACACAAAGCTCCATTCTCTGTACCACTCAAGTCGGCCATGCACAAATCCCTCACCTGTCAACTTGCCCTCGCACTGGAGTTATGGCGGGGGGGGGGGGGGGGGAGTCACACAGGGTGGCGTCACCGGGTTCCGTGGACCCAGGCAGATGCCCCACAATCTTTCTGCTAGCCACGCTGTCTCCAGGACCAGCCAGTTCAGAAATCATTCTCCTGAGTGCAGCATGCGCTGTGGAGCCCAGAAACATGCCAACTATAATAGTAGTTAGATGATTCCCGCTTCTGAAGCACAGAGAAACTACAGCCTTGCACTTACTATAGAGATAGTAATAGTGATCGTATTAGCTAATATTTATCGAATTCTATATGCTCATCTCCGTGTCACCGAATATAAGTTGCTTCATTAAATATTTATAAAAACTGTGGTTTTCTCAACATTCCCTTTGAGTTCTAAACCGATTGGGGGGGGGGGTCTTCTCTCCAGAGTGTAGCACAGGGTTGACCCTGTATTTGAGTTGTTTAATAAGGAAGTGAACACTGGACCAGTGCTTTCCAATGAAAAACAATGGGGGACCACATATGGAATTCTAAATTTATTAGTCCCCATAGTAAGAAAAGAAAAATATGCAAATGGAATTAATTTTAATAGTAGCCCAATACCTAAAATGTTATCATTTAAACATGTGATTAATGGGGCACGTGGGTGCCTCAGTCAGTTGAGCATCCGACTTCGTCTCGGGTCATGGTCTCACGGCTTGTGGGTTCGAGCCCCTCATCGGGCTCTGCGCTGATAGCTCAGAGCCTGGAGCCTGCTTCGGATTCTGTGTCTCCCAATCACTCTCTCTCTCTCTCAAAATAAAATAATAATAAAAAAGTTTTAAACATGTAATTAATATAGAGTTATCAACAGATATTTTGCATTCTTTTTCTGTATTGTATTTTACACTTACACTCATCCCAATTTAGATGTCACATTTCACATTTCACAGGTTGGGTAGCCTCCTTTGGCTGCTGGCTACCATATGCCCCAGGTTAAGCTTCTCGAAGCTCTCTACCCACAACAAACCCCTAACTCTCTAGTTGTTACTCGCGCCGACGTGCAAATCTGGAAGAACTCCTACGAAAAGTTTTTGTTCCATTAGTGACAATAACAACAGTAAGAAAACAACAGCAAATTTTTAGAATCTATATTATTATAGATACTCTACTAAGAGCTTTACATGGCAGATCTCAATGATTCTTCACTAAATCTTGGGAGATATCTGTTGTTACCCTATCCTTTAGAGTTGAGCAAGTTCAGGATTAGAGTAGTTCCGTAGATTCCTCAAGGTTATACAGTGAGGAGAGGCAAGGCCAGCTCTGAGTCTAGGGAGGCCATCTGGTTCCAAACCTCCACCAAAAAAAAAAAAAAAAAAAAAAAGACAAAAGAAGATAGGCCTAGAGGTATTCCTCAGGTCTACCTGGGATTTAAGGAAGCAGACTATGCCGGGGGCGGGGTGCGTAAGAAAGGCGCTTAAGCATACACTAAAGACATAAAGAAATATCCCAATGATCAGATGAGGCCAAGGGATATGATTGAGACTAGGCCATCACCTGTCCCTCCCCACTGGAGATATTCTTTGTCTAGCAAGCCGTGAAGGTTCTGAGTTAAATTATTAAGCAAAGCTTTCCTATTGTTGACAGTACATTTGTGTTCTTACAGGGGACTTGAGAATCTTGAAGAATCAGTTATGGATTTGTAAGGACAGCAGCAGCATGTGGGGGTAGAGTGAGAGAAAGTCAGCTTTGGGCATTGGGGAGAAACGTAATGCTTTAGACATTCAATTATGCAAAGGCAAGATCTCTGTGGAAAGCCAAGGGGAAGAAAAATCTATCATCCTATTTTCAAAAGTCTTAGAGTTAGAATAAATACATGAGTCCAATCCCTCACTTCTTGCTTTATACTTCACAATTAAATCCCCCCTAAATATGTCAAGCATATGGGAGGAAGAGTGATAAACTCACAGCATGAACTTTGAAGTCAGGAAGACCCCAGTGTAGTGTTGTACAGTTTACTCATTTTCCTCTCTGCACCTGTTTACTCAATCGCAAAAATGGAAAAATGCATAGTTCACTCAGTTACTTTGAGTTTTCAAGGAGAAGCTAAAATAGTGTATGGATCATGGGAGGTGTCCAAAATGTCTAGTGACAGAGAACTCTCTGAGAGAACATCTTTTATTTCTGGATATGGTGTTAGTCTCCTGTTGCTGCCGTAACAAATTACCACAAATTTCATGGCTCAGATGATATAAATGTATTAGTTTGCAGTTCTATGGATCGGAATCTGGTACGGTCTCATCAAGCTACATCAAGCTATAATCAAGGTAATGGCCGGTTGCATTTCTTTCTGGAAGGGGAATCCCTTTCCTGTGTATTCAGATCATTGGAAGAGTTCAGATCCTTGCAGTTGCAGGACTGAGGTCCCTAGTTTTGCTTGCTGTAAGCTAGGAGCTATCCCGAACTTCTGGAAGTCACTGCAATCCTTAGCTTCTGGCCCCTTTCCTCCATCTGCAAAGGCAACAATACTGGTGGATGAGTCCTTCCCATGCTTTCCCTCTCTGACCCACTCTTCTGCCTTCCTCTTCCACTTAAAAAAGAATTTTTTTTAACATTTTATTTATTTTTGAGAGAGAGAGAGAGAGAGAGACAGAGCACAAGTGGGGGAGAGGCAGAAAGAGAGGGAGACACAGAATCCAAAGCAGGCTCCAGGCTGTCAGCACAGAGCCCGACGCGGGGCTCGAACTTCACACACGGTGAGATCATGACCTGAGCCGAAGTCGGACACTTAACTGACTGAGCCACCCAGGCGCTCCCTCCCTCTTCCACTTTTAAGGACTCATCTAACTAGATTGAGCTCAACCAGATAATGCAGAATCATCTTTTCACCTAAAGGCTCGTAATCTCAATCACATCTTCAAAGTCCCTTTTGTCACACGGGGTAACATACCCAGTTTCCGGGGATTAGGTGTGGACGTCCATGGGAGGGACACCGCTATGCTTACCACAAATACCTTTTGGAGACTTTCATCTACTGATGTTACTTGGGTTCCATGTCATTCCTTTGTTGCAAAGTACTGTTCTAGTTTTTTAAGTTTTCACTTAAACTCCAGTTAGTTAACATACCTTGTCATATTAGTTTCAGGTGTACAATATAATGATTCAACATTTCCACACGGCACCCAGTGCTCATCACAAGTGCACTCCTTAACCCTCGTAACATATTTAACCCATCTCCCAACCCACCTCCCCTCTGGTAACCATCAGCTTATTCTCTCTAGTTAAGAGTCTGTTTCTTAGTTTGCCTCTCTCTCTCTTTTTTCCCCTTTGCTTATTTGTTTTGTTTCTTAAACTCTGCGTATGAATGAAATCATATGATATTTGTCTTTCTCTGACTTACTTACTTCACTATGACTTATTTCATTACTAGCGTAATACTCTCTAGTTCCATTCATGTCATTGCAAGATTTCATTCCTTTTATGGCTGAATAATATTCCATTGTATACACAAATATACAGATGTACATGGTCTATTTTGGGCACAAATATACAGTCTTTTTTGTAACCTGTTGGTTCTTCTCTACATTTTTGATGTCCCTCTTGAAGCAATAAATTTTATTTTCAGAAATGGGTTATGTAATGGTGATGATGATATTGATAACTGCTATTTATCATGCTTTTTATTGCGTGTCATGCATGATGCCAAGCACCATGTCTGTTGGCATCACGTATATTATATAGAAATACGTTAATATGTATGTTTATATATATTTGAATTATATATAATTCAATATATATATATATATCAATATAATATATATATAATCAATTATATATAATTGAATCATCTAATTCAATCCTCCGACATCCCCATGAGGTAGGGTCTAATTGTCATTTTACGGATGAAGAAACACCTTAAATATTTACTAAACGGTAGCTTTTTTTAATACATCAGGTGAAAACTTCAAATATAAGTTATTTTTAATACACTGGGTTCTAAACAATACCATCAATTCACAGTTCTGCCTTCCTAACTCTGCGCGACAATAATATTCACATAAAGCCTTGAAATCTTCCAATCAATAGGTAAATTTCTGAAGGTTATACTAGCCTGCACTCTTCTCTGACAAATGTTGTCTCTTTCTTGTTCAAGGTTCTAACTCCTTCTAGCTGACTGCCTACTTCTGGAGATTTCCTATTTTGAGGTTTCCTATTTTGGCTTCATCTCTCAGCTGCCTCCTGCCGCATTACCTCGGCCACATGCCCTTGATTCGCGCACTGCGCAGGCTTACTTTCTTTTGCTATAACAGCTCATAATCATTAGCGTTTTGTTGCTTGAAAATCACTTGGACCCTCTGCTTAAATGATGTTGGTCTTTCCTTCAAAACATCATACAATAAAACATCCCAAGTCTGCCTGCCATTTCATTTTACATCTTAGTGAGAGCTTTTTTTGGCTTGTGAAGACCTTGGCTTGCAGCTCAAGGACTGGATTTCTCTTCTTTTTTTTTTTTTAAGTTTAATTTAAATAATGTTTTCCCACCACATGGGACAGCATAATTCAAAGGAGAGATGTGCTGTAGAAATGAATTTTGGTACTGCAATGTGAAAGTAGCTGACATATATCAAAAAATGTTCCAAATCTATGGGCAATTGGAAAATGCTGAAGCCATTGGAGCAAAAACCTCCACGTCGTCCACAGGCCCAACAGGTCAAGTGAAGGGTGTCTGGAGGTACAGTCCAGAGCCTGTTTACTCATTTCTCTTTTCCCTGAGGCTTTCCCCAGACACCTCATCTATTACAGACTGAACTCTTCAGGCCAGAAATCACAGTCCCATGTCCTCCTTAAAAAAGGGCTATGACTCAATAACTGCCAAATTCGGTTCTTGCTCTGGAAGCGTTCTCATACGAAAGCCTTGGGTGGTGGGTGGGATGGGAAAGACACATGCAGATGAAACATTTCTGAGCCATTTGTGTGGTTCCTGAGATGCTACAAATGTGGAAGAATGGTTCAGCTTTAACTTTTATGCTAACATTTTTTAACAGAAAATGTTAGGCTCAAACCACCCTGGGTATGGCCACATACACAGACTTGGGAGTCACCCAATCACTGTGCATGTGGTTCTTACTTCTCATCCTGGACACCTGAGGACCTCACATTGCATTGGGCAGAAAGGATCGTTTTCCTCCAATTATTGTTTTCTGTTAATAACTTAATGACAACACGATGGGAATAAGGACAAATCATTGGTAATATAACAAAATATTTGCCTGTCTTCGGGATGCAAATGCATGAGTGCAATTCATAACAACAAGTGTTAAATGAGTTTGCATTGCCAGAAATTAAACCAATTGCTAAGAGAGCAAAAAATCAGCGTGGAAACATTCTTAGGCAATAAGAGGTAGTCGATTTGGTATTAGTCTGTAGGTGGATGTACATACTCAATAAACATTTATTTAAACAGATATTAATAAATTATTTACCATGAGCAAAGTAATATCACTTTACCTGAAAGTGGCAAAGGTAGGCATATGAGATGTATAAGATATACTTCCGATGTTCAGTGAGTTTATTTGTTTGTTTTATATATTTTTAATTGTTTTTTAATTTCAGGAATAGAAGTTAGTGATTCATCACTTACACATAACACCCAGTTCTCATCCCAACAAGTGTCCTCCTTAATTCCTCTCACCCCTTTAGCCCTTCCCTGCATCCAACACCCCACCGCAACCCTGTTTCTTCTCTATATTTAAGAGTCTCTTATGGTTTGAGTCCCTCTCTGGTTTTATCTTCTTTTCACTTCCCTTCCCTTATGTTCCTCTGTTTTGTATCTCAAATTCCACATATGAGTGAAATCGTATGATAGTCATCTAATTATCTTTTCATCACACCTACAGGAGGCTTCAACTGAGGGAACTCTGGACAATGATAATGTTCAGGGTCTGAGGAGAGATGCTACATCATGTGCAAGGTGGAAGGGCTTTCTTGTATAAGGGCTAACTTTTTCGACAAAGTGAAGAATTGTAAGTGAAGAATCTTGAGACAACCTCCTTCAAGAAGAAAAGGGATCTGCCCCAGGGAACACTCACAGGACGTCCACTGGTGTTGGAGGAAAGACATACAGAACCAGAGTGGATGATACTCTGTTGGCCATCCCATCAGGGGCAGAAAAGGCTGCTGACCATCAGGGAAAAGTCTGGGCCCAAGGAAGCCACAGCCACACTTCCAACCGCCTGGCAGAAAGTCTGAGAAAGGACAAGAGTCCCAAAACACCAGGTTGATGAAAGCCAAGATCCTGTTGTCCTAGATAGGAGTGTTTTCCAACCCATCCCAGGCTATGTGGGTCAGTTTGCTTTTGAATTTATTTGTCCAGATCTCTTTAATTTTTACTTCTAACAGACAAATATCAAAGCCTATTCCTGAATTTTATATGGATAATCAAATGAGGAGAGGCCAAAGGGTGCAGAGTGAGTGTCAAATCCCGCGTGTCTGTGTCACTACGGCTACCCCGGGGAACGTCAATGATTCTCAGTGGACTATTCTCCCACCGTTAGTTGTCAGCTGTCTGATTGTGTTCACCGGTGTGATTCCAGCTTGGAACACTGTGCCTAGCGCATGATGGGTGCTTGGTAAATAGTTATTGGAAGATTTGAAGGCTTCATGTGAATATCATTGTTTTATATAGTTAAGGAGACAGAACTGTGAACTGAGGGTACTGTTGAGAATTTTATGTTATTAAAAATAGCTTGCATTCTAAGGTTTCACTTAGCATATTATAATAGCTATCATTTAGTAAAAATGTAAGGTGTGCTATAAATGTATATGTGCATGCCCAAACTTCCCAGTGGTTCAGCTAGGTGTGCTTTATGATCGCCAGTTTATAAACGAGGAACTCGTTGCTTAGGGAACTGAGAGACTTAGCCAGGGCCATACAAAGGTAAAGTTGGATCTGAAAACCTGGTCTGGCTGACTCTAAATGTGGTCACTGCTCCTTTATGCAGATGCAGTTCTACCATATGTGTGGGACTCTCAAATCAAGTCCTGAGTATGAGTTGGTAAATCAGAAACATTTCATCAAGACACTCAGGCTTCTGATTGAGGCAACCGATTCACTGTGGCCAAGCTCAGGTTAGACTGACTTCCCAAATAACAGTTTGCTAATTTGTGGAGGTGGATGTTGGTTCATAGGGGACCTGAAACACAAATATAAATGTGGAAGGATTTTATTTCCTATAAGTCTTAGTGAGGTCCGATCGTTTCTGTCCCAAGTGAGCAGGTGTGTGCCTAGAGACTGAATCTTTTATTGAGTGCTTGTTTTCCTTGAAGAATGTGGAAGTTTTAAAACACGGTTACAGATTATTTAAAAGTTGCCCCCATCAAGAGGTGATGACATTTGTCCTGCACCCTTTAATTTGATTGAGCTTGTGACTGCTTCAGGCAACAGAAATTGGAAGAAACACACTAAGTATCTTTTGTAGCTAGGGCATTACTGGAGCATTTGGTCTTTGTAGCCCTAAATTGATGTGTAAGAAGTGTGACTACCCTGAACCTCCATGCTGGGAGGGAACCCATATCACATGGAGAGGCCAACTGAGGCCCTCTGATTCATTGTCACGGTGAAGTCCAGCTTTCAATCAACCGGGCCCAAGAAATAGACTTGTCAGTGAAGAAGCTTCCAGATGATTATAGGGTTCAGCTACTGAAGTCACCTCTAGCTTTTAAAATGCCCATTAGAAGCCCTGGACATTGTGGTGCAGAAAGACAAGCCATTCCCACTATGCTGTGCCTGAATCACTCACTCACAGAATCTGTGAACCTAATTAGTTAATCACTAGCTATGCCTTTGAGTTTGAAGTGGGTTGTCTTTTCACATGATCATTAAAGGATCATGTCTTTTAATGAACAGAAGGTTTTAGTTTGGGTGAAGTCCACTTTATCTGTTTTTCCTTTTTTCTCATGGACTTTTGATGTCATATAAAAGAAACTATTGTCTCACTCAAGGTCATGAAGATATCCTCCTGTGTTTTCTCCTAGGAGTTTTTTTTTTATCAGTTTATCTCTTACATGTAGTTCTGTGATCCATTTTGAGTTAATTTGACAGTACTTTTTTAAAGGAGACATTTCAGTCCATAATAGAATTCATTTTTAAAAATAATTAACATCTACAATAAATACGGTTATTTACATAAAAACGTTAGAAAGTGAAATCCATACCATAACAGAGGTGAGGAGATTAATTCTACCGGCAAACCTCGATTAAAGAAAGGAGAGTAAGGGGGCGCCTGGGTGGTTCAGTGTGTTAAGCATCCGACTCTGGTTTTGGCTCATGTCATGATCTCATGGTTTGCGGCTCAAGCCCTGAATCGGGCTCTGTGCCGACAGTGCAGAGCCTGCTTGGGATTCTCTCTGTCTTCCCCTCTGTCTCTGTTCCTCCCCTACTCACACTCTTTCTCTCGCTCAAAATAAATAAATAAATAAAACCTAAAAAGAAGAAGAAGAAGAAGAAGAAGAAGAAGAAGAAGAAGAAGAAGGGAAAGAAAGGAGAATAAGAAAACAAGCATGGGGGGCAGGGAAGAGAGGCAAACCAAGAAACAAACTCTAACCATAGTGAACAAACTGATGGCTACCAGAGGAGAGGGCGGGGGGCTGAGTGAGACAGCTAAAGGGGATTAAGCAGGACACTTGTGATGAGCATGAGGTATTGTGTGAAAGTGCTGAATCATTAGATTGTATCCCTGAAACTAATATTACATTGTATGTGAACTGGAATTTAAATTAAAACTTTAAAAAAAAAAGAAAGAAAGAAGAGCTTTTACCAAAATAATATTTTCAACTTCAGGATAATTTGCCTTTTGATTAGTCACTAAATGTCATCAATATTGAAATGCTATTTAGTTGGATAGAGTGAAATATTTTGGAGAACAGATCTGGCGGATGACAAATACTCTTCCTTCCACTAAACTTGAGTGAGGTTACTATGAGTTTTCCTTCTGATTAAGCTTTGACCTTGGGTCAAGCCCTTGACCCAGGGCTCTGTCCTTGGCCTGCTTATTCCAGTTTTAGCAAGAATCCTGCTGAATGAGTATAGCAAAAATTCCCCACCTTTGATATCATATCACCCTGGCCTGCCTAAAATCCCATCAGGTCAGTTTAGTAAAGAATTACACTACCTTTTAGTAGTTTTCCATTCACCGACCTCCCACCCTGCTCCTTGGCTATAAATTCCCACTTTCCCTAATTGTATTCCGAGTTGAGCCCAATCTCTTTCCCCAACTAAAAAAGTTCATTGTAGCACCCCACCCCCCCTTAAATAAAGTCTTCTTTGCCATCTTTAACAAGTGTCATGAATAATTTTTTTTTTTAAACGGAACGGAACAGTCTAAAAGATTCTATACATCAGGCAAGAGCTGTACATGACTGCTTTATAGCTGTCTCTGCAAGGGAAATTTGTTCTTTCTCCTGGCCACCTCTTATTCTGCCAATGCCTCATAAAATGTGGACGTGAGACATAAATATCCCCAACCGTTATGTGGTGATTCAGCAGAAAATGGAATATAGTTAAACTGCACTTTGCTTCTCTGCCTTGACTCCAACAATGGTTCACACTTCGGGGACACATCTACCTGGCATCACAAGCCATTTTCCCTTCCTAAATCCTTAACAGGCAGCCAATGGCAAGGAAAATGCAAAGTGCAGAAGATATTTTTCAAAACAAATTGACTTCAAATTAGGCATTGGTGTGCCTATAGGTAGCATGAAAATGAAATTATCCAGAAAGCAATTTTACATTTAGCGAACTCCGAATGTTCTGCTCGTTGGCAACCGTTAACACAAGATTGCTGGAAAGGGGATATTCAGGAACATCAGAACTAGTGGGTAGCTGGCATAGAGTTCTTGAGGACTGCTTTAGAATGATACTAGCACACCCCATTCCAACTTCCTGCCGGCAGTTCGACATACCACTCCAACTCTGTGCCTGAAACTCCTTCCCTCTCCTCCTCCAGCCAAACTCACTTGAAGAAATATGGAAATAACCCAGAATATCTCCGTAGGGGAAAAAGGAAAGCATTTGTAAATACTTTTCCATCACCCAAGTCATCTGAGATCCCCACTGAGGCTGCTCGTAGGGAAAAAAAAAGAGAACAATGATTCTCTCCAAGGAGAAAAGGAGCACGTCGACATGGGTGCCTTCTCTCCGATTCATTCCTGAAAACATTAAGTTTATGAAAATTTCTGCCAGACATCTACTTCATCAAGAAAATCTAGATGACAGTGTGTTGCTATTAATTACCCACCAACCTCCTTCCTTAATACACAGCACACAACACACGTGCATGCACGCATGCCCACACACATACACAAATTAAACATGACAAGTACAGTGGTTAGTTTTCCCAAAAACTGTAATGTGATGTGGGGATTGGGAAACTGGGGTGAGTCGTTCTTACCGACTATTAAAATATAAAAGAGAAGTTGTGGCATGTCCTTGGACAAGAAAATAAAGGATCTTTCTTTATGTGTTAAACATTTATGGAGGGTCCAATATGTTTCTGGTAATGGGAAATTACAAAGGTGCAGCATCTGTCCTCTAAGGAGCTTTATATTTTGGTGGGGATAGATGGGATATGGAAGGGAAATAGGTCTGTTATAAACACCCAATTAATTGTAACTCCAAGGCCAACAATCTCAGGGCCATAAGAAAAGTACAGAGCATGAAAAGCTTTGTTAGATTCTTTGTTCTTCCTCTCGTCGTGATTCATTTTGAACCTGGCACCTGCCGTCCTCACGCTGACCACCTTCCCTGACCACAGGGCAGCCTCTGCTCCTTCCCAAGCATGGCTTTAGCAGTAGAGTGAGCCTTTTCACCCCATTGAGGGTCTATATCTAGCTGGAAAAGCAACAATTTTCTATTACAGATCTCATTACATGAAGATCAGTCAGACAATTTAGGGAGCCTTGCTCCTGACAGTAAATCCCAGCGTGGTGGTTGTAAAATAGTGAGAAGGAGCTGGGGTTCAACAACAGGGACCAGAACTGCTCTGAGACTTTATTTCTGGCCCACCAAGACCCTGTGTGAGAAATTTCCTCTGCCAGCTTTGGATAAAGTCAACTCAAGGTCCATCTACTCCAAGGGTTCTGCTTATACTCTCAAAGGGAATTAACAGGCACTTCTTCTGAGATTCCATTGTAACCATGATGGGATTCTCCCATGACATTCCATTCCATGCCTTGCCTTACATAGTTTTTACCCACTAAATTAAGTTCCACAGGAGTAGGGATTCTGTTTAATGAAGATGAGCATAATAATAAAAACAATAATAAAAGTCCACTTTCATTGAGTTCTTACTATGTATCTGCAATGTGTTAAGTGAATTGTATGCATTTTTTGTGGCATATTGTTCTTTCCAAACACGGTCACAATATTGTCACCCATCCTACATGCACTTTTGCAGGGTGTTCTTGCTCTGTCCCATCAAGGGGTGGGATCTAACTAACCTCCTTCTTCAGTATGAACTGGTCTTAGTGACTTACTAGTGACCAATGAATTGTGGCAGAATGCATGTCTTCTGAGACTGGCTCTGAAGACTTACAACTTCTGTCTTGGTCTCTTGGAATAGTCCCTACTGGGTCATCCCTACTTGAAACCCAGCTCCCACCCAGTGGGAAGCCTAAGCTACACGGAGATGCAACCTGCAGGCACTTCAACAGACAGTTGCCTCCGAGCCCCCTCTTTAAGTGATCCAAGTGTAGGTGCCGGTCCCAGAAGCAAAGACATTTTCTGACTTTTCAAGTCCCAGCCATTTGAGTCTCTCTGGTTGAGATCTTGCCTACTGTGTCTTGTCTGAATTCCTGACCCGTATTTCCCGAGAGCGTAGTAAGTAGTATTCATTTTATGCTTCCAAGTTTAGTGTGGATTTGTTACACAGCAATAGATGACCTGAATCCCTCACATGCTATGAGTAGGTACCATTACTCTCCCTAATTTATTTTTTTTTAACGTTTATTTATTTTTGAGACAGAGAGAGACAGAGCATGAATGGGGGAGGGTCAGAGAGAGAGAGGGAGACACAGAATCTGAAACAGGCTCCAGGCTCTGAGCTGTCAGCACAGAGCCTGACGTGGGGCTCAAACTCACGGACCGCAAGATCATGACCTGAGCTGAAGTCGGCCGCTCAAACGACTGAGCCACCCAGGCGCCCCTACTCTCCCTAATTTAGAGATAAGTACATTGGGGCTTTAATGGCTGATGAAAATAGTAATGACCAGCAGCATTGATTGAGCCCTTCTACACGCAGGAACTTTACGTAGATCATCTCATTTAATGCACAAAAGGCTGGAGTAGGTCATTTTTAAGAATCATGTTTCAAATATGCAAGAGGTTAAGTGACTGACCTCAAAATTTACAGTGAGTCATGAGAAAACCAAGATTTGAACCCAAGGAGTCCTTTCTAGGAATTGAAGTTTGTAACCTTTATACCGCGAATCCATGCTGCAATGAATGAAACAAATAAAATAGTCAACGAGCACGAGGGTTTGGGCAACTACAAATGTCTGACTCTATTAGCCATATGTTACATGGTGAGTAAAAGTTAAGAAATCTGGGCCCGGATTGTGAGGAGACAGAGAAACGGATATTTTTTTGTTTATTTGTTTTCTCTTTCCAATTCTATCAGGTTTTGCCCCATAGATTTTGACATTGTATTGACCGATGCATGCACATTAAGGATTGCTTTGTCTCCCTAGAGAATTGGCACCTTTGTTATTGCGTAAGGAGTCTCTTTATTTTTTATCCTTTGCCTTGTTCTGAGGTCTGCTTTATCAGAAATTAATATAGATGTTCCATACCCTCTTGGATTATTGTTCCCATGGCATATTTGTCTCCATCCCTTTGTGCTTAACGTGTCTTTTTATTTTTTTATTTTTTATTTTTTTTAATTTTTTTTTTCAACGTTTATTTATTTTTGGGACAGAGAGAGACAGAGCATGAACGGGGGAGGGGCAGAGAGAGAGGGAGACACAGAATCGGAAACAGGCTCCAGGCTCTGAGCCCTCAGCCCAGAGCCTGATGCGGGGCTCGAACTCACGGACCGCGAGATCGTGACCTGGCTGAAGTCGGACGCTTAACCGACTGCGCCACCCAGGCGCCCCTTAACGTGTCTTTTTAAAGTGGGTTTCTTGTAGACAATATATGAAAGGGGCCTTCTTTTTCATCCATTCTGACGATCTCTGTTGTTCTTGTTGTTGTTTTTTACTTTGTGCATTTGAGCCACATACACTGTTAAAAAGAAAACCATGGGACCAAAATGGCATCACTTAGGCCTAGTCCCCAAATCAGGGTTTAATACCTAATCGCATTAGGTATTAAATTAAATTAAATTTGCAGTTGCAAAACCTCCCCCAGAAATGTAGTCTTAACCAGTCAGCCAGGAAATCTCTGATCAGGGCCTGTGAAATCATCTGCTAGAAGGGCCTCCCCATCCCCCAAAGGAAGATGAGGTAATCTGCATAATAAGAGCTCCTGCTCTTCTCCCGGAAGGACAGAGCTTGCCTAGAACAATCTTTTTCTTTTGCTAATAATTTTCTTACCCCACCCTCCCTCCTATAAAATCCTTCCATTTTACACAACTCCTCAGAGCTCCCTTCTTTTTAAAAAAATTTTTTTTTAACATTTATTCTGTTAGAATAATCCGAATCCGAAGCAGGCTCCAGGCTCTGAGCTGGAGCCCAACGCGGGGCTCAGCAGAGCCCAACGTGCGGCTCAAACTCATGGACAAAACTCATGGACCGGGAGATCATGACCTGAGCCAAAGTCGGAAGTTTAACCGACTGAGCCACCCAGGACCCCCTCAGAGCTCCCTTCTAATGGCTAGATGGGATGTTGCTGGATTCATGAATCATTTAATCAAGCCAATTATATCTTCCAAATTATTCAGCTGAATTTTGTTTTTTAACATTTAATGGGATATTAAAAAATTTGGACTAATATCAACAAATTGTGGAATTGTTTTGTATTCATTGTGTTTGTTTTTTGGTTCTTTTCTCCCTTTGTTCTACCTTCTCTGCTTTTGGGTTTTTTTTTTTTTTAAGTTTATTTATTTTGAGAGAGAGAGGGGGAGAGAGTGGCACAAGGGAGCAGGGGAGAGAGAGAGAGAAAGAGAAAGGGAGGGAATCCCAAGCAGGCTCTCCTCTGTCAGCACAGAGCCCAACACAGGGTTCAATATCACGAACCATGAGATCGTGAGCTGAGCTGAAATCAAGATTGGACATCTTACCAACCGAGCCACCCAGGTGCCCCACTTCTCCGGTTTTAATGGAGCGTTGTACGATTTCGTTTTATCTTTGCTCTAAATGTATAAATTGTACGTCTATTCTTTATTTTCATAATTGCTATAGAGTTTCCAATATTCGTTTTTAACTAATCTAAGATTACCTTCAAATCACACCATTCTGCCTAATGTGCAGCACAGCACAGTGGAATATTTCCACTTTCTCTCTCCAGCTTATGACAGCTAAGGAAAGTGGGAATGAGGTGTGCTTGCTAATAGATATGGGGTATTTAAATATGTGTAATTAGTGGTGATGTTTGCACAACGTGGTAAATATACTAAAACCACTGAACTGTGCATTTTAGAAGGTTAAATCTGGTGACTTGTAAATTATATTTCAGTAAAGCTGTTGTTAAAAATCTTACGTACTATATGATTCCATTTATGTAATATTCTGAAATGGAGAGCAAATTAGTGGTTGCAGGATGTTGCTGAAGGGGGGAGAGAGATAAGGGAGAGTTGGGTGGGTGTGTACATAAAAGGTCAAAGAGGGGACCTTGTGATAATGGAGCTGTTCAGGGTCAGAGTGTGATACAAAATTACACATGTGATAACATCCTATACCAGGAAACACACAAATGAATGCAAGTAAAGCTAAAGAAATTCGGAGGGCGGGGGGAAAGGTCAGTGGATTGTATCAATGTAAATAACCGGCTTGTTGCATTGTACTATAATTTTGAAAGTGGTGGTCATTGGAGAAAACTGCTTACAAGGTACATGGGATCTCCCTGTATTATTTCTAAAAAAAATTTTTTTTCAACATTTATTTATTTTTTGGTACAGAGAGAGACAGAGCATGAACGGGGGAGGGGCAGAGAGAGAGGGAGACACAGAATCGGAAACAGGCTCCAGGCTCTGAGCCATCAGCCCAGAGCCTGACGCGGGGCTCGAACTCACGGACCGCGAGATCGTGACCTGGCTGAAGTCGGACGCTTAACCAACTGCGCCACCCAGGGGCCCCTCCCTGTATTATTTCTAACAGCTGCATGTGAATCTACAGTTATCTCAAAATAAAATTTTAACTTAAAAAAGGTGTAAAGCAACTAAGATACCCTTCTAGGTGGATACATAAATAAACTGTAATACACCCAGAATATAGAATATAACTCAGCACTAAAAAGAATGGAGGTACCAAGCCCAAAAGGAGAAGGAGGAAACTTAAAGGCATATTCCTCAGCAAAAGAAGTCAATCTGAAATGGCTACATAGTATCTGATCCCAACTATATGACATTCTGGAAAAGCTAAAACCAGGGAGGGAGTGAAAAGATCAGTGGTTGCCAGGGGTTTGGTGGGGAGACAGAGGTGAATATGCAGAGCACAGAGGATTTTTGGGGGAATGCAACCATTCTGGGTGATCCTGTAAGGGTGGAAACTTGTCTTTATCCGTTTGTCAAAATCCCAACAGTAGGGTGCGTTTTTAATGGTTTGATAGAAAACATCCCCTAGAATATACAATACGAAGAGCAAACCCCAATTTAAACTATGGACTTTGGTTGATAATGATGTGTCAATGCTGGTTCATCGACTATAATAAATATATCGCCCTGTGGTGTTTGTTGCATGTGTGAGGATAGGGATGTGTGGGAGAACTCTATACTTTCTGCTCGATTTCGCTGTGAACCTAAAACTGCTTTAAAAAATAAGGTCTATTAGGGTGTTTTTTTTTTTTTTTTTTTAGTGTGTAGAGGGAAAAGTAGCGCATCCATCATCTTTTCTGGTTTTTTTTTTTAACAAGAAATATTACAACAGAAGCTACCTTATTCATCCCTAACGTGCTGAATTAACCAATTAAGCACAGTGATCAATACACATGAAAGTGCAGGAAGCTTGGGACAAGCAAACTACTCTTTAGCCTAAACACACATTTCTGCACTTTCTAAAACTGTTTATATCACTTATATCCGTTTTACTATAATCAAGTATTACGAAACTGATGTACCAGTATGACGAGACAGACTGAATGTAATAAAATTAAGCTGGATATTTTGGAGGAATCCCATAAGACATTAAAAATACTGTTCTCAAATTGGGAATGGAAGAAACAATTGTAAAGTATTGGCATTTTTTTTTTTTCATTTCAGAAAGTCTAGCAAAATTCTGCATTCATGATGCTTTGCCAAGGTTGTACTTTAAATAACTGCGAATAACTATGGACATGGTGTGTGTAGGAAAGGTGGGCAGACACAACTTGGTCCCATTCACATTTTTGAGACTGACATAAAATGGTTATGGTTGAGGTCTGGAATCTTTATAATTCCTGCTTTACCAATGTGTTCTGACTGACCGGTCCGCCTCGTGCTATGAGAGCTGCACTTGATACTCTGCGCCGTTGAGATAACACGGAGAGTGAAATTGTGCTGAAATGGGCATGTGCCACATCCGCGGGGGGATGCATTTAGAAATCTGTCAAATTTGTACAGAGTTATTGCTGAGAGAATCTGGAAAATGTCATACGAGCTCTGGGAAACTTACAGTCTATAAATGACAGACCATGTTTAGTGTAGGGGCCCCAGGAGAAAAGGGGCATCAGGCGGGCCTCAAAATCATCTGTGGGACACGTCCGGTGGGATTTAACCCTGTCTCCAGCACACAATTTGCAGATGAGATAGCACGTGCTTCCACACATGTGGAAGGTGCGGTCATAAGGGGGAAGAAAGGTTTATTTCATGGCTTTATGACACCATTTACGTCTTTTTAACAAAAATCCATCCACAGGCTTCAGAGTCATGGAAAAGTGATCCATTGTTCTTTTCACTGTATTTTCCAAAACTATTGGCACTTCATGCATAACAGCAGGGCATGTTTTTAATGGGCTGATGGCAAACATCACTCATGTCCAAAGATAGGACCCATGGAATGTTTGTCACACGGCTTGGCTTTGCACTTAGAGCTGAGGGCTCCTGCTGTCAAAAGAAATGTTTGGATGACTCCGCCAAGGAGGTCGTTTATTGGTTTTTGCAGCAGACAACAGGTGAATATTTCATGGAGGAGCGAGGTTTTAGTGGTTGTTTATACAATCTGCCCAGCCATGGCCACAGTTATTTGGACTGGTGAGCTGGACGATATTTCATTTCTCGTGAGCCTGATGACTCCTGTTGACGGGTTGATGCTGCTGCTATTTGCTTAACATGATTGGAGGAAAGTTCTCACTTCACCAGTATACTCTCCAGCTACCCAGGGAAGCAACTTCTAGGATTTGGGGTACCTGCCTTTGACAAGTTCCTCTAGTCCAGTTTGGCAGGAGCATGCAGGCAATTCCTGCTGCACCTTTTGAATGAGCTGGGACGTCTAGATGGCTGTCGTGACTCGGGCTATAGCGTGCATTTTATCACAAGAGCTCAGCTGCGTTTGTGTGTATATGACAGCATGGTGAATACCCAACCTCCCAGGCATTGTGGTTATACTACGTGTGAACAGCCAGGAGGCCCTCATCCACTCCAAAGCAAGAGACAGGTGGAGCTATGTGACATGTTTACACTTACAGTATGCAAAACACGCTCTCACGCACACGCAGAAAAACAAATCGATGGGTCTGCCTGAAAAGCCACATGGCACATTAAAAAGACATTTCCCTAAGACATGGACCATCTGGATTCTGCTATCAATATTTAGTAGCTTTGTGACTTTGAGTGTCTCCCCTTCTTGAGAAAACCTGTTTCCAGCTTGAAGGGTTGGTCTCTAAGTTATTTCGCAGGCCCGACATTCTATGATAAAGTTTTATTTTTTTTAATTTGAAGCAAACTTCTTTTGTCCTAGAACTAAGAAAAGCAAGTCTTTAGTGAGGGGTGTAGTGAAATATCAGAAGATAGTAGGCATTTGTAGGTGCATAATGGACAGAAGACTGACAGAATTTTCCACCTGTGCCGAGGGCACATCACTGAAACCCTCTGAGCACGTTGGGGAAATTGGAGCCGTAACACCTGCCTCACATTGACATGAGGGACTACCACAGATCACGAGTGAGGAGACACTCTAATGAAGAGAAGACAGTGCACATATACCATCTGTAACATCAGAAGAGCTTGTTCACTAGTCTAGCCCATGGCGATTCCACTTAACGGTTGCCGTCTTTAGCGGGGCCATCATATATAAAAATCGTAATTCTAACAATAACAGTATTTTTAATAGCCCCCTTTCCTGCCGCCAAGGGTTAAACAACTTGCCAAGCATTTTAACAGCATTATCTCATCTCACTCTCACAACTCGGCAAAGACTGTGTCATCAACCATATTTCACGTTGGAGGAAATTGAGATGTGAGGAGGTAAAACACATGTGTAAGGTCCACAGCTGACTAGGGTCAGAACCTTACTCCCTCTGAGCACAGCTCTTTATGAAGTGATAACGCTGACCGTAATCTCTGCACTGAAAAGAACTACCCAAGGGTAAGAAAAAACTTCCAAATGCTTGAATCAGACTCTCTTTGATGGTTTTCGCTCTCACTGGAAGAGCACATCCCATTTTCCTCAGTACTCCGAAATTCGTCAAGCGTTCTTCAGAGGCCCGTCTGATAATCTGGGCGCTCGGCCCTTCTCCCACCCTGATGCCAGGCAGGGCCCTGTGTCCACGGGATGCGGCAGGTGCACAGGGCAAGGCAGCATTGAACCCGCTCACTCACTCATTTGTCCTCCACGATCACCCGTGATGTGAGCAGAGTATACGGTTTAATCCTAGTTCTACAGATGGGAAACCTCGGGCTCAGAGTTTTCCTTTAATACCTCATCGCCCCTGCCTCGGAATCGGACACAACTGCCAATTTCTGTTCTACATGAAGTAGTTTTATCCTGAGGGTCTGAAATAATACTCAGTCATCTAACGGCCCCCTGCTGACTCTCTTGCCCCCCTGATCTCACTGTTACCACGTGCAGTGACCCTTTCGAATGAGAAAGTGAAGTTTTTAAATGAACCAGCTCAGCTCACTCATTTCCATTATTCATTTTCAGATTAGTTTAGGCATTTCCATTATTCATTTTCAAGCCACTCTGACACACGTTTTCTGAACTTTTGCTGTAAGTTTCAGCTTTCAGGGCAGTTTTCTAGTTGTTCAAGATGTGAAGTCGGAGCTGGTCCTCTTTGTCAACCACGGATCAGCCCCGGTCCCTCTTTCTGCCTGCCGAGGGTCATCTGGCCCTGCCCCCGCATGCCTGGGAGACTCAGCCTAGGTATGAATGCCTCCTCTGCTATATACTCTGCACTGTGATACCACAGGCTATCTTCTTTTTTTATTATTATTATTTGAAAGAGAGACAGAGGCAGCATGAACAGAGGCGGGGCAGAGAGAGAGGGAGAGATAGAGAATCCTAAGCAGACACAGGGCTCGAACTCATGAAACTGTGAGATCATGACCTGAGCCAAAACCAAGAGTCCGACGTTCAACCAACAGAGCCACCCAGGCGCGCCCCCCATATACTGTGTTCTATGCAGGAAACCACGGGATTCCGAACTCACACACATACACGTACGCATGCGGAAGAGTATTTTACCCTGAAAACGAACTGAACAATATATGTACGTATACATACATGTATGCAGGCATGTACATCGTGGCCATGGCAATCCTGTGTGTATCCACGTAGGCCAGGCACACAGGTAAGGCTTGAACCACTGTTCTAAGTCTTGGCTGGATGCCTGTGGCCTCCCCAGAGCTCCTGTAAGGAGCCGCTGCAAGGCCATCCCCGCCAGCCACCCTGCCTCCCCGGGGAGGCTGTCAGGAGGCTTTCTCACCATCTCCCAAGGTCTGAAGAAGTGGGGAGCCTTCAGTCCCCCCACCCAGGATATTGCTGCCGGCTCTCCAATCCCTAAGCTACAGGCTGGCATTGGCTCCTCAGCAGAGGGTGTCCCATCACTCATGCTGCAGTCATCTGGCCACTTTGTTTTGGGTGTCACCCTGGGTAAGAGCCACAAGAAGCTGGCATCTTTGGAAGCTCTTCCTTCTGCTGCTTACATAAGTAATAAACTGTCTTTATCTAAAGAGGATTCATTCTCCTTTATCAGTTCAATCTGTCAGGCCTTAACCCTCACCTTTGCCTTATGCTTGACGTGTGTGTGTGTGTGTGTGTGTGTGTGTGTGTGTGTGTTAAATAAAGAAGAGACAGTGTCACACCTCCTCCCTCTCCTTGCCTAGTCTTTGTTCCTAAAACTATTCTCGTTCATCTTTTCCGGTTTTCATTCATCTCTCCGTAAATTGAAAACCATGAAAACGTCTCCATTTCTTCTTTTCTTTCCCTTTTTTTTTTCCATTTCTTATTTTCAATGCTAGACTAGTGTTCGCAGTGAACGTGACGACTTCTTGCACCGTTCCTAACCTCTACTCCCGTGAGTCTTGCCCAAAACGTCATGGCTTGTTTATCAAATACTTATGTGGTACCTGCTATTGCCAGGAACAAAGTACTTTACAAATACTAACTCATTCCATCTTTGTAACAACCTTGAGGCAGACACTATTGCCAATTCCGTTTTACAGATGAGGAAGGAAAGGTACAAAGAGTTTACCTCATTTGCTCAAGGTAATGGAGCAACTCATGACAGAGCTGCACGGGAAGCCAGGCTTCCTGGCACCAGAAGATGGCCTGACACAACTCACTCGTATTGTCTCTTTTCATTGGTCTTTCATTCGTCTGTTAATTTAAAAGACCTATGTGTGTTTCTACTGCTTCTTCTGGGTTTTCCTAACGGAAGATGAAAATGTTAGTCTCTCTCTTTCACCCCCCTCCCTCTCTCTCGTTCTTTCGTGCCTACTTTCCACCTTCTGGCAATTTTATTTTCATATTGTCAAAGTGTTAACAGTCTCAGTCTGTTTTGTAGCCGTAATCATGTCTTCCGTGCTTTGCCTATGGTTGAATTCAAAAGTTTAAAAGTTAAGCAACGACATTAACATTGTTATTACTAAAAATATGGTCCATTTCATGGCAACGTGGTCTGTAAGAATTCTATCTCTGTGTGGTCCCTGTATTATCCCTGGGCTGCGAATTTTCATAGCATTGAGATAAAATATGTTTGGTTTCCTTATTCTGTATCAATTGCTTAAAAGACGGCACATTTGACTGGTTTCACGTTTGGGCCACAGTTTTCAGTTTTCTGTTTTCTTTGGAGTTTCTAATTTCTTTCTTGTTTCTCTTGTAAGAATAATGATGTCTCTTCAATGTATCTTCAAGTTCATCCAAATCCTCAATTATAATGTCTAGAGCATAAAGTACTCTACTTTCCCCCAGGGCGAATCTTCCTGGCGTTTTCTGATTTGCTGTTATAATCTCAAGGGTTGTTCACTTGGAAAGCTACAGAGCTGTCGTCCTAAGATTTTCATTTACTGCCTCTCTGGGCCTCCAGCCCCTGTTTTCAGGATCCCATTTCTTTTTCGTTGTGTCTGTTTACCTATTTTGCTGGATTCTATCCTCAAGCAACATCAGCCACCAAGTATTTTCTCAGCTCTCTCTGTCTGTGACTGTTGTTCAGACAGTTTCTCTGACTCATCCACTTACTCTCATATTATGTTTTTGTCTCTTTTGATCCACATCTTGAATTTTATTTAACTTATATTCCATTTTTTTTTTGCATTTCTAAAACTTTTTTATTTGCAGATCACTGTAGATTCACATGCAGTTGTAAGAAACAATACAGAGAGATTACGTGTGCGTTTTCCCCAGTTTCTCCCAATAGGAATTTATTGTATAATGGTAGTACAATATCATGTTCAGGAAATTGACATTGATAGAACCTATCATTCTTATATAGACTTCACCATTTTGATATGTATTCATTTGTGTGTGTGTGTGTGTGTGTGTGTGTGCCAGTTCTATGCAATTTTACTGCATATGTTGATTTATGTGACCACCACTGCAGTCAAGATACAGAACAGCTCCATTGCAAAGATGCTTGGTAACTTACTCTCCTTTATAAACACAGACACCTACTTTCCCCTCCCCACTCAGCACACGACACCCCTAATCTGTTCTCCATCACTATAATTCTCAATATCGCATTTCAAGAAACAAAGCAGTCTTTCAAAAATGCCATATAGGGGCGCCTGGGTGGCGCAGTCGGTTAAGCATCTGACTTCAGCCAGGTCACGATCTCGCGGTCCGTGAGTTCGAGCCCCGCGTCAGGCTCTGGGCTGATGGCTCGGAGCCTGGAGCCTGTTTCCGATTCTGTGTCTCCCTCTCTCTCTGCCCCTCCCCCGTTCATGCTCTGTCTCTCTCTGTCCCAAAAATAAATTAAAAAAAAAAAAAAAGTTGAAAAAAAAAATTTTTAAAAAAATGCCATATAAATACAACCATATAGTATGTAACCTGTGATTGCTTTTTTTTTTTCCACTTTAGACCCATCCAGGTCATGTGTATCTATAGTTCTTTTTTATTGCTTTTTTATTTCGTAGTGTGGATGTACCACTGTTTGTTTCGCTATTCATCCATTGAAGGATATTTGGATTATTTCCAGGTTGGGCTATTACTAGCAAAGTGTCTCAGAATGTTCATGGACAAGTTCTTGTATGACTATGTCTCCATTTCCTTGGAATAAATGCCTAAAAGGAAATTGCTAGGTCATGTAGTAGGGGCATTTTTTTACTTTTGTTATAAACTTCCATATTCTTCTCTAGGGTGACTAGATCATTTTGTATTCCCACTAGCAATGTGTGAATGATCCGGTTTCTCTACATTCTTGCCAGCATTTGGTGTTGTCACTTCCTATTTCAGCCATTCTGATAGGTGTGTAGTGAGATCTTATTGTGATTTCAGTATACGTTTCCCTAGTGACCGATAATGTTAAACATCATTCCATGGGCTTATTGGCCATGTGTATATTCTATGCAGTAAAATGCCCGTTTGTGTCTTTTGCCAATTTTCTAATTTGATCCTTTTGAAATTGTGAGCTTTTGAGTTCTTTTTTTGTTTGTTTGTTTCCTTCCCGGCCCCTCTCCCGCCAAGTTTTTATTTAAATTCCAGCCACGTAACATACAGCGCAGTATTGTTTCATGTGTAGAATTTAGTGATCCATCACTTACATACAACATCCGGTGCTCAACACAACAAGTGCATTACTTCATCCCCATCACCTGGTTAACTCATTCCCCCCTGACCACCTCCTCTCCGGTAACCAACCATCAGTTTGTTGTCTGTAGTTAAGAGTCTGTTTCTTGGTTCGCCTCTCTTTTTTCCTGTGTGTTCATTTGTTTGGTTTCTTAAATTCCACATATGAGCGCAATCATGGTAGTTGTCTTTCTCTGATTGACTTATTTCACTTAGCATTATAGACTCTAGCTCCATCTATGTCATTGCACATGGTAAGATGTGCTGGCTGAGTAATATTCCATTATACATACACACACAAGAAGACACATATATCTTCTTTATCCATTCATCACTTGATGGAAATTTGCGCTCTCTCCATAGTTTGGCCATTGTTGATAATAGTGCTATAAACATCAAGGTGCATGTATCCCTTCAAATCAGTATTTTTGTATCCTTTGGGTAAATACCTTGTAGTGAAATTGCCAGATTGTAGATAGTTCTATTTTTAACTTTTTGAGAAGCCTCCATACTGTTTTCCAGAGTTGCTGCATCAGCTCACTTTCCCACCAACAATGCAAAAGTGTTCCCCTTCCTCCACATCCTCACTAACACCTATTATTTCTGGTGTTGTTAACTCCAGCCGTTCTGACTGGTGTGAGGTGATATCTCATTGTAGTTTTGATTTGTATTTCCCCGATGATGAGTGATATTGAGCATCTTTTCATGTGTCTGTTAGCCATCTGGATGTCTTTGGGAAAATGTCTATTCATGTATTCTGCCAATTTTGTAACTGGATTATATGTTTTTTGGGTATTGACTCTGATAAGTTCTTTAGAGATTTTGGATACTTACCCTTTATCAGATATGTCATTTGCGAATATCTTCTCCAATTCCATAGGTTGCCTTTTCGTTTTGTTGATTGTGTCCTTTGCTATGCAGAAGTTTTTTATTTTGATGAGGTCCCAGTAGTTTATTTTTGCTTTTGTTTCCCTTGCCTTAGGAGACATATCTACTAAGAAGTTGTTACAGATGATGTCAAAAAGGTTACCCTCTGTGTTTTTCCCTAGGATTTTAATGGTTTCCTGACTCACATTGAGGTTTTTAATCCATTTTGAATTTATTTTTGTGTATGGTGTAAGAAAGTGGTCCAGTTTTACTCTTTCGTATGTTGCCATCCAGCTTCCCAACACCATTTGTTGAAGAGACTATCTTTTTTCCCACTGGATATTCTTTCCTGCATATGGAAGATTTGAGTTCTTTTTACATCCTAAATTAAGTCTCTGGTGGATGTGTGGTTTGCAAATAATTTCTCCCAATTTCAAGTTTGTCTTTTCATCCTCTTAACGGAGTCAAGGAGCAAAATACTTCAGTTTTGATGAGGTCTGGTTTATCAATTTTTCCTTTTATGGATCACACTTTTGTTGCCAAGTCTAAGAATTATCCACCTAGCCCTATGTCCATTCATCTGACAAAGGGCATTTTGATTTTTTTTCCCATTTGGGGCTATTAATAAAGCTTTATTAAAGCATTCTACATATAAATCTGTGATGCATTTTGAGTTAATTTTTCATAAGGTGTGAGGTGTCAGTCAAGGTAAATTTTATTTCATATTTTTGCTGATAGAGCTTCAGTTGTGTTTGCACCATTTGTTCGTGTATTGAAAAGTCTATTCTTCTTCCACTGAATTGCCTTTTCACCTTGGTCAGAAATCAGTTGGGCATATATGTGTGGGTCTGTCTCTGGTTTCTCTATTCTGACCCATTGATCTACTTCACTGAGTGTGCCCTCACTCAGCGTCCCCATCAGTCTCTCATATCAAGGTAAGGCAGGTGCTATGGTTCCAGTTTTAGTGACACTGAGGCTCAAAGGGTTTCAGTGATGTGCCCTTGGCTGTGTAACCAGTGAAGATGAGATATTCTGTTCTCATGTTTATACCATGTTCATTCTGCAGCTTATAAAGGCCAACTGTCCTCTGAATTTCACTAATTCCTTCCTTTAATGATGAGAGAACGCTTTCGAACTCATTTTACAAGGCCAACGTTATTACCCTGATACCAAAGCCAGACAAGGACACTACAAAGAAAAAAACTACAGCCCAATATCCCTGATGTTCATAGGTGCCAAAAGTCCCAGCAAAACACTAGTAAACTGAATTCCACAGCACATTGAAAGGATCATACACCATGATCAAATGGGTTCTACCCCTGGGATCTAGGATGACTCAATGTAATGCAAATCAAGAAATGTGATACACCACATTAATGAAATAAAGGATAAAAATCGTATGATTATCTCAGTAGTTGCAGAAAAAAGCACTTGACAGAATTTAACTTCCTTTCAAGAGAAAAAAATGTCAACAAATTAGGTACAGAAAGAATGTATCCCAACATGATAAAGGCCATTTATGATAAGTCCACAGTGAACATCGTGCTTGATGACAACTTCAAAGCTTTTCTTCTAAGATCAGGAACAAGACAAGAATGCCCACTCTGCTGCTATATGATCTCACTTATAAGGGGGATCTAAAAAACTCAAACTCATGGAACCAGAGAGTAGATTGGCGGTTGCCAGGGATTGGGAGAGGTGGTGGGAATGGGGAGGGCTTAGTCAAAGAATACAAATTTCCAGTAATAAGATGCATAAATACTGGAGATCTAACGTACAGCATGGTGGCTATGCCATATTGTCTAGTGAAAATTCGTTAAGAGAGTAGAACTTATGTCTTCTCACCACAAAAAAGGGAAACAGTGTGAGTTGACAGATTTGTTAATTAACTTGATAGTGAAAATCACTTCACAATGTATGTGTATATTAACTCCCCATCCTGTACACCTTTAAAAATTCCATCGTATAACCCAAATATATAGTTTTCTTTGTCAATCATACCTCAATAAGGCTGGAGAAAAAAATAATAAAACACCAGAAAGGATGCTATCCCACAGTCAGCTGTGAACACTGACCCATGCATGGTTGCACGATTGCTAAAGTCTGAGAAGTCACCAAACGATCCTCAATCTAACTGCTGCTTGCTCGTGATTCCGAAACACATTCAGATATTTTTACTGAACCAGAGATCTCGCATCCCCATTTTAATGAGTCTGGTATCCAGGCTGCTACTGGAAGCCATCTCCTGTCCATGAGTGCTGTGCAGGGGACAAAGCACAGTATGTTCAGTGTAAGACCCTTTCCCAAGTTCCCATGGAGAAGCTCTGGGAATCCAGGGAGTCGCTGCAGTGAACATGGGGTGTTTCGTGGATGAATCAACATAAAGCACAGCTATTACAGAGGTGATCAATACTGACTATGCAGACAGCTGGAAGGAAGAAGTCCTCTGGCTGTGATTTACTTTTCGTCGTATCTCCCATGGTAAAGTCTAAAAACAAAGCCTGGGCTATTTTCACCATAGGGAGGAACAGCGAACACATGAGAGAATTTTCCTTTTCATCGCTCAATTCCAGTGGCAGTAGGTTTAAATCATACGTTCCCTTGGATTAATGTTATTTTCCATTTGGAAACATTGGCTTAACTTTGTTCTTTTGATTAAATAGAAGACGTGAGATTCAAATAGTTCTGAAAGCAGCTTTGAAATTATTTTATTAATAGTTTGCACAATCTAAAACCAAGAAACTTACTGCGAAAAGAAGAAACCGTGTGTTTTACCTGAATTACAAGTGGAAAAACAATTCATGACTTATAGATTGTCTTAGTCTAGACATTAGCCAGTGTTCTCTGGTTTATCTACACTTTTAAGTTTCTTGAAGCAGGACATATAAAATGAATGCTAGTCATACATTATGCATCCTAAGCTTGGAATGTTTTTAAATGTGTACAAAATGAAAGTTCTACATGGTTACTTTTGCAATCTGAAAACAGTCAGTGTGTGAACTGTTTAAAGCTAGTTTGGTTAGGAATGATGTAGGTGCTACGGTTCAGAAATTCCTGCGAGATTCCTTCTTGAGTTACCTCACAGTCCCTAATTCATACCCTGAAGCCAGATGATTTCAAGCTGGCCGGGGTGGTGAATCCGTCCCACTATAACAAACAGCCAACCACGAAGTGTGGCGCAGTATGATTACCTATCCCCGGACCTCGATTTCTCATGCCACTTTGAAATGTTCTGCAAGCCTGATTTTATGATGAGAGATATATTCCAGATTTGGGGTTTTGAAGTAAACTTCCTTGTAGATTTTCAGAGAACACTGCCAAGAAACTGGGCTCTAATGAAATGTCATCCTTAGGGGCCAGTCTTGCTTTGGGAAATGTCCACTGAAAGGATGCACTCAGAGGAATTCAGACATCTTCCAATCTCTGGATCCTGTCCAACTTCACACAGGCCCATTTGGCACTGGTCATACTCCAGCTTTCCCACAAGGCTCTGGAAGGACTCCAAGAGCTCATTTAGGCTCTACCTCTATATGTGGATCTGAGCACCAGACAGGAATCATGGAGGAAAGCAGCCTCAGGCACCAGTCGCAGAAGAGACCTTGGGGAGATATAAAGGGACAAGTGTGTTTGCCATAGTGATTTGCCCAGTGATCTGGGAAGCCAGACCGAGGCAGAGATCTCTGCCTTGGAGCCCAAGGAGAGAGGAGCCAGACATTAAGCAGGGGTTCTCAGGGACCTCTAGGCCAGTACCCTACACAAACTGAACATAATTCCAGGAGAAAATGAGAAATGCGTGTATCTGTGTGCACATAACACAAAAGAAATTTACAGAGAGAGAAGGTCTGATTGTTTTTCAAGAGCCATGAGGTGCTAGATGAAAGGAAACTCGAGTTGTAATCCTGTGACACCCATCTATGCTCATGACCTTTAGCAAATTTTTGATGTTATCTGTGCCTCAATTTTCCCATCTTTCCATGAGGACACTGGATGAGACAGTCCCTTAGGTCACTTCTAGTTCTTTCATTTATACAGGCTTAAGAACAGCAGAGTCATGCTTCCAACTGCCAATCCAATTACAAATCATCAGCAATTGACAGATCACCACAAATAGAAATGACATTAAGTGGTAAAGACGTGTATCCAAAACACATACGCAGTTTCCTTTCAAGGAAGGTAAATTATAGCTCTCGAGCCCTTTCTGGCTATAGGACATGAGCCTTCTTTCACAGGATATAAGCAGTTGCAAAATGTAGGTTAAATGCTACACAATAAAGATGTGGTTTCATAATTCGAAAATATAACGTTACTACCAAATCAGTAGAAACACTTGAATTCCCCCAGAAGAGGAGCAAAAGTTACCAAAGACACAAATGGCCAATTAACACATAAACACTTAATCTTAATTGCTATCATGTAATGTTAATTGATAAAATAGTATATCCTTATGTCATCAGTGGAATTAATCAACCAAATGTTGGTGGAACTGTAAATGAGTTCTGTTTTCAGTTTTCTGAGAAAAATTGGGCAGTATAAAGCAAGAGCCAAATGTAGTCAAGTCCTTTTATTCAGAAATTTTTGCTCAAAATACATTCAGGGACAATAATCAGAAACGGGTATAAAATTCATGTATTAATATTCATCGAAACGTTGCTTACCATAATAAAATACTTTTTAAATTTAAACAATTAAACGTACTTTGACACAGCCAGATGCTGTCATTAAAACTTTTGCTTTTGAAAAACATTTAATTACACTGAAAATGCTACAAATGTAAAATGAAAACAGGAGGACATATTGCATGTTCCCAATTCCGTAAACTATAAAAATAAAAACTAATACGCAGTTTCATTTTGTTTTATTTTACTCTGTTTTCCAAATTCCCAACAATAATATGCACAACTTTTATTACCCTAAAAATAAATACTATTTTTAAACGAATCAATGTTGAAAAACTCTTTGGTAACGTCTACTCCAACCTAACATGCACCAATTCAACGAGCAATTCCTCTTCTAGGCGTATATTCAACAAAAATACATACATATGTTCACCAAATTTTATATCCTAAGACATTCATAGCAGTGCTATTTATAATACCCCAAATCTGGAAGCTGTTCAATGCCCATTACTAATAGAATAAATTTATAAATCGTGGTATAGCCCCACTACAGAGCGCCATATGCAATGACAGCACACGGTGATACGGATGAATCTGACAAATGTCATGTTAAAGTAAATGAAAGAAACCCAACAGAAAAGGGCACATGCTTTATGATTCCATTTATATAAAGCACAGCGATGGGCCAGCTCGATTACGTTATTCGTTACCCCAGGAAGTGTTAGGGCAGAGGACGTGAGGATTTCCGGGGCGCTGTCGTTTTTGGTGTCTCCGTCTGGGCGTAGCAGTCCACAAAAAGCCATCCAGCTGTACATCTCTGTGCTCTTTGCTGTCTGTTTATTGTACTTCAGTGAAGTATTTTCAAACAAACTGATCAAATAGTTAGCTACTGTGAGGCACGTGGGAAAGAAGGGAAGAAGAAGGAAGCAGCAAGATGAGACCAAGCATGTGCTCTGAGCGCCTGAGCAAATAATACCTTTTCCACATGAAAGAGGGAGAGGGTAGGCCTGGGGTGGGGTGGGGGTGCGGTGATCCAGCATTATCCTGCAGTTTGCACAAGAGCCTCGGCTAATGGCCCCACCGAGCCCTCTGCCACACCCCTCCAGCTCACACCACTTTGTCCCTCACCATTCCATTCATCTGGAAGACTTGTTTTTCCGAATCTGTACTTGGCCCACTCCATTCAAATCCTTGTCCAACCATCACCTTCTCCGAAGGACCGTCCGTGGACCACTCATTTAAAAATAAATAACCTCACTCCAACCTTATACTCATCCCCTAGTCCTGCTTTATTTGACTTCAGAAGACTCATTGCTACATGTAATTAGATTGCGCACACACAGGACAGTGGAGAGAATAGATAGATAGAGATATGCAGGTGTAAGTGTAAGTAGAAATAGAGATATAGACATCTGTTTATTCCACTAAAATGTAAGCTTCACAAAGACAGAACTTCGTCTTCTTCCATCTTTCTTACCCTAATGCCTTGACTAGTTTCCAAAACATCAAAATGCTCAATAAATACATGTTGAAAGAGTGTGGTTCCCTTTGGAACCTGTTTTTCATAAACGCACACTTACAAAGATGCCAATGGCACATAAATGGAAATGGCCTTTCTTGGTGACCATTCTCCGCATTTCTCTCTTCATGGCAGCCCAACGCTGTCCTGAGCAAAGGGTGAGGCCACGGTTGCAGCTTCCCAGGATAATTGGAAACAGACTCAGCAACTGCACACATTGAAGTTAGGAAAGCAGTTGTTTGGAGAACGGTTGAGGCCTAAGTGCCTTTGTATTTTTGTTGAGCAATCTGAGCTGCTGGGCACATTTCATGTGAAGGGTCAGCATCATGCTTTTCGAGAACTCCACTTAAGAAATAGTAGATGAACAAAGGTCAAGACAATTTGAGTCCATATGGACCTCTTTAGCACAGGGAATTGATGTAAAACGCTGTGAAGTGTTCTCACGGGCTTGTGTGTAGTCAGGATTCAAAAATTCCCAGAGTGTTCAGTTCACATGTGATTTCCTTATTTTCCTATTGAATTACAGCAGCTCAAAGGCAGCAGCCTGAAGTCCCTGTTGCAGCTGACCAAGCTGACCAAGTAGGACTGGTCTGTCCTACTTTGGGGAGATAACGTCAAAAATCTACTGGGTTGACTTCGTGGCTCAAGGCAGCCTTTATAAGCATTCACTTTTGCAGATGGGGGAGCTGATGTTCACCAGTTGTAGATGTCCCTTGCTAGGGTCATCCCTATTTAGGACAGTTGCCCCATGTGGCCAGGTGCCCTGTTCTGGTCATTGCCTGTTAACATCAGATGGCTAGTAAATGGTGCAAATGAACCTCCAGTCTTCCCATTTTAAGACAACATAAAGTTCTACCAGTGCTTTATTTTCAGAACCCTGGCCTCCAGATCGGAGAGACAATACATTTCTGTGGTTTAAGCCCCTCAGTCTGTGGTACCTACTACTAAACTAGTGCACAGTGTGAGCAACTGGGGATGACAACCAAAAGTCAGGCACCTGATCCTAGATCCCGCCAGATGGGCCAGGTCCCGTAGGCCCATCTCACACATGTCACCTCGTTCCCTGGACAGGTTCTGCTGCTCACCGGCCCCATCTTCTTTTGTCTGAGTATCCTCCCCCATGGCTGTGGGCCATCTTGCTCCTGATGGCTTGTGCCTCACTCCCACTGCCTACCTGACTTGGCCTGATTTGAGCACATCCCCACTTGGATTCTGGTTCTTAATTTCTTCTGGTTTCTTCCCTGGCTCCTGCTCATCATCCCAGGTTTTCTTCACTGCGGCCTCGTCTCCCCCGTGCCCCCGAGCACAGTGCAGGGGTCACACAGGCCGCGGACGCAGGGGGAGCTGAGCCGAGGAATCGGTGGGCACTGTCACTTACCACATGCAGCATTCCGTCATTCTGAGTCAGACTCCTTTCCTCATTACCATTTTTGTCTCATTTACTCTCCTATACAGTAGCAGGGTAGTGAAAACCACTTAGCACCTCGTACAAAATATCCCGACGATGAATACGCGGCTTTCAAGCTTATTCCCTGAGGCCAGATCCTGCTCTTGAGAAAAATGATGAACTTGGGATGTTGTTATTTACGGGGCTGAGCCCACTAAATCTGATCTTTTTATTATGTTTAGGAAGTTGGGAATGAATGAACAAGCACATGTCTGTTCCTACTTAGAGCTGGATGGTTGGTCTCTGTAAAACAGCCCCTCGGCAGGCCTTCTTTTCCCCTACAGTACTTGGGAAGCAGTGAGGCATTTCCCCGTCATTAAATCAACCCGCCTGATTCCGCCGACCGGGTCTGCAGGGCACGACAATAGGGGCTCTGGAGGGGACTTGTTCTTCTGCTCCAATTCTATGCTTCATCCGTCTGCACTGTGCACATCAATAATCCAGGAACGGGACATGGTCTGTTGGTGAAAAGGATGGATGCTACTTGTTCAAATAAGTGCAACAGTGGGAGTTTCCACCGTGACCATGCGTGCTTCGACCAGCACAACCCAACTTGAAGGGAGACATCCGTGGGATTTTGACACAAGAGGCTGGCACTGATACGCCCACCCAGCGACTCCCACAAGCAAGCCCGGTTGTTTTGGGTTCCTGACCCCGTCAAACTCTCCTCACCCTTCTGTTTCAGCCCTGTCCCCGCTCTTCTGTTTGGCTGCTGACGTAGGTCTTTCCAGTTCAGCCGTGAGTCCTCAGAGGTCATTGCCCTTCCGGCTCTACCCACCCAGAATGGGGCCCCAGCGCTGATGGCAGCACCAACCTTCTTTGGCTGTGCCTTTCTCTAGGCAAGAGTTGATCGGTTTGGCCACTCCCCCACGTTTCCAGGGACATCCTATTACCAAAGAAATGTGATTTGGCCTGTAATTATTTTTTAAAGCAGATTTTAGACATCTTTTGTTGAAGTGTCTCTTATATTTTTCTATTTAAATACTACTTTTCCAATGGCACAAGTAATACAGGAATACATTTATGTGATACCTGCTGAATACAGTGCTCCAGCAATGATTTATGCATGCGTGAACCTTCAGCCATGTTGTCCACTAGGGAGCCACTAGCCACATACAGCTTTTTTTTTTTTTTTTTTTATGTTTATTTATTTGAGAGAGAGAAAGAGAGAAACAGAGTGTGAGCAGGAGAGGGGCAGAGAGAGAGACACACACAGAATCCAAAGCAGGCTCCAGGCTCTGAGCTGTCAGCAAAGAGCCTGACGTGGAGCTCGAACTCTAGAACAGTGAGATCATGACCTGAGCCGAAGTCGGACCCTTAACCGACTGAGCCACCCAGGCGCCCCACCACAAACAGCATTTGAAACTTAACTGATTTTATTTATTTATTTTTTAATTTTTTTTTTAACGTTTATTTATTTTTGAGACAGAGAGAGACAGAGCATGAACGGGGGAGGGTCAGAGAGAGGGAGACACAAAATCTGAAGCAGGCTCCAGGCTCTGAGCTGTCAGCACAGAGCCCGACGCGGGGCTCAAACTCACGGACTGCGAGATCATGACCTGAGCCGAAGTCAGCCGCTCAACCAACTGAGCCACCCAGGCGCCCCAGAAACTTAAGTGATTTTAAATTAAATAAAATTTGAAGTTCAGCTCCTTAGTCACGATGGCCACGTTTCACACGGTCTAAGCCACGGATAGCTAGTGGCTACCATGTTACACGATGAAAATCATAGGATATTTCCATCATAGCACGTCCTATTAGACAACACTAATCTATAGAAATACATGGCTCTCGGCTTATGTAATCTGTGCGCCTGTTTTCATTTTACATAAATTTACCACACTGCACATACTGTGTCGTAACCTTTCTGTCACTATGTAATGTGTTTCGCAGATGTTTTAATGCCACTGCATGTTTATCTCCCGTGTCTGAGCGCCTGCATTTCTGCCCTGGTGGAGTCTAGGTGGTTCTCATTTTGGTTTGCTGTTATAAATAACGTTACAATTAACCTCCCCATACGTCTCTGCACCTGCCCCTTCACGAACCCGTGCAATTATTTTTCTAGGAGAACTACCAAGAAGTGGAATTTCCAAATCAAAGCGTGTGTCCATTTTCAGTTTATTGCAGTTTCTGCGAAGTTCCCTTTAGAGCGGCTGTGTCCACGTGCGGTCCCGCTAAACCTATCACCTTGTTGTCACCAACTTTATCAAACTCTGAAAATGTCGTGATTTTAAACAAGTAGTATCGTTGCCATTTTAAATGGACTTTTCCAGGTGAGAAATGGACTGTCGGTCAATTTGTATTTCCTTGACTGTGAGCAGCCTCCTCAAATATTTTGACCCTTTTTCTACTTACGTTTGTCTTTTACTGAACAAAATAAAGTCTTCGTGTATTGAGGATATTGTCTTGCATCTATTACGCATGTTAGTGATACTTATTGGTTTCTATTTCTTAACTTTTTAAAGTAAGGTCTATTACGTTTTTAGACCTTTTAAAAAGTTTTTGATTTTACAGTTTTGAATGTTGACATCATCATATTTGTCAATCTTTATGAGTTCAGAATGTATTTCTTATTTTAGGCCTTTCCTCCTTCTGAGTCATAAACATTCTCCTTTCTATTTTTTTTTTTTTAGTTTTTCTTTTATTATTGTTTAACCCTGTTTAACACATCTGGAACTTATTCTTATGAATGGCATGTAAGGTAGAGCTGCAACTTTTACTTTTTTTCCAAGTTTCTAGCTAAAAGTTCCCATACAATCATATTAGGTAGTTCACTTCTTTCCATTGATCTTAAATATTATTATCATGTATTAACGACCCTCATATATGTGAAAATGCCTATACCTTCAGTCCTTCAATATATTTGTCTATTCTTGCACACGGTTCTTTGCCTTTACAATAAATAATGATAGGCAATAAGGAAAATAGTTGCTTCTTTTCCTTTTTCAAAGAAAGTCTGTCTGATTTCAACTGCTGTGTTCTCCTTTTGGATCGTGGCACCATAAAGCAGTCGTTGATTTATGACACATACCACACTTCAGAGGAACGTGTCCCCCCCCCACAATGCATTGTGTCCAAACTGATGTCTCAGCTGTGTTTGTAAGAGGCTATTTCTCTGCCGGCCAGCCAGGTGGCTTCTGGGTGTGTGGTACGGGAAAGCCCTCGCTGCCCCATGAAGCAGGTCGCTTGTCTGAAGTAATGTCATGTGAGATATAACACGCAGGTGGATTTAAGAGTTTAAGCCCTCAGACAGTGATAATGATCAAGACTCTCCAGGCCGAAAAAGCAAACCAATACTCAGGACACTTGTCAGTCATGGTCAGGATGATGCTTTGCACCTTCCAAGGTAGAGAGGTTGATGCAATCAGCATACATACCTTATTTCTCTGGACTGGCAGCTATGGACCTTGGCGAGCATTCAGGGTGGTCCACATGGGCTGCAAGGGCTGTTGGGTCCTCAGAAGCACCTCCGGGTCCACTGGGCAGGCATCAGAGCAGGCATCGGTAGTGGCCTTGGAGCCAGTGGTGTTCACACACTTAGCTGCGGGGGCCAGCTGCAGATACTCAGGTAGTGGTAGGGTTACAGACATACACATAGTGGTGGGGCCCAGGCAGGCAGTAAAGTCTGAAGCCAGCGTCAGGCTCACCAGCAACTGTCGGGGCGGGGGGGGGGGCGTCCTCAATGTCAAACAATGTAACAATCTATGGCAGCACACCCTTCCCCCCTGTGTGCACACTGCCACACGGGTGGGTGATAGGCATCGGGCCAGCAGCACGAAAGTGTACAGCTGGAAGGGCTATTCCAAAGGCACACACAGCCCTGGGGACAACAAGGCTGGCTTTTCGCATTCATGGAGCCATAGAGGTCTAAGCTGGCTGCCAGTGTGGTTCCTAGGCTCGGGCGCAGGGGGGTGGGTACTCCCGGTACCTGGTGTCAGCAAACACAAAAGCCTGTGGGGTGAAAGCAGGTTCATGGTGGCTTTGCTGGCCGTTGGTTTCATGAGTGGTGAAACCTGCTGAATTTGTCTACAGAGCAGGCCTCTGTGAATTGCAAATGAGTGGGAGATTAGACTGAGAACTCCATTAGAAAGTGCAAATCACATCTTATAACCAGAGATCCTCTTAAACACGCGGGTTCTCTGGAAAGCAGATTTATTTCCATTTATTAAATGCAGCTTTCCCTTCTGGAGAGGCTCTGCAGGGAATCTGTGCACATGAAGTTTCTTTTTTTTTTTTGTTTTCATTTTTTAATGTTTATTTATTTTTGAGAGAGAGAGAGACAGAGTGTGAGTCGGGTAGGGGCAGAGAGAGAGAGGGAGACACAGAACTGGAAGCAGGCAGAACTGTGCTGACAGCTCAGAGCCCAACGCCATGAATGTGAGATCATAACCTGAGCCAAAGTCGGACACTTGACCGACTGAGCCACCCAGACACCCCTGTGCACAAGAAATTTCTATTTTTCTGTTCATCTATTACTAACAGCGCCTTAGGAAAACAACTGGATTTTCTCATTTGAGAGGGTATCTATAGGATTGTATGCCTCAATTTCAAGTTAGGTGGCATATTTGAAATTTACACTGAAGGGAACTGGGTGCTTTTCTAAAAGCCCAGTTAGCTTCCAGAGCAGCAAAAACGAAGGTACTGGGAGAAAACGGTGCACAAGGGTGAGTAGCAGTGTGAATTTTTTTCAATATTAGCTAATGTATCTCTTTAACGATGCCTGGTTAACCAGCTCCTTAGTTCGTGATTCTGGAATTATATTCCCTTCTTGTTCCATTTCTTCCAAGTGAAAGGAGCTTTGAAGTCTTGGCGAGAATAAATTAAGAAGAATTTTAATACAACCCGTATCATATTCCTGTTGCCTAACCAGCTGAGAAAAGCAAGAAAGGGTGTCTCTTCATTGGAGATATGTCATTTCAAAAAAGCTGCTAAGCTGCCTTGGGGGTAGAGGAAACCTGAAAGGTAACTGCATGCCATGAAAGTTGAAATCCAAAAAGGAAATAGATGAGAAGGAGCACGATTCGGCAGCAAGAAGACAGACCGTTTCCACCAAGCCATTGGTAAACAGAGCATGTGGGAGACCAGCCTGAACCTAAGGAACGATACTTGACCCCACCTCACCTGCACTGGCTTTCCGTGGCCGCCATCACCAATCACCAAACTCAGCGGCTTCAAACAACACAAATTGGTTATCTTATAGTTCTGCAGATTGGAAGTCTGACATGGGTCTCCCTGAGCTAAAAATCATCGAGGCGTCAACAGAGCTGCATTCCTTCTTGAGGCTCTAGGGAAAGATCTACTTCCTTTCTTGGATCCAGTTTCCAGCTTCTAGAGAATGTCCTTGGCTGGTGGCCCCTTCCTCTATCTTCAAAGCTGATAACATTTCACCTTTGACCCTATTCCCCTGACCCTACTCCCTTCATCACATCTCTTTCTGTGACCACAGCTAGGAAGTTCTTCCATCTTAGGGCCCATGTGATGACATTGGGCCCACTTGGGTAAACCAAATAATTTCCCCATCTCACAATCCTTAATCACATCTGCAAAGTCCTTTTTTCCATGAAGATAACACATGAAGTTTCCAAGGATTAGGACATCTGTGGGGGCATTATTCTGTCGACCACATCACCCAATGTGACATAACATAAGGAACTTATGATGAGAATGAAAAATGAGATAATTACATCCTAAAACAAATAACTAGAGTGTCTTTGTTTTAGTTACACCTGAACTAAAGATATCCTTTGAGCGGTTGGGATTTCATGCAGTATATCTCTATGGCAGTATGTTATCTAGGCCAATCTGTCTTCAAGGACGGAACTTAGACCTAGATAGTCCTAGGTGGACTTCCACACAGGCCCCTCTTGGTGGAAAGTGTGGAAAGTGAGAGCCACAACAAGGAGGGAGGGTAGGGTGTCCTAAGAAGAATTTTGAGCCCTTTGGGTAACTTCAGAAGGAACCAGCTGGCATAAGGTTCTGCCTGTGGTTTGCATTAAAAAGTCAGCAAGGCCAAGGAATCCTTGAGCAGTCCTGAGGCAGAGAAACAGGCAAGGGAGGTGAAAATCGGGGACGCTGGTGGATTTCAGGACACGTTTGTTTCAGGGTCCAAGTCTCTGAAGGATTTGAAGTAACAACCTTCTCTAAGGCGTTCTGAGTGAAGGGCACTTTGACATGCCTACTGCGAACAGAACAAAGTGTGCCTATGGCGTTTCCTGTTAAGCTCTTCTACAAGCTATTCCCCCAGCAAAAGAAGAATTTGGGGCTGACCTGGGGAGCCATTTTATCAGAGATAAGATTTCTGGGTGGGAGTCAAGGCCACTGAGAACATGCCAACTTTTGCTGCTGGGTCAAGTGATAGCTTATGCCAGCTGGCTGCTGAGATGAAAATCAGGAATCTGTGCAAGATCCTTTCCCAGATACTACTCAACTGAGTTGGGCCACAATAAAGGGAGTGATTATGTGACTGACATCTTCCACCAAAACGGTCTCCAAAGAGCAGATTATGTGCAGGGTCTGCGTGCCTGGCCTGGGCCTTTTGGTCATCCTTTCCGTGCTCAGATCTCATTAACCTGCCATAGTGATAAGCATGGTGGGGGGCTTGCTGCAGGGAGACAAAGAAAACCAGATCCTGCAGATGGGCGGGTGGGATCAGCATCAGGGCAGAGAGCCTCTCTGCCCAGAATGCCCATGCACAGTAACCCCCGTGCTCCTGCGGGCTCCTGGCAGATGAGACGCGCAGGGGGATTATGACCAGAGGGCTGTGGTCCAACAGTTGCATGGACCCAGGAGCACAAATCACTGGGAGGCCCCAGAGTAGGACTCAGGAAAGGGCCAGACCCACCTTTCCTGGTTCGTACCTCTAAATTCCATTAGCGTCTCAGGTATGGGGCACAGGAGGAAGAGGGATTGGGACTTCTAAAGGGTAAGTCAGCAGCTTGGGAGGGAGAGAACACGGGCTGGGAATCCGAAGGTGGGAAAATCCAGGTCCCTCCCACCTCTGGCTCAGGGCTTTGGGTGTGCAGGGCACTGACTTTCCCAAACTCTAACTTTTGACGAATAACATCTGCTAACCCCCACGGGAATGCTATAGCATCAATCAGCTCCCCGGGACTACGATGGCCACACTGCAAATCTGAGTCCTGACAATGCGATGCAGTTGCAGAGGGATCGGTGAACTTCCCAGATTTCCTTTTTGGCCTTGTCCTTCCCCCTGTCCCCAACCCAAGTATACACATGGACACACACATACACACCACTTGCACACCATTTATCTATATACCCCTTGGACCTGCACTGAGTTTGACTATCTCAGTGCGTTTTTGTGAAAGTAAAAAAAGCAAAACATTTTCTAGTTGCGATTGCAAAATCAACATGTGTGTGAGGATACAAAGATAAGAGAGATGTTTACAAAGTAAGTCTGTAGTCAGAAGTAAATACTTGGGGCATGCCTAATGAAAAGACAAAAATTGTGCCAAAAATTTATTCTAATTGAATAGTTGTAGCTTATTTCCAGCTGGCAAAAAAATAAAAAATAAAGTAAAATAAAGAGATGAGAGATAAAGCATGACTCTCCACTGGAATTGGATGACACCACAAAATCTGTTTCTTATATACTCTCAAACTATGATATTTCAACTCTCTACTCCTTGTTGTGGACATTTGGAAGTGAATTGTGTACACACGAAAGCTTGAAATGCTGGTCGTTTGCATGAATAACGTTTTCCCTCTTCAGAAGAGTCTCCACTGTTCCTTCTTTTTCCTCTGAGTACGAATTAAGACCAAAGAGACAATATTTTCAATAGCTAAATTAACAAAAGTTTACATGAAGGTATATGGAGACAACCCTGAACCCTGATAGAAGTATAAGTTGGTATAATCTTTCTGGGAAGTAACCTGAAATATACAAAAAAAAAAAGGCCTTAAAATCTCCATCTCTTTTAACGTATTATTCTCCTTCTAGCAAATTAGAAGCTTGGACAAATAAATACATGTGAATAATGCATTCCATAGGATGCAATGCCAACCAGCTCATTAAAACAATGAATAAAATCTACACTTATTCAGAGGATAATAGCTGGAATCTTTCAACAGGTGAGATAAATTAAAAAAAAACAAACAAACTGAAAAACCCTGGAAATCCTGAACTCCTCATAGTAGGTATATGTATGGATTTGCATGTATAAGTACATCTGATTCATATACATATAGGAACAACAAAAGGAAACTGGAGAGATGAATAAAATCCCACTAACATGTACTGAAATTGCAAGTGATTCCACTTATTTCGCGTGTTTGAATTCCTTGAGATTTCAGAGTGTTTATTACATTTATAATTAGAATAAGCTATTTTCGGGGCACCTGAGTGGCTCAGTCAGTTAAGCGTCCGACTTCAGCTCAGGTCATGATCTCACAGTTTGTGAGTTTGAGCCCCACATCTGACAGCTCAGAGCCTGGAGCCTGCTTTGGATTCTATGTCTCCCTCTCTCTCTGCCTCTCTCTCTCTCTCAAAAATAAATAAACATAAACAAATAACATTAAAAAAAAGAATAAAGCTATTTTCGTTTTGAATGCACTCTTTGTTGAAAATTTGGAAATTTTGAAAAATAAATACAAATCCCCACTGGAACGACAATATAGAGATAAAATCCATGTGTGTTTTCCGATTTAGGTGGATTAGAAACAAAGGTAAATGAACGTACAGGTAGGGGCTGCAGATGCAGACACACACATGGGATTATATGTACTCAAACTTTTATTTTAATTAATATGTAATATAGTTCATCAGACTCCTGTGACTGCCACTGTTCATGCCAGGTTACTTACTATTAAGTGTGTGACTTGTTCTTGCTTGCAGACATTTTGCTACTAGGATAACAGCGACAGAATCTTTGCCGGTGGCTCCTTGCATATCCTCTGGTTAATACTTCCGGATAAAATAATAGAAAAGACAATGAGCTAAAGTACACACACACACACACACACACACACACGTAAGTATATACATACTTGCATATGTAGCTAGAGGGGTGTGGGGAGTAGATGCAGCAGAGAAACTGTAACTTGCATCCCGAATCTTTCTTCTCCTTGGAATCCTGGTGCAACCCTGTCACTTCTCTCCCTTGCGTGCGGGACCCGTCTGACCCTTTCTTTTGTTTGGTTTGTTCCATAGCTATGGCTAACGTTTTCACTGAAAATTTTGTTAAACCCACAAAAGGAAACGTGGGCAGCAGAAAAAGGCGTGCTTCCTGAGGGATGCTCCTGTTCTCATTCTTATGAGGAGGCCCGACCCCCCAGCAGGTGGCCCTCTGGCCCCGAAGGTAGCCCGCAAGCACGGTCTCAGCTGCAGTTTCGCCCTTGGCCACATGGCCAGGTCCCTGAGGCCGCATTCCGGTGCCCCTCACTTTGCCCCTCACTGTGCACATACAAAAGACCAAGAAGTGGCTCGTCACCTTAGCAGAGCCTGGAGAACGTGGCGGGCTCTGCAGAGAACAGCTGCTGGCCTTCCATAGGTGGAAGCCGGCAGCCAGAGCCCTCCGTGGCCGCCTAGCCCTCTCCTCCTCCACACTACATTCCGCCTTTATTTCCAAGTTGACCTACTCTCGGTTTCCATTCTTTGCACGTTTGTTTCGTATCATTTTCCTCTCGCTGACCTATTACAGTCAGCAACTTTTGTGTTACACCAGTATCTCTAGCCTGTGTAGACTCTTTACTGTAGTTTATGAGTGCCCAGGGACAGCCCGCTGAATGATCTGGAATGCACAGGTGTATTTAGACCCAAGCCCCCTTGTTCTAGAAAAACAGGGTCTCTGGAAAAAAGGAATGAGACAACCACAGACTCTTTAGTCAGACGTTTGTATCCCCAGACATTTTTTAGTCAGACGTTTGTATCCCCAGACATTTCCAATAGGATTTCATTTAATGATCACACCATTTCTCTGAGGTAAAGATTATTCCCGTTTTGCAGATGATAAAGACTGAGTTCAGAGAGGCTAGGTAACTTGTCCAAGGTCACTAAGCCTCTCAGTGCTGAAGCAGGGATGCAACCAGCTATGACTTTCTCCAAAGCCAAGGTTCTTTGCACTATTCCCTGTTGCTCCCCCAACCCCCGAGTCCAAACTGTGGGAACTTGTCTCAATTTCACTTTCTATGAAGAAGGATAAGGTCCCGATGAATATTCTCTGTTATGAAAAGGTAGCATGAAGTCCCGTCTCCTTTCTCTTAACAAACAATATTATTCTTTCGGCTCATTAGGTAATTTACTACTGTTTCTTGCATGCCTTGAGCATCTCAGTGAAAGATTGTAATCATTTCAAGTTAAATTTGATTTTTTTAAATTTTTTTAATGTTTACTTACTTATTTTTGAGGGCGGGGAGGGGCAGAAAGAAAAGGAGAGAGAGAACCCCAAGCAGGCTCTGCCCTGCCAGCACAGAGCCCGTCACAGGGCTCGAACTCATGAACCACAAGATCATGACCTGAGCTGAAATCAAGAGTCGGATGCTTAACTGACTGAACCACCTGGCGGCCCTCTCATTTCAACTTTAATTTTAAAGAGAGGACTGTATCGAAGCCCTTTAAGAGGGTGGACAGGGAGGGAAGACTCACCCCTGCCCCGAGCCATGCCCCTTCCTTGAGGTGTAGAGTTCAGAGCAGATTAAATCGGACTTCAGGAGACCAGGCTCTGGTCCAGGCCTGCTTCAAGAAGCCCTTGCAAACCCCAGCCCCCCTCAGCCTCAATATCCCTCCAGTAAAATGGTGAGAGTTCGACCATTTGAAGGATAACAGGTAGGTTTTAATTCCCACGCCCATTCTGTGCATGTGGCCACAGCTCCCTAGAATTCTGTGTTGGGAAGGGCCCTAAGGCTCTAAGGGACGGTGTCTGTGATAGTGACAGAAGCCCATCTGCTTTGGGCACAGGAGACCCACTGTGCATGTGTCTTCTATTCCTTAGATAAGGAAACCACTAAGATCCCTTTAACTTAAGACAGTTGTGGCCACATAGACCTGCCTCTTTGGCCTTGTCTAAATTCAACACCCTCGTACACATAAGTCCGCTCGGACCGCCATGGGTATGAGGCATCATGGAAGATGAAAAGGGGGGACTGAGGAGCTGTCCCCTCCGCGGGGCACAGGAGGGTTAACGGGGCGATGCCGACGACTCCTCTCACACTGTAGCAGGGTCAGAGCAACGTCACAGTATTTAAAGCTGCAGAACACATGCGATTCAGGAATGTCAGTGTTCTTCAGTGGTTAAAAAAAACAAAAAGTAAATTCTTAGCCCTTTACATTAAAACAAACATCTCACAGAGTAGAATAAAACACATTTGCGTGGTTTTTTAAAATAGGGCAGGGAACTTCAAAGAAACCTGCTCTCTCCCAAAAGCCGACTCAAGCTCCCTCTTTTCTGGCATGAGTGGAACCCCATGGAAAATTCGAGAAGCGGCACTAGGAAGAGTACCAGGAAAGCGATGACCGAAGAGTTCAACAGGGAAAGGAGAAAGGACTGAGGCCCCAGGATCTTGTCACTGCAAAGGGAGGGCGACACTTGGTGCTTGGGAGCTCTTGAGAAGAGCCAAGGGACACATTAGCATGAACTCTGTAGAGCAATCTGCCTGAAAGAGGGCCATTTGTGCTGCTGGGGTTGGCAGAGAGGAAACCTCTTCTGTCCCTCTCCTGCATGAGCCCATGCCTACTCACTCGCTCCAGTCCCCATCTTCTCTACGGCCTTCAGGTCAATGTATTCATTTGGCAAGTATTTATCAAGCATCTATGAGGTACCAAGTATGGTGCAAATGCCACAATCCATTTATCACCCCACAGGTAGCTCGTGTCTGTTTTGCCCATGACTGCCTCGAGCTGCTTCCCCTCTGTCCATCTTAGCAAGTGCTACCTGCATCACTGCGTGACCCGAGCTGGAAGATGGGCATCATCCCCCTTCCCCCTCCGGCTCGCTCTTTATCACCTAGTCGATCTCCAAGACCTTCCATTCTAGAACCGACTCAGAATCTGGCCAGAAAGAAACGCCTGAGTGGTCTCCTCTCTGTGCTTTCGGAGCTAGGACTCAGCCAGTCTCACAGCATCTGCTTCCTGTTCTGAAAGAAGAAGCCTCTGCTTTCCCATGGGCTTGACAAGCAAACCATCCTTTTCCTGACTTGCCTCAGTGCCAGGAGGCTGCGGTCCTGGGGGCAACAGCGGAGCGTTCAGCCCCTGTGAGCGTGGTCAGTTCTGCTGAAACTGAGGGGCATGTGCCGCCTCTAGATGGAGCAGGTGTGGCCACAAGAATCACACTAGACCAGCTCTGGGTGTGATGTGGGCCATCATCCTGCCTATGGCTTAGCTTCCCTTGTGCTTGACCAATTATCTGGACTATTCCACGGCCCTCTCAGGGGTCCTCTGAATTGCCCAACAGCCTTTCAACAAACCCCTTTCCTTAATATCATCAGCCAGAGTCAGCTTCCGTTGCACGCAAACGAGGATCTTGCCCAAATGAGCATCAGGCTTCTGGGTATCATTTCCCAGGGAAGAGAAGGGCAGGGACAGAATCACAGGTGACGCCCGGGATGTGGTCTCCGCAACAAGGACTGGGACAGACAAGGCACAGGCCGGGTCTGTGAAGTGGCAGGTGGAGTCAGAGAGGGAAAAGTGAAATCTGGACAAGTGCTCTGGACAGCTGAGCCAGAGAAGAGGGCTCTGAGATGAGTCCCCAGGAGTGCTACGAAATGGGACGGGATCTTCTGAGCAGAGCAGCGGGGGAGGCCGGGAGAGGGGGGGTAGAAGCATAGGATGAAGGGGCTAAGAACAGAGGCAGGGCAGCCCAAAGCCTCCTGCAGTTGCTCCCGGCTCAAAGTCATGGGATCAGAAACTAGTGGGGCTCCGACTACATCCTTAGTTCCCTGTGACTTCGCCCCTTTCTTCCGTGTCTGTGCTCGCCCTGCCTGGCTCCTCAGTTCTCCATGAGTCTGAGCCTCTGACTGTCCCACACACAGCCTCACTATCTCTGGCCGCGCTTGCTTGTGGGGTCCCCTCCGTAATGCCAGTCCCTCCCGCTGGACTCTGAGCTGTAAGAGGGAAGACACTGTGTCTGCTTTGACTCGCCACCCTATCCCCAGTGCAGGCCACCCAGAAGGCACTCAATAACCACTGGTTAACGTAATGTCTGAGAGGAAAACTCGACTGTTGCAGTAATGGTTCGTGCCACCTTAATAGTCCATCCTCAAAGTCCATGAAGAAATCACCATTGCCCCTGTCTTGCAGTTGAGAAATCTCACACAGATGAGGTGACGTCTTTGGCCCGAGGTCACGGGAACTTGACCCCGGCCTATCCTCCCCCGCGTTCTTCCGCCTCCTACCTGCTTGTGCACCCAGATATAACACGATGCAAGGGACCCAGGACTTGTATTGGGTACCACCACTTTCTACCTGTTGACTTGTGGGAAGCCGCCGTCCCTCTCTTGTTCTAACATACAGCCAAGGAAGGGCGTCCGAAGCTGGGCATAAGTCGGCTGGCAGGTACTGCCCACAGACCTGCTCTCTTTAGCCAGCATGCAGTTTCAGGTGAATTGGAATGCACTGGCAAGCAAGAGCTCTGTAGTTTATACGCTTCTCGCCCCACGCAACCCTCCATTCTGAATTCTCAAGATTCAGTGCAAGCCTTAATGTTACCTGCTTGGAGTTTGTAAGCTTTTGAGCCTTGAACCCCTGACGTAGCTGCCTCTGTACCTAATTACTTATGACTCCGCAGACACTCTTGTCCCTTCCCCTGCCCCACCCCATTTCTTGATGAACCCAGAGTCTCCTACCCAGGACCCAGGGCCAACACAAAGGCAATGTTACAGTACAGCCATGTCTTTGTCTATATCAGTATATCTGAGGGCTATTTTGAGTATTCGGGGGATAAGCACTCAAAGATGTGTTGAAACCCTCAGGAAAAAGAAAAGACGCCTACAAAAATACCTCGTATTATTGGGAGGAATTTAAACCATGTGTTTTTGCTTCTTTTACTGATTCTTTTACAAGTAAACCATTAAAATGCACTCCTCCAAGAGCTGTTTGATGTCCCCAGAGCTCCCAAACATTTTACAAGCTGTTTTCCTTAGAACCAAAGGATATGTTCAACTTATTTAAAAGACATGGAAGGCACCCAAATCTGAAGGATTTTTTTCACAACCTTTGAATTGAACGCAATAAATTGCCTGCCTCTAAGTCTCCATGATGGATGAAATTTGTAACTGTCCTTGTGAAACCAGTCTGATGTGGTTTCTGGGAGCATTAGTAAGAAGGTCCATGGAGGGGCCAGGACCTTAGGAAAATTGTGAAGTTTGTAAATGTGGCTTTCCTGATGCTGGCTCTCACTCTTGAGCTGGAAGTTGCTACGGAATCCCCCGCAAATTACTGAAGGCCAACGTTAATAACCTGCTCATCCTAAGGATCCCCCCCCCCGCCATATTTCTCTTACAAGGTTGTTTTACAAATAAATGCCATTTCTTTTACCATTCTACTTAGCAGAATATAATCACTTCACCTCACCGAGTTGATTTAAGTTCAGCAGAAAGTAAAGACACATCACAATCTCATCAGCCTGCCCTACCTTGTCCAGACTCCGTGCGTAACTTCGACTTGGTCATACAAAAGAGTTTGTCATTCTCCCATCTCTGCTTTCTGGGGCTCTTAACAGACAGGTTCCCCTCCCAAGGTATTATTTTTTTTTATCTTGAAAAAAAAAACCATATAAAATAGTAGCCTAAACTTGAATTCGTACAATTGATTTAGTCTTTGCAAATTCCCCATGAATTTTCTTACTCTAATTATTCTTATGATAGCCCCTGGACAACCTTCTCACCCTCCCGTCATCCAGAGAAGACCAGTGATGCCCCAGGTAAGAAGTTAGTAAGGACAAAGCAGAGACTCAAGGTCCTTGATTAAAACAGGAACTGCACCTTCTATTTTAGGGTCTTTAAGCACAAAGTACTTACTGGAGCATCAGAGCGCAGCGAATCTACCCCATGGATATTTGTGATGGAATCAGCGAATGAATGAGTGAACTTCTAGCACTAAGGAAGCTGGGATGGCGGTGGGGTGAGGGCTACCTAAGAGGTGGGCATCCAACCAGCAGCTTGTAAGGTCAGCCTTACAAGGCTGAGGAGAACTAGCCTCCCCCGTGAGCTGATGAGAAGCCCATAAGGCTGAAGAGAGAATTCAGGTAAGGCTGGACATCCGCGCTTTACTTCAAGAAGAAATAAATTAGTCAAATTAAGAGACTTCTAGAACTTCCTCATTTGTGCAGTACAAAATAGCCTTGAGCACCTGGTTCTTTTCACGGTGAAAGCTGTTTAGAGAAAAGCCAGTACTTTGCAGTAATTACTGGCTACCCAATACTTTGTGAAAGGCCTCCCTCCTCAGGGCCAAGATGCTGAGTGGAATACAGCTCGGGTTGTGCTTTGGGACAGGATGACAGAGAACACGGTACTCTCCTTCCTTTCTCCGCGGCCAGAGGGCAGGAATAGGGCAACTCCGTGGATCCCCAAGTCCCAGGACCTCTGGGCCCAGTGACAAGCGTTTTGAGTAGGACAGTACCGAGCCCCTTAACAAAAGTTCCACCAGCTGGAGCTTCAGCTTAACTCCTTTAGTTCTTTTTGGACTAATGTCTCCTGACAAAGAAAGGGGAGCATCACCGGAGGTGAAGAGTTCTGCTTTCTGTCTGTCCTCCATCCAAATGGTCCTCACCCTCCAGCAACAGGCCTGTACTTCCCGCGGAACTCTTAGGCAACACATCACTAACACAACAACAACAGCCAAAACAGAAAGCGCTTTTTGACCTCCTCAACGTGGTCACAGAGCCTCAGCTTATGAAAGGTCCACCCTGGATCACACCATTCTGGAACGTCACCACGTCATGGTCTCTCACGGAAGAGAGTCTCAGAAGCTCCTTTTGGGTCCAGACTTCAATTCCCAGCCTCTGGAACCAGGCTTCTCTCTCAACCAGCTGCCCATGCTCTTATTTCTGTTATCACCCAGCCTTACTGCCATCCGGTTCCTCCAGTTTTCTTGTGTAGGATCTTACTTCTGTCTCCCTACCTGACGCCTCGTCCTGAAACACACACACACACACACACACACACACACACACGCATTTCTCTGGATCCATTCTTTGTGCATTATTACAGTGACACGTGTTGCTCAGAGAGGCTGTCACTGTTGCATCCTGGCATCAGATGCAAACCTTAGCCAAGGCTGCTTGCTCTCAGTGGTGCTCCCATGGGCGGTCCCCCCACCAATGGCTGGGTCCCCGTTACCTACAAACACAGGCTTAGAGCCAGAGAAGCTTGTGTTCCCATCCTGTGTGCACTGCCCCGTGTCTTTGAGGCCTCGGACAACTTCTCGGGCCTCTAGCCCGAAGACAATTAACACGAAGACAATTTCCTTAATTCCAAAGGCTGTGGACAACGAGTAAGTGAAATTATCCATGCCAGGCCCTGACATTTCGTGCTGTCACCATCACGCTTTCGTTGTGACCATGCACTCACCTTCCATCTCAGTGGAAGGCATTTTAACCATCAGGACTGGGGCTGCTGTGGCTTTTCACAAACAAGGCAATTCCTTATAATGTTGAGCCTTCCAGATCCTTAGAAGTGATTCCTCTTCCGGAGTCACATCCTGCAGAACCAAGGACCAGCCTTCTGACCTCCAAGCAGACTTCCTTCCTCACAGCTCAGGCCCGGGACAAAGCACCATATTTGAATCTTGCTAATATTATTCAACTCTGTCAAAGTGTCCCCTGAGAGATGAGGGGAAGGGAGTCTACATTTTTGTTAGTGTTCACCATATCCCCGATGGCCCTCTCCCCAGCCTTCACCCCATCTGTATTCATTTGCTAGGGTCACTGTGACAAAGTACCACAGCCTGGGGGCTTAAGCAACAGAAATTTCTTGTCTTACAGTTCAGGAAGCTAAAAGTCTAGACCCCAGATGTGGGCAGGGTGGGTGGATTGCTTCTGAGGACTGTGAAGGAAGGGTCCGTGCCAGCCGTCTCTCCTCGGCTTGTAGAGGGAAGTCTCTCCCTGCCTCTTCACATGGCCCTGAACGTGCCTGTGTCCAAATTTCCTCTTCTTACAAAGATGTCAGCCCTTTCGGGTCACCCCACCCTCATGACCTCATTTTAACTTGATTACTTCTGTAAAACTTCTATTTCCAAGTAAGGTCACCTTCTGAGGTGGGTTAGGGGGTTAGGACCCAATGCTACTCAAAATGCCATCCTTCGCACTGGTAAGGCCAATCCTGTTCCTGATCCTCACTTCTTCATCTGGCACATTATCCCCCATCCTATTTCCTTCCCTGCTTTCACTCCTTTTATATTTCTTCAATGTCTCCTCATCATAATTATTCATTTCCCAAAATAACGTACTTAATCTTTCACGGACTGGAATGACCCCACACCACACCAACGCTGGGTGAGCAGTACCGGGGGTCTGCTCACTGGTCCAGTGGTCACACTTCTTGTGCCTAGGAAGGAAGGGCCTGGTCCCAGCCTTTAGGGAGTACTATTGTCAATGCCAGAGACACAGAGAGCAGGAGGAACCAAATTGGAAGGACCCCCGGGGCACCAACCTTGGCAAACGCAGGGCGTGTCCAGAGGTGACCCCGCTGGGTCAGAAGGCAGGTGGCTGCTAGCTGGGGAACACAGGATGGGAGAGAGATGACACCGGGATGCTGTGAGATATCACGGGGTATCGTGCATGATCCGTGTGTACTGAGCCTTCTGAACACTTTTCTGAAGACAAGGCCTGAGAGCTATTGGGTCTTTATCATCTGCAAAATCCTACGGGTCATTGGTACATATGGACGGGCCGCTTATGTGAGAATGCCACGCTCACAGGGTGTCCCACAGCCGGGAAGTTACTTTCCTCTCAGGGACTGTGCAAACCATGTGCATTAGCCCTCTGAACCCCCTCTCCACTGGCTTCTGAGTGCAACCCTCTCTCCTGATCAGCAAGGACACAGAAGCCCCTGGAAGGAAACATTGATGTCTTCCTCATCTACAACATTAGGCTTTCCTGGGGCGCCTGGGTGGCTCAGTTGGTTAAGCATCTGACTTTTGATTTCAGCTCAGGTCATGATCTCATAGTTTGTGAGTTTGAGCCCCTTTGGGGTCTCTACTGACAGCTTGCAGCCTGGAGCTTTAGATTCTTTGTCTCCCTCTCGCTCTGCCCCTCCCCCACTGGCACTCTCTCACCCTCTCTCAAAAATAAACAAATAATAAAAAACAAAAAAAAACCCAATGGGCTTACCTGCGTCTGTCCATCTGTGGACCCCCCTCCACCCACTCAGGCCTCCCCTCCAGCTTCAAGCCCAGTCCCCTACACCTTCTCAGAAACAATACCTTAATAATTATCCTTTCTCTCCCCCGACTCAAACTTCTTCCTCTCAACTTTGGCTTTGGAACACTCTCACATGCAACCCTAAACAAATTGCAACCAGAAGTGCCCCCCGCCCCCATCAAGCACTCCCAAACCCTCCATTTACCTCTCTTGGTTTTCCTGTTCCCACGGACAAACGTCTCTCAGGGCATCTATGCTTTCTGTCTCTCCGTCTCTGTCTCCTCATTTATTACTCACGGCTAGACCCATTCAGGTTGGCTTGTGGCCTCATTCACGCACCCATTCATTCACTCAACCAATGCCTGCTCTGCCCCAGCACTTTTCTTTCTAGGTACTGAGAATACGTTGATTTTTTAAAGACAAAGTCCTCCCACCTCATGGAATTTATATCCTAGTGATGAGAAAACAACAACAAAAAAATAGCATCGCTTATCAGGAGGAGAAAGACAGTGAAGGGCTTGGAGCAGAGTCAGGGCCACCTGGAGCTCTGACCAGGGTGTTATGACGGTCAGCAGAGTGGTCAGAGCAGTCTTGGAAAGGAAGACATCGGAACCACACTTGCTTTCAAAGACTGCCAAATGGCCTTGGCCTTCTGCCTCCCTCTCGGTCCTCTCTCTTCTTCTTCCTGTCCAGGCTTAGCCTTTTCTGCCCCCAGTCAATGCGGGCCCTGCTCAGGGCCAGTTCCTCCTCATGCTTTCTCTTCTCACTCTGCAGTCCTGCCACAAAAGTGATGCCCTCCAGCCTCGTGGTGTCATTTATCACCTACAGTCACATGACACACAGATGTGTGCCTCCAGCGAGGCCCCTCCTCTCAGCTCTGGATTTGGAGATCCCACCAGTGCCTTGATGCTTCCCCTAGGAACTCTCAAGTCAGCATTTTCTGGATTGGAGGCAACATCCCCCTCCCCGCCCACTTTGTTCATCTTCCAGTGCTCTCTGTCCGGGAATGGCGGCACAGCCCATCCACTTCTGAGGGCCACAGCCCTCAACTAGTCACCTGCTCTCCTCGCTGCCTCTCCATGTATAACTGTCACCAACACCTGTCTCACGTCTGCAACATTGGAGGGAAAACCCTCGCGCCATGACATAGCATCCAGCTTCTCATTCGTCTATTGATTTATTGATTCACTACATTCTTTTACACTCATTCTTTTCATAAACATTGATTGATTGATTTTTATGATGTTTACTTATTTTTGAGAGAGAGAGTGTGTGAGCAGAAGAGGGGCAGAGTGAGAGGGAGACAGAGGAACCGAAGCAGGCTCTGTGCCGACAGCAGAAAGCCCGACGCAGGGCTCAAACTCACGAAATGTGAGATCACGACCCAAGCCGAAGGTGGACGTTTAACCAACTGAGCCACCCAGGTGCCCCACGTAAGCATTTCTTGAGTGTGTATGAATGCAGTGTCCTTTTAAAAGACCTGAAAGGTGTTTTTTGTCAGTTTGCTTCTAAATAGTTGTAAACACGTAATTTAAACATAAATTATATCCAGATAATATTGTAGCGCCTCCGAAGGCTTCTCTCACTTCTCATCACGACATGGAGTAGGAAGGCAGAGGTTGGGAGAACAATTTTTTCATGGGCCAGCTGAACCAAATTCCTCCAGGTCAACACCGTGAATCCCCATCAGAGCTGGGACAGGACGTCCCAGGTCTCTACGTTCACACTTCTGTCGGCTCCGCTCTGCTTCTTTCGCCAGTCACCAGGCTCCGAGTTAATCGATCCTTCCTCAGTACGGAGGCCAGGGGTTCTCACATTTAACCGGCTATGAAATCATGGAACCCTGGGTAAAACACAGCGTTGAGCCCACCTGCAGAATTTCTGACTCTGAATCTTCATTTCTAACAAGTTCCCAGTGCTCTGGATGCTCCTGGCTTGGGTCCCACACCTTGACGACCGCTGATGTGGGCTAACGCTTCCACCTGACTTCTTGTCCCCATTTCTTCTCACTTCCTTGGAGGAGAACCTTGACCCTACCTATGCTTTCTCCCTTGACTCACCTTTGAGCAGGGGCAGGCACAGTTGTTCCCTACAAGAACCATCATGCATGCCCTGGATGTTGACAAGAAAATATGCAATGTGCCCACACATTGGTTCTCAAGCTTTTACCGACCAACCAGAGGGACTTGATGCACGAGGGGTTTGTCCAATCCCACTGTCATGACCTTGCTGCTTCTCAGACTCCTTCAACATGTGGCCACCAAGGGGTGCCTGGGGGCTCAGTCGGTTACACGTCCGACTTCGGCTCAGGTCATGATCTGGCCGTCTGTGAGTTTGAGCCCCGTGTCAGGCTCTGCGCGGAAAGCGTGGATCCTGCTTGGGATTCTCTGTCTCCCTCGGTCTCTGCCTCTATCTCTCTCTGTCTCAAAAATAAATAAGCATTTTTTAATGTAGCTGAGAGAAGCAAAGTTTATGGAGAATTTAGAGACTTTTGTTTAGCTATTTCTCCAAATACCCAAAAAGAGTCATTCCTGGATGGAGCCAAACTAACTGAGAGCCCATGCTTGGCTACATCCTCGCAGTGACAATATGGGTAAACGGTCCACTGATTTCATTTCAGGCCTTCCAGATGTCATGCTGGAAGCGGCTTTCCAATGTTTCAGACACGGGACATACCATTTTTTTCCTACCTAGATTAGCTTACCGAATTAATTAACCCACAAACCCAAGACCGGCTATGAGCTTTGTATATTTATATTCCTGGTAGCGTTGTAACGGGTACAACCTTTTTGCAAAGCAATCTGCCAACATATACTAAGGGAAATCCAAGTGTTTTTACTGCTCTTAATATCTAGCCCAAATATGAAAAAAATTAAATACGCACATGCTGTTCATCACAGCAGTATTTCTCGTTACTTACTGGAAAGGCTAAGTAAATAATGAAATAATGACACAGAGTTCTATGGAATACAATGAAGTAATTAACAGTGGTGGTCGACAAAACTTTAGAGCAACCTAGAAGGCATAATCTAGTATTGAACAAAATCGAGGAAATAAAAATAATTGTTTGAACAATCACCAAAAAAAAAAAAAAAAAAAACCTCCTGGAATAAATGATAATGGTGTTTATACATGGCACCGTGATTTGGAGTGATTATGTCATCTGGCCTCTTTTCCAAAACACTGTGCGATGTGGTCGTATTATTTTACTACAGAAAAACACATTGAATCAATTTTCAAATGTTACCATTGAGAAGACAAACTTAAATGGTCTGAGAGGATAAACAGGCAGCCCTTAGGCCTGGGGTCAGGGGGTGTGGAGGGGTGCCAGAGGCCAACAGAAATAAACACGAGTGCAAACCTGCACAGGCAGCTACTGCTGGGTCCACAGTTCAGGGTCATGGATGCCCAGTGTCCCAGAATCTCCAAGTGTCCATGGGTCACATTGGGCTATTGGTTCAAAGCTTTTATCACCCAAATGACTGATGAATGGATAAAGAAGATGTGGTGTATATCATATATATATATATATATATATATATATATATACGCACACACACGATGGAATATTACTGAGCCATCAAAAAGAATGAAATTGTGCCATTTAGAATACGTGGATGGAACTAGAATATATTATGCCAAGCAAAATAAGTCAATCAAAGAAAGACAGATATCGCGTGATTTCACTCATATGTGGAATTTGAGAAACACAATAGATGAACATAGGGGAAGGGAAGGAAAAATAAGATAAAGACAGAGAGGGAGGCAAACCATAAAAGACTCTTAAATACAGAAAATAGGGGTGGCTGGGTGGCTCGGTTGAGCGACTGACTTCGGCTCAGGTCATGATCTCACGGTTTGTGAGTTCCAGGCCCACGTCAGGCTCTGTGCTGACAGCTCGGAGCCTGGAGCCTGCCTCGGATTCTGTGTCTCCCTCTCTCTCTGCCCCTCCCCCACTCATGCTCTGTCTCAGAAATAAATAAACATAAATTTTTTTTTTTTAAATACAGAAAATAAACTGAGAGTTGCTGGAAGCAAGGTGCCTGTGGGGATGGGTTAAATGGGGGGTGGGCATTAAGGAGGGCACATTTTAGGATGAGCACTGGGTGTCATATGTAAGAGATGGATCACTTGGTTCTACTCCTGAAGCCAAGACTACACTGTATGTTAAGTAACTGGAATTTAAATTAAAAGAAAAAAGCTTTTATCGTCACAGACCATACCCTCGTAGAACCATTGGCCCTGCCCTCTATGCTGCTGCAGTCTGGATATTTGCTGGCTGGACACTTCCATCGAGCACAGAAACCAGCCTGCAAATGCAATTGAATCACATATTTGAAAGTGGGCTGCAACTTGTCTCAATCCAGGTGGCTTTGGGTTTCAGAATCTCGGGAAGAAGATAAATACGACTGGATAAGAAGCGTTGCCAGTGTGATCGTCGCAGAGACACTTGCAGGAACTTTCCCAGCCTTCAGAGCATCATCCAGGCAGGAGGGTCGTGGTGAAGGGTGAGGGGACGTTCTGCTTTCCTTTTACTTCTCTTTCTGAAAGTGATACTTTTGAGACTAAATGATCCTGAGAAGACAATACGCTACATGGAACACAGATGTTTTTAGGTTCTCAATGATGTTCATGGATTCCTTGTCTTCGAATATGTTCTCCTACTTCTTACCAGTGGGGAAGCCTCTGATATGTTTTGCTTTGAGGGGAAGCTCTTTGATCTGTGGGAGAAGTTGTGAATTGGCTTTCCTGGACAATCTTGAGTGGGCCGGATGCTGCGGGATCCCCTGGGCTCAGCAAAATTAATCAATGGAAGGCAAATCAGAGAGCCAAAATTCCTAATCAAGACCCCATGTCTGAGGAACATCAGGGGCTTGAGAGCTCTGGGAAACCCACACCAAAGACAAACTCAGCAATGGCTGCATTTTTCCAGGGGAACTTCTTCCTCTGAAATGAGAGAAACAGTGGAAGCTCATTCAGTGGACGTGTGCTTGATTCTGCCCAACCTTGAGAAGGAATGGAGAGAATACATTCGCCATGACTTTCTTAGCCTATCTAGTCTCCATGAGCCTGTTTCATTCAGTGTTAACTCAAGGCCTTTGCAAACAGAGATTTATGCTCCAAGTTATGGTTTCTGGAAGCAACATATCAAGGCATATGCTAGTTCCTTCTCATCCTTCCTGTGCTCCTCAAAGCCTTGTCTCCAGAACTCAGGTATCAGTTTACCTACATTACCTGGTTAATATGCAAACCAGGTCAAAGCGTGGGTATTGGCCACGGTTGAAAGACCTTCAGGAGTCATCCTTTACATCCTTCCTGCATGTCTCCAGGGTTCCTACATGCCAACCAACCGATGCAGCTCTTAAGGCAATCTCTGGGCAGGGGGAACACTATTTGTGGTTTAACTCTGAGTTTTCTTGAAGGCAGAAAGTGACTTTTCCCACTGTCCCTTATGAAGTCCCCCCCTGTGCAGTCCTCTTGCTTTTTTCTAGGCTCGATCTTTCCAGCCTCTTAATCATTTCTGGAACTATTCCCAATACTTTCTCTGGCCTCCCTAAATCTCTCCTAAAAGCTTTCCTTTTGTATTAAATGAAAGCAAGCTGAAACATTACTTGGACCCAGAAGTCTCTAGCTTTGTACGGCCTGCAATTTTTCAAGAATGAAAAATAATAATAATAATAGGACCAAAAAACTTCCTTGAGGAATGAGTCAGAGGCATTAAAGTCACTCCCCGTGCAGTGGATTGTCTCCATGGGCTCGATGCCTTGGCCCTCCTCTAGACATTTCACATACTGGGAAGAGGTCTGACATGTTAGTGCCTTGGGACCCTGCCACAGTTTACGGAAAGCACCGTCGCCTTCAAAAGCCTCTGTGTTAATCAAAGGTGATTAAAACCAGGTCTCCACCCAGGGCGTTCTTTCACAGTTCTGAACACGTAAGGAAAAGCAGAGATTATCTGGCCTGCTCAGCAGAGATTTGCTCCTTTCTATGAAAATATACATGCTGACAAAACAGCAGCTGGAGATTTATGATTTGTCTGATTTGATCACCTTTCAGCACAGGGAAACCTGGCTTGTATACTCCCATTAGAAGGCCTGTCATGGGAGGTGTCAGGGGAGATAAGGCCCAGCCAGCCTGGGACCCAGACTAGAGATCAAGCTCAGATGTTACCTTGAACATCACCTTCAAGATCCAGTTTGAACGCTCCAGCCCCCCCGGCAGACCTGGCCCCCATCCTCTGTGCTCCTGCAACTCTTTGGTTGGTTGTCTTACGGCACATTGTGGGGGTCTGTTGTGATACAGGCATCTGTCCACCCCACCCAAGAGACCGAGCGTTCCTTGTATCTCCCTTGAGGGTTCATTATGCCTCTCCTGAATCACTAAGAAGACCAAGAGAGCTTCTCGTTCTCTTAAAGAGATGTAAAATGGGAAGAATCGGCACCTTCATTTCCATCTAGACACAGAAGGGTTCTCCAGGCTGCTGACAAGGCAGTTAACTGCAAAATCCAAAGAGGTGGAATTCAATCAAAGAAGTCCCAGCTCATGGAGATGGAAGGTGCTGGAAGCCGGAGAGGTGAAGAAATGCTCGTGCCTGGTGGTTTCAACCATCGAGGAACACCCACCTGCTTTCCCAGAGAGATCTTTAGGAAAGGGTGCTTTCAAACCTGCAGAAATCAGAAATATGAAAATTAAAACAATGAGATGTTATTTTCTCCTTTTAAGTTTATTTATTTATTTTGAGAGAGAAAGAGAGTGAGAGTGTGAGCGGGGGAGGGGCAAAGAGAGAGGGAGAGAGAATACCCAGCAGGCCTGTGCTGTCAGCAGGGAGCCCGATGAACCATGAGATCGTGACCTGAGCTGAAACCGAGAGTTGGACGCTTCAATGACTGAGCCACCCAGGCGCCCCCAGGTTTTTAGGTAATAAACATTTTTCATAAGCAACAGTAGAGAAATTCTGACAGTTTTTCTCATACACAGCTTTGAGTGTTTGTGGGTATTTAGTGTGTGTGTGGGGGGGGGGTGTATATTGTCACACGTTTTTCAAAAATCAGAATATATTCAAGGACGGTAGCCAGAGATATAAACAAAAATATATGGTCTAATATATTCATTGAAGGTTTATTTTTTAAACAAGAAATTGAAAATAACATTCAACCGTGCAAGAAATGTGGTGATGTGCCAGTGTATGTTAATAGTACACAGTAGTAACGAGGAAAGGTCGAAATTTCAGTGGCTTAACACAACAAAGGTTAGTTTCTCATTGAAAGTCTAGTGTCCTTTGGGCATCTCCATGGCGCCTTTCCTCCAAGCAGTGACTCTCAGATCCAGGCTGTTTCCATCTGCCTTCTGCCATCCGCCATTACTGTTAAGTGCACTTCTGTCCACATCCCATTGTTCAAACCTCAACCTGCTGGTCCAATCATACTGCAAAGGACATCTGGAAACACAGAGTGCTCAGCAGAGGAAATGGCACAGAGAACCCTTGGCAAAAGTGCCACAAATCGCTCGGTGAAACGTTGCGCGTTCAGGAGAGGGAGCATCATGCAGCCAATAAAAGCAAGCTCTCTCCGGGCGCCTGGATGGCTCAGTCAGTTAGGTGACTGACTCTCAATTTCAGCTCCGGTCATGATCTCACAGTCGTAAGATCGAGCCCAACGTCGGGCTCCGTGCTGGGCGTGAGCCTGCTTTAGCTTCTGTCTCCCTCTCCCTCTGCCCCTCCCCACCCCCCTCTCTAAAAAACAAACAGATAAGTAAGAAGAAGCATTTTTAAAAACATATCCTCAAAGAGTGTTTAATGAGATGTGAACGTTTTCACAGCAGGATGGTAAACACAAGGGAAGTCACGACATAAGTATTGTCAGTGCATTATCCCAGTAGCATGCATACGTGCATATGTGTGCATGTAGATGTGTGAACGCACTTAATACCACTGTGTTAACCGGCTTGTTTCTATGTTGATGTAATTTTTTGTCTTCATTCTTTTTTGACTTTTTCCCCGATTTCTTTTTAGGAAGCGCACATCATTCTCAAAACTGAAAAACTAAGTAAAAGTTGTTGATTCAAGTGTAATTAATACGTACGCTACATATAACACATGTAACAAATTATCATTGTAAAGTTGCTTTGAGGGAGGTAGGCCTGTAAATACAGTTATGCAAATGCTTAGGCCGAGATTGGGAGACTTTTCAAAGTATTCCTCCAGCCCCCGGAGAACCACTGCTGAAGTGAGTTGTTGCTGATGGGAATATATATGTTAGCGAAGCAGAAATTTTACGGAATGAACTGATAATACGATATCCTGGCAAAAGAACCAGGTTTGGCGCTGGAAGACGTGGGCTATTTTTCACACTTTCACACATATTCTGGCTCCAGGGAAAAGAAACTTCACCTCTCGAAGACTAAGTGTTTTCTCCAGGATTGTCCTGAGTACACAAAACATTGTTTCCAAAATGTGTTCTTAAAATATTCGGTGATGAAAGCATTCCATAATTTAGGGACTAGCTGGATTAAGTCAGGATAAGCAGACATCTTTACTGCAGGGCTCACTGAGCTCTGAATACACTGATGCGCTTTCTGGGTCTCCAAGTAGCAGATATAATTACTTGGCCAAAGAGCACTTTTTCTAGGAATGTCTTATGGAACTAGATCTCTGATAAGCACTGTGGAAAAATGTTCATTCACTGAGACACTGAAGTTAAAAGGATGTAACTGTAATATATTAGCGCCTGTAAGGATTTGTTATTTTTCCATTTTTAATTTTCCATTGTTTCCATTTGTAGAACAAAAGGTCATAGAGCAGGGTCTCGGCTCGAGCCTGTGCTATGTTTGTTCCATGGTTCAGCCTTGGCACATCTGGAGGACTACAGAGAAGGACTGTCAGGGACTGTCTACAAGAAGAACCAGGATGCGCCACATCCTAAGGAAAAAAAAAAAAAGACCATGGAAATAGGCCTGGAATGGTTCGGAGCAGACACTTGCAATAAGGCTTTGTCCCAACTGCATGCACAAGGTGTGAACAACACTGAGTTCAGCCAGTCAACACGTTGGGACATATCACAGGCACCGGGAGAGATGTGCAGGCTCATGAGAGGCAGGAAAGAGCAGACACTACATGATAGTCCAGAAAATGCGTGGGTCTCCCAGAACTGTGAGGAAGGAGATAAAGGGGACTAGAGATTCTTCAAAGTGGGAAGGGCAGAACCTTTACCCCTGCTGGGTGGTCCTAGAAACACGAGTGAGAGTCAGGGTTCTCAACGGTAAGTAGGTGTATAAGTTCATGTGAAAGTGTCTAATACAGCAGCTGGGACACACAGTCTACAAAATCAAATGATGATAGGGATCAGGCAGGCAATTTATAAAATGTAATGAGTGAAGCAGATAGATATGACAATAAGGGGTGGTGGGGACTGTGGCAAATTGGAAGGCACTTGCCCCATTCATAGAGAGAACCTCAATCACCTCCAGCAGGTTGTTGCTATGCAAGAATTTGAACCCATTGATGTCAGTCCTCAAGTTGTTCTAGAAAAGCCAGAAATCCAGGTTTTTAAAATAACATGTGCCCGTGGCCAGTTGTACCCCGAATTTTACTACTTGCGAATGGGAATTTCCACTTGCTCAGCTAAGCCTCAGTCACCTTTTACTCCTCTCACACTCCACATAATCCATCAGCATGACCTCACATTTCTATTTCCAATATATGTCCAGAACCTGCCACTTGTCATGACCTCCACCTGGTCCATACACCACCACCTTTCCCTGGATTTCTACACTAGCCTCCTAACTGGTATCCCTGCTTCTTCCCTTGGCCATCTACTCTACACTCCACACAGTAGCTACAGTGAGCTTGTTAAAAAACCCACATGTCCTCCTCATTCAATGGCTCCTCATTGGACGCAGGATAAAGGTCGAAGTCCTTACGGTTTCTTGCAAAGCCAGCCCTTACCACTCAATCCCATCACCTCTTTCCTTTCTGTCCTGCTAATCTGCTCCTTTCTCACTTGGCCCCACTCACAACGGTCTCCTTGCTGACATCCCAAGAATGCTCCCAGCTCAAGGAGCTGGAACTTGCTGTTTGCCCTGTATAGTCTTCGTCCGGTTATCCATAAGACTTTCTCTCTCACCTCCTTCTCTTCTCTGCTCAAATACCACCTTGTCAGTGGGCACGTTCGCCAGCTCTCTTTATCCCCTTTCCGTCATTACTTTTCTCCCTAACACTCACTACCACCTGCCACTCATTACGTTTTCCTCATTTATGTCTTCATATTATGTCTTCCAAAGTCAGAATGCCAAGTCTTCAGGAGGAAAGGAGTTTGGCCGGTCTTGTTCAGTGCTGCGTTGCCAGCCCTCAAGAGCTTTAAAAAAATTGTGGCAGGAAGAGAGGGAGAAGGAAGAATGAGCAAACAGTCAACAGCAATGTGCTGACTCACTGAATGAGAATCTATAAAATGGCTGCAAGGATAAAGTTCTGGTCCTGGACAAAGAACAGTGTGAATGAGCTCAGAGGGGAAGGGCCAGACCCAGGAACATGGCATTTTTCTTGGTGTGAAACCGCCTCATTCACATCCCTCCAATGTGAGCATCTCCCATCAAAACTCTGTAATCAGCCAGCTAGCACCAAAAGGCCAGTGATCTCCTGGGTGTGGAGGAAAGCACCCTGGCTGGGGGCCGGGAGACTCTGGGCCAGTAACAGCCACACTGGACCTGAGATTTTCCTGCTGTGGAACAGGATGGCTGGCCTCTCTCACGTTTCTTAGAGTTCTGCTACCATAAGACATTAAGATTCTAAAACTCTTCAGGAACTTAATATTATGTGTGTACGTGAGATATTTCTATTTGAAATCAGGACTCTGGAGATGAAGAAGATTCACTGCATGTAAGACACTTTGGTAGTACTCTCTTGTGTGTTAGCGTCCAACGATCAGTATGTCAGGCCAACAGGACAGATTTGGGGATCCCTCGTCGTGGATCCCCGGAATACGTTCTCATGTAATTTCTTAGTTAATCAGGGACTGCTGACAACCAGTCCTACAGGGAGACATTGAGGCATAGAAAGGTGAAGCAAGTGTTCATTCGGATGGGGTACACACGCAGCTAACTCAGCCTCCTACATCGGACCCAACTTCAGTGACTACTTGGACGTGGGAGGCACAGACTTCTGAGAGGTGGTGCAACTTCAGAAAAAAAGACAGAATTAAAAATTGCCACAACTCCAAAATTTTAAAACTACTAATAAAGAACAAATACATAAACATAAAAATTGCCACAGCTCTTTTCTTTCTTCACCAACTATGGTCTAAATTATAAGCAGCCTTTGGAAGATGGCAGGAGTGACAGACAAGTACCAGGTGGAGACAATTAACGCAATGTCCTATCAGCCCAGGTGGCTCCAGGCCCGGGCACTCCTTCTCCATCCACCAAACCATCATGATGGATAAGGAAGGCCTGTCCCCAAAAGACTTGAGATTCTTGAGATTCTAGGTCATGCCCTCATGTCACCTTTTAAGAAGAACCAGCTTGAGGCCAAAAGGCCTTCTTTGAAATTATGTTCCCTACCCAAAGGGGACTCTCCAGGATCACTCTGGGCTGTGACCAGAGGGTTCACGTAATATGGAACAGAATTAGATGTCAATGGCGCGAGGTCTTAGTGCTGTCATTGTTTTAACTCACGGGGACTGACGTCATGCCCAGAGAAGACAGCTAGCTATATTCAGATGTCCCTACAGTTAACATGCTTCACCCCCTCTGCTTCCTGCCTCCATAACTGAGCTTTCTGATGGATATTCTTTCCGAGAGGCACAAGCATGTGGACCTCCTCCAAAACCCTGATCGGGGAGCCACGGCTTCTGTGTTCCTAGATGAAACAGCCCCAGGATCTCAGACAATTCACAGAGGTACAACAGAACTCTTCACTTATTAGCTGCGGACCACTTAAGAAGTCATTGCCAGCGCAATGGAGATGCATAACAGAACATCCAATGTAGAAGGACTGGGGCACAGGAAAGAGAAATAAAATTGTGCTTGATTTAATCAAGAAAATAAAGACCAAAAATCGCTACAAAGTACAAAATAGTAAATAAAATGGAAGAAATTAATTGCTCTGTATCAGCGTTTGAAGTCAGTTTGAGGAAGCTCAATTCCTTATCTAAATGTAAAGACATTCAGATGGGATAATTGAGTAGTGAACTGCCTGGATGAAATACATTAAAAACAAAATGGTAGAGAGCTTCTATTTCCACTATAACAAAGTAGATATACATACTCCTCTTCCTTCTGCTGAGTGCCCCCTAAAATCCTGGGCAGTATAAAACAAACATAAGAAGACTGAAAAGTAAAGAGACAAAGGAAGGCTGGCCAGGGACCCTGGAACCCAAATTATGATCTGGTGGCAAGGTCCTGGGGTTTTCTTTTGGCCCCCAAATCCCAGACTGGGTCCTGGAGAAGGTAGCAACCTGGAAATGCCAACAGGTACAGACAAAAAATGTCTCCCCCAAGGAAAGCTTGTTTTCTCTAGCCAAGGGACCAGAACTGGGTAAGCTTCACCAGACGAGAAACGTTTGTGACAATAACCATTCTACTCCAGCCAAATACCACCAAGAAAGCTGCGGTCCCCACTCCATCCCCACCAGCAAGGCTGAGTGGAGACCCAACACTTCCACTCTCACTGGGGTGTAATAAGATCCGCCCCCCAGACCTCTCCAGGATGGTGGCAAAGGAGAGCAGCCTGGATTTCCATCTTCACTGAGTAGTAATTGGCTCCTCACCACCACACACACACACACACACACACACACACACACACTGCCAGTGTCAGTGGACCCATCAGGAGCCTGCACTTCAATGCCCACCCAGCAGTACTGAGGCACCCTTCCCACTCATGGCTGGGATGGCATCAGATGAGACTTGCAAAAACACAGGATTTAACAAATATCTCATAACATAATAGCTAAAATTTTCAGGATTCAAATATACCGAGATCCGAGAAGACCTCAACTTGAGTGAGAACGGGCAATAAACTCCAAAATGAAGATGACACAGAAGCTGGAATATTCTGGCAATGACTTCATACAACTACCATTAAAAAAAGGCTTCAACTAGCAATCACAAAGCAAGTTGAAACAAATAATTTTTTTTTAATTTTCAACAAAAAAACCCCCAAGAGATGTAAAGAACAAAAGGGAAATTTTTAACTAAAAAATACAAGAACAAAAATAAAAATGTAATAGAGGGTTTCAGCAGAATGGAAAAAAGTAGAGGGAAAAATCAGTGAACATGAAAATAAAATAGAAATTATCCAATCTGAACAACAGAAAGAAAATACATTGAAAAAAATATATATGAAAAGGGACTCAGGAACATGTGGGATTATAACTAAAGGGCTAATATTTAGGGGAAACTGGGTAGTTCAGTTGGTTGAGTGACTAACTTTGGTTCAGGTTGTGATCTCGCCGTTTGTGAATTCAAGCCCCACATTGGGCTCACTGCTATCAGCCTGTCAGCACAGAGCCGTCTTGGGATCCTCTGTCCCCCTCTCTCTGCCTCTCCCCCACTTGCATTCTCCAAAAATAAATAAATAGTTATTAAAAAAGAGCTAATATTTATGTTATTAGGGTACCAGAAGGAGAGGAGGAAGGGGGTGGGCCTGAAAAATTATTCTAAGAAAAATGGTAGATTCATTCCACTTGCATTGTCTCCTGGGATCTCATCTGCAGCCTAGAGTGTGGCTGGGAAATGTACTTGAGAAGATTGGCCTGAAGTAGCTCCATAATCATGTGTGATCCCATCCTGAGCTCATTGGAATTTGTGCTGCATGTAAGTCAATCTTTCCTATTGTAAATCTTCCTTTTTTTATGTACATATATTTTGAAAAATATGAATAAACATGAAATTTTAAAGCTGCTGAGAAAAAAAGAAAAGAAAAATGGTAGAAAATTTCCCAAATTTGGAAAAAACATATAAACTTCTATATTCAAGAAGCTGAGTAAATCTCAAATATAATAAAACTCAAGAAATCCACAAGATATATCATCATAGCCAAATTTCTGAAAACCAAAAGCGAAGGAAAAGTTTTAAGAGCACCCAGAGAAAAAGGATCAGTTAGCTGTAGAGGAAAAAGCAATTCAAATGAGTAGAGGGTTTTCATCAGAAACCGTTAAGGCCAAAAGGAAGTGTCACATTTTCCAAGTGCTGGAAAGAAAGAACTGTCAACTCAGAATTCTATATCCAGTGAAAATATCCTTCAGGAAAAGGGGGGAATCAAGACATTCTCAGATAAAGGAAAACCAAAAGAATATGTCACCAGCAGACCTTCCATAAAAGAATGACTAATAAATAAATTTCACTAAACAGAAAGAAAATGATAGGAAAAGGAATATGGAAACAGCAGGAAGAAAAAACAGAAAGAGCAAATATATGAGTAAAGGAAATAGACTTTCCTTCTCTTGAATTTCCTAAATAATGACTGGCAAAGCAAAATGTGTAATGATGTCTAATGCAACTCCCAATGTATGTAAGGTAAAAAGACATAAAGGGAGAAAACGTTTCTATACTTCACTCAAACTATTAAAATGTCATCGGGGCGCCTGGGTGGCGCAGTCGGTTAAGCGTCCGACTTCAGCCAGGTCATGATCTCGCGGTCCGGGAGTTCGAGCCCCGCGTCGGGCTCTGGGCTGATGGCTCGGAGCCTGGAGCCTGTTTCCGATGCTGTGTCTCCCTCTCTCTCTGCCCCTCCCCCGTTCATGCTCTGTCTCTCTCTGTCCCAAAAATAAATAAACGTTGAAAAAAAAAATTAAAAAAAAAAAATTAAAAAAAATAAAAAATGTCATCACCTGTAGACTGAAAAGTTATGTGTGTATAATATGATACCCAAGCAATGACTTAAAAAACTATCTATAAGAAAATACACAAAAAAAAGCAGCATGGAAGGAGCACCTGGGTGGCTCAGTCGGTTAAGTGTCTGACTCTTGATTTCGGCTTAGGTCACGATCTCATAATCATGAGATCCAGCCTTGCATCAGGCTCCACACTGAGCATGGGACCTGCTTGGGATTCTCTCTCTTCCTCTCTCTCTGCACCTCCGCCACTAGCCTGTGTGCATGATCCCTCTCTAAAAATAAATTAATTAATTAAAAAAAAGAAAGAGTCCTGGAAGTCAAACTGGAGTTTTTTTAAATGTTTGAGTCATCTACAGAAAGTGAATAAAAAGGAAAACAAAAAGTAGAACTATTAGAGAACAAAATATAAAATGGCAGACCTAAGCCCTAATATATCAATAATTATTATAAATGTGAACAGTCTAAACCCACCACAAATCAATCAACTGTAGAATAAGTGAGTTCAGCAAAGTCAAAGATCAATGCACAAAAATCAACTATATTTTTATATACTAGCAATGAAGATGTGGAAACCAAAATCACAAATACAACACACTTTATAATAACTCCCCCCCAAAATGAGACACTTCAGTGTAAATCTAACAGAACACGTACAGGACTTGTACTCTGAAAACTACAAAACACAAATGAAAGAAATAAAAACTGATCTAAATAAATGGAGAGACACGCTGTTCGTGGATTGAAAAAAGATGTCGACTTTCCCCAAATTCTAAACAAGATTAATGAAATTCCTATCAAAATTCCAGCAAGAATTTTTGTAGCTACAGACAAATGTATTTAAAAAAACGTGTAAGAGGGGCGCCTGGGTGGCTCAGTCAGTTAAGCCTCGGACTCTTGGTTTCAGCTTAGGTCATGATCCCATGGTTCAGGAGTTCGAACCCCACATTGGGCTCTGTGCTGTCAGTGTGGAGCCTGCTTGGAATTCTCTCTCTCTCTCTCTCTCTCTCTCTCTCTCTCTCTCTCAAAATAAACTTTTAAAAAATTTAAGAAAAGGGGAGCCTGTGTGGTTCAGTCGTTAAGCGGCCGACTTCAGCTCAGGTCATGATCTTGTGGTTCATGGGTTCAAGCCCTGTTCCAGGTTCTGTGCTGACAACTCAGACCCTGGAGCCTGCTTTGGATTCTGTGTCTCCCTCTCTCTCTTCTCCCCCACTCATTCTCTCTCTCTCTCTCTCTCTCTCTCTCTGTCTCAAAAATAAACACTAAAAAATTCATTAAAAATTTAAGACAATATACAAGAAATGGAAAGGAGCTAGAATAACTAAAAAATTTTAAAAACGAAGAATAAAGTGGGAGAATTTACCGATGATAGAGCTTTATTATTCAAGGATATATTGTATTTTCAGAGGGATAGACACAGAGATCAGTGGAACAGGATAAAAAGTCAAAACACAGGCTCCCAGAATAGAGCTAACACATTTCTGACAAAACTGAAAAGCGGTTCAGTGGAGGGAGGGTAGCCGACGACATCACTACAGGAGTGGTTGGACAACCAGAGGCAAACAAACCGACCTCAACTCAAACTTCACCCCTTATACAAATTTCCCTCCAGATGCATCATGGATTTAAATGAGAAGCTAAAACTGTAAAACATTTAGAAAATAACATAGGAAAAAGATCAGCGTCCAGAGCATGGTGAAGGCTTCTTAGACATGACGCCGAAAGCATGATCCAAAACAGGAAAAAAAAAAAAAATCAATAAACTCGAACTCTGAAAACTCCACAGTAATAATGAATTTTAAAATTCTGGTTAGAAAATGGGCAAGACAAGATATTTTTTTAAATTTATTTCTAGAGAGACAGAGATAGGGTGAGGTGTGGGGAGGGGCAGGGAGAAAGGGAAAGAGAGAATCCCAAGCAGGCTCCGCACTGTCAGCCCAGCCCAATGTGGGACTCGAACCCACAAAACCATGAGATCATGACCCAGGCCGAAACCAAGAGTCAGCCACTTAACCAATTGAGCCACCCAGGCACTTGAAAGACAAGATATTTAAAAAACTAAACACACTCTTACCATACGAAACATTCTATTACTCCCAGGCATTCATCCCAGAGAAATGAAAGTTTACGTCCATACAAAACCTATATGTGATTGTTCATAGCAGCTTTGTCTGGAATAGTCAAAAACTGGCAACAACCCAAATGTCCTTCAACCAGTGAAGGGTCAAACTGTGGAACACCCATTCCATGGAATATTACTCAAAAATTAAAAAGAATGAATTATTGCTACACAGACAATGCAGATGGATCGCAAGGGCATTGTGAAACAAAATCAACCCCCAAAGTGCGTATGCTGTATGATTCCATTTATACAATATTCTCGAAATAACAAAATTATAAAAATGGAAAATGGTGTTGTCGGGGGTTAGAAATGGTGGGGCAGAGGGGAGTAGATATGACAACAGAGGTTCAGCATGAGGTTGATGTGTGTGGTGATGAATTAGGCTGTATCTTGAGTGATCTGTGCCTCCGTGAATCATTTTGACACACGGGACAAAATGGCGTAGAACGACAAACACATGTGGTACCAATGTCAGTCTCCTGACCTTGAGTAGGTAAGATGTAACCATTAAGGGACACTGCATGAAGGGTTCAAAGAACCTAATTATATTATCTTAGCAACTTCCAGTGAATTTATAATTATTTCAAAATTAAAAAGTCAGAAAATACACAAAATAAAAACCACAACAAAGATGGGTTGAAAATGAGGGAGGGGCAAAAATATAATAAGTAGACTATTACAAAAAGAAACAGAGTTAGTTTATTTCAAAACCAGGTAAAGTGAAATTCAAGGGCAAAATCTTTAAATTGAGACAGTTAATGATAAAGCACCAATAATAAAAAATATGCTCCATAATGTATAAGAGTCATTAAACCTTTTGTACCAAACAACCCAGGAGTAAAATTACAAAATGAAATAAAACTTTATGGAAACACTTTTAAGGCCTTTAAAAAGCAGCTCAAGTCAGAGCAGAATATTGTAATATGTTTCTTTCAGTTCAAGTGTAGAAGATTTTTGTAATATAATCAGGAAACTTGATTTTGTGACTATACAGAAAGGTATCTGCCACAGCCCTACAGGGAATTATTTTTTTCTAATTCCATATTTCCTACTTATTTTTTTAATGTTTACTTGTTTTTGACAGAGAGAGAGACAGAGCGTGAGCAGAGGAAGGGCAGAGAGAGAAGGAGACACAGAATTGGAAGCAGGCTCCAGGCTTTGAGCTGTCAGCACAGAACCTGATGTGGGACTCGAACCCACAAGCTGTGAGATCATGACCTGAGCCGAAGTCAGACGCTTAACCGACTGAGCCACCCAAGCGCCCCCATAGTTCCTATTTATAAAAGCAAACCATGTAATGAATTACAAACAAATATTCAATGAATTTCCAGAAGCAGGGGCTGCACAAGATGTTTATAGTCATTATTCAATAAAGCCAAATACAACCAAAAGATGATAAAAATATCCATTTGAAAATTCAAAAATCATCTCTGAACTACGCCCTGCATCAAAGAGGAAATTACATGCAGGATAGATTACCTATAATCAATGAAAAGGAAACTCTTTCATATCAATATCTGTGTTCTACATCTGAAACCATATTCAAGGACATTGTTTGGCTTTGAATATTTTTGTAGGTTTCAAAAGCCGACTAAAAATAGCTGAACCAACCACAGAATAAAATTCTGTATTGGTATAAAAACATCTGGAAGGGAACACACAAAACTCTAACAATTGTCTCTGTGGAGGAAGCTGAGGTCGAAACTGATAGCCGAGGAAGACTTTAGCTAATCTCTAATGTTTGAAGTTCAACCCTGGCTACATCCATTATTTATACAACTAATCTGTAGTTTTTTTTAAATAAGAAAAAAGTGATCGATAAATACATTGAACACCTAATTTGGGAATTTAAAAATAAAAGACTAAACAAAAGCTTCCAAAGAATACATAAAGGAAGTCATGGGTGATAGGGGCAGATAGATGAGTATACTTCCCGGTGAGGCCACTTGAGTGACACTCAGAACTGTCCCTGAGAAATGACACATTTTAGTTTCCCACATGGGGGCCATGTCAGAGGCATTCATGCCGCACTTTCTTTTTTTTTTTTTTTTCCCAACGTTTATTTATTTTTGGGACAGAGAGAGACAGAGCATGAACGGGGGAGGGGCAGAGAGAGAGGGAGACACAGAACCGGAAACAGGCTCCAGGCTCTGAGCCATCAGCCCAGAGCCTGATGCGGGGCTCGAACTCCCGGACCGCGAGATCGTGACCTGGCTGAAGTCGGAGGCTCAACCGACTGCGCCACCCAGGCGCCCCCATGCCGCACTTTCTAAATACCTCGAACACATGCTGGGACTGCAGCCAAGTCAGGCAAACAGCTGGCTGGGTGCCCGTCTCCCCAGGGTATTCTTAGAACCTCTGGCTGAGTCCTGGGGCCTGGTATCTGTTGTGGCCCAGAACCAGAATGGCTGGACTGCCTTCTCCGTCCTTATACCAGTACAGTCCAGGGGTTATGCAGAGGCCGAGAGAAAGAGATCAGGCACATGGGCTCCTAAGATCAGGTCTCTTTGACCTTAAAAGAAAATCTGTCTTTCTGCAAGTCCCTAAGAAGTGGGAAAACCCCAGAGGCCTCCACTGACATAATTCATACATTACTTAATAGTCAGTTGTCAATTACAAAAATCACCTGGGTGGCTCACTGGGTTAAGCGTCTGACTCTTGGCTTTGGCTCGGGTCATGATCTCACAGTTTGTGAGTTCGAGCCCCCCACTGGCAGTTGAGAGCTTCCTTGGGATTCTCTCTCTCCTTCTCTCTCGGCCCCTCTTCCACTCGCGTTGTCTCTGTCTCCCTCAAATGAATAAACTTTTTAAAAAATTTTAAACTTAAAAAAGTCAGTTGTCAATCAAATGCTTTTGTACCGAACCACGTTCAGTGGAATACAAATCTCTCACAAAGAAGATACCGATTCCTTGAGGAGACTATAGTCAACCTAGCAAGCAGATTGGATGCAGAGCAGAAATGGAAACCCCCTGGAAAGGAAATGGGGATATAGAATGTATGGAGGGGATGGGGGGGTTGGCTTTCCAGAACACAGACCACCGGGGCCATCAGAATCAGCCAGGAACTGGGCTATCACATGGAATGAGGCATAAGATAACACCTGTAAGAAAATGTCCATTTAAAAGCCTGAACCCTGTATCAGTGTGGGGGTGATTATTCCTCAGAGTGTGTATGTGTGTGCACGTGCTTTATACCCACTGTATACATAAATGTATAAGTTTTTACTTATGTTTTCCCACTTAATAGTAGATTTTGATAATCTTTCCCATCGCAAAGATATAGCTCTAGCTCACCCTGCCTCAACTTCTAGGAGGCTTAGGAGTTCACTCCATGGCCGAGTCATTGGTTCTGTATTTCCTGGTTTAGGGTGCAGTCCAGAGTCAGCGAAGATTCCCGGTGCACTGAGCACTCAGGCTCAGGGCCTGAGGGCACGTCTTCCTTCTCCTCCGCACACAGGCTGAACAAAGGGAAGTTCAGCAGGGCATTAGAAGAGCCCCCAAAGTCCTTCTTTCCAACCCTGCCTTCTGCACGGCCCCCAGCACTCCCAGCCCTGCCACTCTAAGCTGGGTGGCCCTTCCTTCCCAGTGCCAAATCCTGGAAAATTGGAAATTGCCGGTTCCAAAGTCCTCGGTTTCTTTTCAACCCAAACTTCTTTTATATCTCGAGACGATGTATGACACATTTTTAGTCCTCCAGTCCCTTTGCAAACTTTTTCAATTTCTTCGTCTCAAGGGTAAACACATGGACCTAACTCACACTGTGAAACAAGAAAAAATGCATTCCTAAAGCCAGATGGCAAGACAGAAGAACTTATTCAGAGACTCCTACCCATGACAGGCCATGCTACAAGTGGAGAATCTTAAGGACTTGGGTAACAGAAAGAGCAGAGGGTAGAAGCAGGCACATTCATTCGACAGGTATTTGTAGAGCACCTTCTGGGCACCAGGGTTCTGCCAAGTGGCAGGGGACGAAGTGAGAGGGACAGCCAGGTGCCGGAAGGTGCAAGAGCCCGCGTGGCCCATTCCTTCTGTGGTGTTAGGGTCTCCTGGACAACTGTGTATGAGTGGCCCTAGTCACGTGACAGTCGGTGTCCCTGACCAGAGTTTGCGGCACCGCCAGCAGCAGGCGCCACCCTGGTCCCTCTGTACAGAGCAGGAGGAGTTACCACAGAGGTGAAGCACCTGGCCAGAAGAAAAAGCTCTGACAAGCACGAAATTCCAGTAAAACGCAATTCTTAAATAAAGTTATCAGATCAGAAATCCAAACAGTGAGCACTTAAGAGCAAGGAGGTGCATAAAATGAGAAAGTGCTGTACTCGGCACTCTTTTGGATGGGTAAGAGTTATGGCTGTTGTCCTTTTAGTGCCTGGGAAGGGTTATAAATAGCAATGGAAAAAGGGATTTTCCCATACGCTCTTTGAAATACACGCACGCGCGCGCACACACACACACACACACACACACACACTCACACAGTTTAACACCGTGCTGTATTTTTCAGATGGTTTCAAAATTTTAAACAAATGAATTACTCAGATGGAGATATTGAATGCGCCAGGTCTGAACTCAGCAATGAGTTACACCAAAGAGCTAAAAGCATGACTGTGTGAAGCAACCTCAAGACACAAACCAGGACTCTGACTCTTAAAGGAAGAGAGGGTTCCCATGGAGAAGTCTTGTTTCACTTGTTGCACAGAGCATCCAGATGCAGGATTATGACTATTGACCCTTCCCGGTGTGCCCGGATGGCTCCTTCCCTGGGCGGGGCCGGGTGCCCAGCAAGGGTGAGAAAGGGCTCTGGAAAGGCAGGAGAACAGTCTTTCATTTAAGTCTAAACCATAGACAAGGAAAATCAGAACTTTCTCTCTGATTCAGGGGCCCACATCTACAGGCTCTTCTTTTCCAGTAAAAGAACAAAACTGAGAGATATTTCAGGATTCCGTAGCCATGATGTCTTCTACCTACAAATGATTATTTCTTGTCCTGGCAGTGACCAAAGGGAACCTGCTTCTAAGCAATGCTGCCACATGAACAGAACCAAGAGGGAAGATCAGGAAAAGGTATTCTCTTGCCCCAAGGCTGCCACGCTCGGAGGGCATTTGCAACAGTACAAACAACAGAAATGTGTGTTTCTTAGCTACTTACTAAGCACTTTGGGCACTAAGAGCTAAGGAAGGGGCAAAAATTAACGCATTTCGCAAGTATATCTTGAACACTTAGGTTGTGCCAGGCTCTGTACTAAGTTCTGGGGATGGGTGATGAGTAAGATCAAAGAACTCCCTTCCCTTACGGAGCCTACATTTTGCTGGCAGGCAGACAACTGACAGGCAAACACAGAATGAAGCAAGATAACGACCACGAAGGAAGTAACGACTGAGAAGGGCAATGAGGTAGACATTTTCTGGGAAAGGCTAATTTGAAAGGATGATTCGTTTCACTAAAGTTTGAAGGCTAACAAGGAAGTAATTACATAAAGAGCCAGGATGACTACTTCAGCCCGAGGGACGGCGAAAAGTGGGGAAGATCATGGTGTTCACAGTACTAAAGGGACCCACATACTGATCCCTTCCAAGTCGGTCAGATAACAGACTCAACAGCAGTAGAGTGATTTGTGACATTAAGGGACTTTGAAAATGGATAGAACCTTCCCAGGAGAAGATGGAGGTGTCCACGCCCCTCCTGGCAGATGAGGGTACAGATTCGGTGGTGGTGATGGTCCAAGGTGCCACAGTCAGTTCCTCTGGGCTTGATAAGGTGAGGACACTAAGGAATAAAAAGCACTGCTGTGTTGGAGTAGTTAGCACAGACTTAAGAAGAAAAAACTTTCCTGATAGGCAGAACCAATGTTGCATTACCTTGCAACAAATTTGTTCAATTGCCAAAACATGGCCCCATTTATGATGAAATTTAGAATTCTAGTTCTACTGAGTTTTATGCTATTTATGGTTCTATGCCTGCCAAAGAAATGGTTTTCAACTTGAAATGTGATCCTATGGTTTCACTTAGAGCTAGTGCTCTAGCATCTAACGTATTTAGTCCTCATGGCCATATATTAATGCTTTAACGTATTTAGTCCTCATGGCCGTATATTAATGCTTTAACGTATTTAGTCCTCATGGCCATATATTAAGGTTAGCTAGATTTAAAAACCTGACAGACAAATGCAATCATGGAATGTTAAAAAATACAAACCTATTTCTAAACTAGCAGCCTCTGAGCCTACATATTTTGCTTGGTGCCCAGATGGGGAGCGCGTTTTAACTGCCATGCATGCTCCCAGGTTGTATGTTAATAATGGGTACAAGCTTTGGCATTATGCCAGCCCTGTCCTGGCAGCCATTTGGGGACAGGCTATTTCCAGCAAAAACAATAGCTTACGAGGCAGTTAAAAGTGATGTGCCCAATGAAGAATCTAAAGTTGCAGTGGTTGATGGATTTTCGGGTTTAAGAAGCAAACCAGTCACCAATTCCAAGCTCTCTGAGGAGACACCACCGCTGAATGAGAAGTCACAACCAGGAAATGATAAGCCATTATCAAAAGCAGCTCTTAAAAATCAAAGGAAATATGAGGCAAAGAGAGCTGCAAAGCAGAAAGCAAGAAGTGACAAGGACCGAGATTTGGCATCGACCCCTACCCCACAGAGCACACCACGAAATACTGTGTATCTGTTCACATCTGGAGACTCTGAGACAGATGAAAAATTCAAAAACCAAAGACCTGAAGGCAACTGAGCCCTGAAAGAACAGTCAGCAGCTGAAACCACCACTAGAAAAACTCTAAGTTGGAGATGTTTAAAGAGATACCATCTTCTCCAGAAGCAGGAAGATTTGAAATTGGTTACTTTAAAGATCGACAGAGAGAGCAAGTTGTTAGCATAACGGTGGAAATACATCTTCTGCCTTAAACCCTGTAGAGCACCTGAACTTCCCCTACCCATCATGTACCCATGTTTATTGCTCATCTATAACAGCCATTTTCCAGGCTTTGGAATATATGTGAAATTAGTTAATAATGCCCATTAAATTGGCTTTTCCTACCTTTCAATACATGTAGAAAAGAGATGCAAATTTCTTAGCTAAGTTCAACAGACTGTAAGTCAAAAGTCATTATTATTCAGCATCACTGACATAAATGAGTAAAGGCATTTAAATGAAAAGAAATACAGCCCATTAGACTGGATAAAAGGAGTCAGTGCAAAAGCAGCAAGGTATACCAAAGTTTGTCTCTGTAACTTTAGAATGAATATTTCTTTCTTTTGAACCTGTATTAACTTACTAAGTTGTTCAGTATAAACTCAATATAGTAATTTTCTGAAAAACTGAATTGCTTTATAGTCCACTTCCTCCTGGAGTCTTTAATGTTTCCATTATTGTATTTTTTAAATTTTTTTTTTTTTAGCGTTTATTTATTTTTGAGACAGAGAGAGACAAAGCATGAACGGGGGAGGGCCAGAGAGAGGGAGACACAGAATCTGAAACAGACTCCAGGCTCTGAGCTGTCAGCACAGAGCCCGACGCGGGGCTCGAACTCACGGACCGCGAGATCATGACCTGGGCCAAAGTCGGCCGTTTAACCGACTGAGCCTCCCAGGCGCCCTTCCATTATTGTATTTTTAAACCAAGACTCAGGCTTTGCTTTGTCCAAGGAGGAACCCCCCCCCCCCCCACCAAGAGTCTGAACACATGCCTGGGTGTCATTTCTCCTCACAAAGAGGAGTTTATGCAACCTCTTGGGTAGCCTGGAGTGGTCAGAAATGGTGCTGGATGCAGAATTCTGGTGTGCTGAGCCTCTCATTTATTTCTGGATGTGTGTTTCTTACCTCCCACAAGCTAAGCCGTATCTAAACCTAGTCAAGATAAAATAAAAAATCTCATGTGGAGTCTGTCAGGAAGGACAATGATAATTTAGGTGTAAGTTTCTAGCAGGTAACAGAACTTTTGAGAACAAGTAAACCTAATTAGAGCAGTAGAACACAGGGAAGAGAATGCGATGTGGCAAGAATAGGATCCAGAGAAACCATTTTGAGAAATCAGAGGGGGGCGGTTCCATTCAGCTCCCTGCCGGTGATGCCCTTTGCACAGAAAGACAGGGGAAGTCACATTTCCCCTCGCTGGCCCTGAACCTGTGTCTAGACCCAGTTGCCCAGCAGAAACAGGTCTCTGTGAATCGTCCAGGATGGCTGACATTTGCGGGGAGGGCACCATCCACCCGGAAAGTGTCACGTCTCTTGTGGTTTTTCTCTGTCCTCAGTCTTTACCTGGAATACAAATTTGAGCTGTTTGCATTGTTGTGGGACACAGAATTTCTCTTTTAATTTTTTTTAGTGTTTATATATTTTTGAGAGAGAGACAGAGCGTGAGCAGGAAAGGGACAGAGAGAGAGGGAGACACAGAATCCGAAGCAGGCTCCGGGCCCCGAGCTGTCAGCACAGAGCCCGACGTGGGGCTCGAACTCACGAACAGTGAGATCATGACCGGAGCCGAAATCGGCCGCTTAACCGACTGAGCCACTCAGGCACCCCCAGAATTTCTCTTTTAAACTTCATGTAGCCGATCCTAGGTACAACCACAATCCACACTCTGCCTCCTTCTGGAGAAGGATGCTACTCCCCACTGCGGGCAGCAGGATGCCATCTCAAACTTGGAAAGCCCGCCGTGTTTTTTAACGCTGCATCAAAGGTGGCCAGGGAGGAGGCAAAGAGGTAGGCTGATGCCACAAGATACTTTCAGTCTGAGGTCGTTGGGAAATAAATGGTTTCTTAGAGTAACAGCTGCTTGGAGAGGTGGAGATCTCTTCCAAATAGAAAAAGTGATTCTCATGGAGGAAATAAAGGCTCTGAAGGCAACATTTCTCACCATTTCCAAGAAGGGATAGTAGAAATAAAGAGCTTTGGGGCACCTGGGTGGCTTAGTCACTTAAGCCGCTGACTTTGGCTCAGGCCATGATCTTGCACCCCGTGAGTTCGAGCCCCACGTCGGGCTCTGTGCTGACAGCTCAGAGCCTGGAGCCTGCTTCAGATGCTGCGTCTCCTTCTCTCTCTGCCCCTCTGCCTCTCATGCTCTCTCTCTGTCTCTCTCAAAAATAAAGAAACATTTTTAAAAAATTATAAAAATAAAAGAAATAAAGGGCTTGATTTTCTTCCTGTATACCTTTCTTTAGAATAACCCACTGGAGCACGCAATGCCTCTGGTTTCTCTGCCCAGAGTTTAGGAGGAGGGGAGCCAGGCTCCGCATGGAAAACGAAGGGTGGTTTCTGCATGAGGAGAAACAGGCCCTCCTGTGAGGCTTAGAGAAAGTCTCAGCGTTCTTCCTCACACTGCTGTACCTCTGTGACCCACATCCTTTCCCTAATTCCTTGGAAAAATGCAGGAAAAGCCTTACTTCCCTCAGCTCCTGGAAAACCATCGGGAGTCTGGCTCCTGCAGCCAGGTCCTTTCCCTGGAAGAACCCGATGAAGAGTGTGACTAGGGATATGTGACGTTTATTCTCAGGGATGACACAAGAGATAAAGGAAACGTAGGGATAATGGGAGCCTTAAAATCAAGCCAAACATCGTGGGTCCCACTCGTGCCTGCATCGGGGAGAGGAGGAGAGAAAAGGCTGTTTCCACCTTTGCTTCTGCTCTGCTCCAGTTCTGAAATCACACAGTCACCCAACCTGCATGATTCCTCAGGTTTCCTGGGACCCTGGGGAGGGTATGGGGACCCAGGTAGCATATCTGTCACTCATCCCTCTTGGAATCAGTACCCTATAATCACGGGCCTCCTTGGCACCTGCTTTCTATCCATTCTGTCATTAGAAGCCGTCCTTTTGTTCATCTCGATACACAGTTTACAAAGTCTCTTCACAATGTTTACCCAAATCAACTTACTGAGAGACAACAGTATGAGCACAATATGAGACTCTGCAGACCTAACGAACAGGGCTGGCTCCTGTCTGTCCTCAGGGAGCTTGCAGCCTCGTAGGGGCCATGGGCATGGAAAAATGCTCATAGGTCAACGACAGTGACGTAACCGTACGTTGTAAAATATGTTGTGAAGAAAACAGGACCTAAGACACAAAGAATATTAATTAGTATATTAAATGCAAATGGACACAATTCCCATATCAGGAGGCAGGAGGGGAAATGGGTGTGACCGCATGAAGCCCTGAATACCGGGTCTTCTCTGGAGGTGTTGACAACGTGCATGGGAGAGCTTCACCGCAGGTTGGTGGGATGGCCCATCAACAACGACATTAGCGACCTTCACATGTCAGGATGTGTAGGTCTTTCTCCCTGAGTCATTCTGTTGTTCCAGGGAAAGACCCTACGGTCTCCCACCACCGCAGTGGGAGTCTGGGGATATGTCTAAATCAGTTGTGAGCAACTCACTTTATTCCCCTCTTGTCACCCAATTTTCTTATGTGTCCGATGTCTCCATAGATGCAGCCTCCTTGTCCCAGTTTCCTTAGCAAAAGAAATCTCCAGTCTCCTGTGTGGGTGACAGGGGTGGCTACAAGTGCAAAATGAAAATGTGAGTGTCCTTGTTCAAAAAGCTGGGAACGATGCCGTTGCTGCTAGAAGTTCTAACGTAACAAGCTTTTCTTTTCTTCCATGATCTGAATTATTCTGAGATCATTTAGGGATAATGGATCTGAGTTTTTATTATTGTTAACTATTTCAAAAAGCAAGATTAATTTAATGTTAATGAATGTTAATATTAATACTCCTGTATTTCTTTGGCTAAGTGCTACTCCACATATTCCAAGTCTTCCTCGATTTAATTATCAATCATTTTATTTATTTTGCTGGAATAGATTTTCCAGAAATTTGATAGAGTTTTTGATTGGTAAACTTTCTGAGTCCTCAAAGAGCTTTAGAAAAAGCTATTTTCACCTTTGTATTTATTTATTTTTTTCTTGGAATAGAGTTGTAATTCAAAATCACATACCAACGACTTTGAAAAGATTGCCTCATGGCTTTCAGAAATCCTCTCCTGCTTTTGAGAAATTGGATTCCAACCTGATGTTCATTTCTTTCTAGAGAAACTATCTTCTCTTTCACTCAGCTTTGTTGGCCTGTAAGACACGGTTTTCATCGTTAGTTTTCTGAAATGTCACCACCACAGTGCATGCATGTGTCATTCCTGTTACATTTGTCCTGCTTAACACTCAGTGGGCTATTTCAATTTAAGGACTCATGTTTTCCTTTCTGAAAAACCGTCTTATTTATTTCTTCCCTTCAAGCCTCTGTTTTGTGTTTCTTTCCTTTTGCAAGTTCATTTAGACAGGATTTGAAACTCTTTGATAAGCCTACTGTGTCTTAATGCTTCATTAATATGTTGTGGCTCTTTGTCTTTTGGGGCTACATTTTGGAAGAATTCTTTGTTGCCGCCCTCCAGCTTACAAATTCAAATTGCAGCTATATCAATTCTGCTCTTTAACACGCTTTTTTTATGTCATTGTTCTCACTTTGTTCTCCAGATCTCTAAGGTTCCTGTTTTAATTTATATATAAATTAAATCTCTTCAACATTATTTCATACATCGACATTAATTATACTGATTCTAAAAAATTTCCCGATGCTCTAAACTTTGCTTCCTAAGGCAACATCTTCTTCATCTAATTATAATTTCGATGTAATTCTGATGCAATCTCATGTTCCTCCGGTGATGCTGATTTTCCCCCAATGTTTGGGGATCTTTGGTTGTGTGGCCATCTTGATGTTCATTTCTTTGTCTGTGGGGTAAATGGACATGTATTTCTTCAGAGTACGATTTGCTTTGTATGTGTGTGTACTGTTAGGCATTTACCTATATGTATTGAATGAATGGCATCAGTCTTCTCAGGTAGGCAGTGTAAGTATTTAGGTATTTTTAGTGGTTGGACTAAGCAGGAATGCCAATACTAACTCTGACTTTGAGTAAATTATTTGGCTTGTCCAAGGTTCAACTTTTTTTTTTTTTTTTTTTTTTTTTTTTAAGGTTAAGGGGCAAAGGAAGATGTTGACAAAGAATCCTAAGCAGGCTCCGTGCCCAGCACGGGGTCTGACATGAGGCTCCATTCCGTGACCACGAGATCATGACCAGAGTTGAAATCAAGAGTCAGACACTTAACCAACTGAGCCACCCAGGCACGCCGCAAGCTTCAACTTTCTAATCAAGAAAATGAGTATGGCGCAATAAGGCAAGGAGTAAGCATGACCTTGCAAATTTATAATACAGCGCCTGGCATATAGAAAATAATAATACAGATATTAACTGCTGTTTTGTTGGTTCAAGTCAGAACCCAGAGGTGGAGAAATTGATACCTGAAGAAATGAGTCAGCTGTGGGAAAATTGGTGATGTGATGGGTTTCGATCCAGGAAATTTCCCAGTGCCTTTGCTCACTGTCTCCTCACAGAAATCTTCCACTCGACCCATGCCCTCTATCCTGAAAGTTCAGATGGGAGGAACACCACACATCCCCTCAGTATGGAGCTGAGCACACGAGGCCAGGCCTGGGCAGGAGGAGAACCCTATAACCATCGAGCATTTGCAGCTTTCTACTGAGGATGGGAACCCACAGTGCCCTTTGGGGTTTCCATCCTCTAGGCCCATCTGTTCTGGGTTTTTTATTTTGATTTCCACTGATAGCTCTTGAGGACAGCTGAACATCTTCTTTCCGCCCAAGAACTGAGGAAAGCAAACTGTAGCCAAAACCAGCAGCTGTTGGTTTGTTTAATAGGGAAAATATCTCCCAGAGCTGCCAAGGATACATGATAGAAAGGGATCGAAGAAACTTGAGGTTCTTTTCCCAAGACAAAAAGCAGATTTTAGCACACACACAAAAATATTCACATTGCTGACTTCCACCCCCAGATTCTGCATAGGAGACCCCTGACTCATTTTTTTAGGGATGCTGCCCAGACATTTGTTGTGGACTGTCAGTCCATAAATACATTTCAAGTTGTGGCTGCTTGTCTGTGCTCTCTCTACATGGTCCAAAAGCTCCTTGGAGCGGAGGTCCCAGGGTATCTGATAGCTGGAGAAGTCCTGCATCCAACCAGGAATATCTTTCTCCCTTGCCAGGCTAGCCAACATTCCTGCCTCTTAGGTCTGCAATCAGGCTGTGAGCACAGACTGGATGCCAATCTGTGGGCAGTGGGTTTATCCAAGCATGGAGAGGGGACGCAGTGACCTTGATTGTCAATTAATGCTACCTGATAGCATTCAGCTACAGTCCTGGCAGATGAGAAACTGGGGCAGGCCAAGTCGTTCCCCGCCCACTCTTCACGTTCCAGTCCTGCTTTTTCTCCTGTTCTTAGTGCCCCCCATAAGATTTAGTTAAGCCAAATTGCACCCCCACACACCCCCTGCCTAGATTTCCCCCTCCAGCTGAGCCACCGAGAGGCTGACTGACTGCTGGGGGAGCACACTTCCCTCTCTCCCAATGCTGGAAGGAGAGGAAGAGTCCAGCTGAGATTTCTTCTTCTTAAGTGCTTCCAGCCTAGCCTGTCGGAACGGAGCAAGTCTGCAAACCGGGGTGAATATGGGTCAAAAGGGAAAAGACCGCTTCCATAAGCATCAACAAAACTCCTGGAGTTGGTGCCTTGCTGCTTCTAGATCAGCTCTTACTCAAGACTAGCCTTGCAGTGGGTCAAGAACAGATCCTGAATCAAGGATGAGGAGGGAGCATCGGGACTGGGTCTCACACCAGACCTGGCCAACCTGACTTGTGACTTTTTTGGCTGGGTTCTGCATGCCAGAGGCCAGTTTGTTCCCCGTGCAATGCTGTGTGACCGTCCTTCCTGCTGTGCCCTCAACTCGATTCCCTGGAATTGGGTCTTGTCCAACTCTTTTCCCTCTTCAGGAGGGATATTCCTGATGATGGCCAAGGCTTTGCATTGTGCCAGTGACTACTTCAGGGTGGCAACAATAAACTTTCTCTTTGCTCCTTCTGTTCAGGCATCCCCCACCTGCCCACACCTAGACAGTTTTGACAGTTGCTTCAACTGGACCAAGAGTTTCCACTTCATATCAGTGTCATAGAGCGGAGGAAAGAGCTATAGGGTCAGGGTTTTGTCAAAGTTGTGGTTCTACACTTACTATGTGACCTTGAGCAGGTCATTAACCTCACGGAACCCTACCTTCCTCATCAGCAAATGGCAGAACAGAAACTATTGTGGGGGCTTCCATGTACAAAGAGCTCTATGTTGACTAGTTCCCTTGCCCCTTCTGGCCCTTGTCTGACAGGTTGGAGGAAAGGATGTCCCTCCTCCTCTTCCTGGCATTTTCCTGAGTCCTAATATCCCAGCCAATTGCCTGTTCTGGCCTGGACCTCTGCTCCTCTACTCTCAGCAAACCACTCTGTGGTGTTGGGATGGCTCCCGTTATCTATGGTGCTCTCCTAACCCCATCTCGACAGGATCGAACCCAGTCTCTCCTGCTCTCCCAGCTGAATAAGATCACAACAGAAATCACTGCCCAGGTTTGGGCTCCACCTTATTGCAGTGTCTGCCCAATACTGGGGCAGCCGTGGCTGTGGGCTCTCCAGTGATGGGGACCAGGGCATATGAAGTCTGCTTCTCAAGAGCGCCTGTATGTGTATTTCACCATTTCACACCCAGTGGCTTGCTGGATTAACAAGAGTTAGGAGGCATGCAATAAAGTCAACAGCCTTGGATTGGGACTTCACACAGGTTACCCAAGCACTTCAACATGAGAGTCACCCCCGAAACCATTCCTTCCATTGTGTCTTCTACCTTCAAGAAGGTACAAGGCACCAATTTCCACTCATTGCCAAAGCCAGAGCCTGGGCTTCACCTTTGATCACTGCCTCTCCCTCACCCTGTCCACACAGCCAATCTCTACATCCAACCAATCTCTACATCTCCATCCAACCAACGTCTACATCCTATCAATCCTGCTTCCTCCAAATCTTGGGTTTTTTTTATGTGTCTCTACATCCACTGCCCCATCTTGATTCAGGCCAACATCATCTCTTGTAGTCTTTTCAAACACAAACATGGTCACCATCCTCCTGTACAAAACATTATTCAATGTCTGGCCATTGCTCTGTGGTCAAAAATAAACCCTTCATACAACTTCCAAGCCTTTGCACATTCGACCATTCCCTGCCTCTCCAGCCCCATGCACACCTCTCCCCACATCATGTCTCGTGCCCAGATGCCAGAAAGCATTTCAGCTCAGTGTTCAGAGCAGATTGTCTCATGCTATTGGAATTTCACCAATGCCATTGCCACTGCCTGTAAGATCTCACACCACAATGACCTCCTCCCAGCCTGAGTAACTCCTACTCATCCCATGGGCCTCAACTCCAATATCATCTTTTCCAGAAATCTCTTCTCACATCTTCCCAATTGGGTTAGGTGTCTCCCCTCCCAACCAGTATGTTCCCTTCATTCCCTTTAATGGTAATTGCTATTCTGCATGGAAACTGCTGGTTTTATTGTCTGTGTTCAACACGAGACTAAGAACCTTCAGATGGCAGGCATGGTGTCTCTCCTTTTCCATGCGGTATCACCTCATCCTGAGCAGGGCACAGCCCAGGCCAAGCAGACACTCGGTAATTCTCTAATGGGTACATTCTCCTTCTCTAGAATTAAATTTGCCGAAGGCGTAGACAAGACTGCTCCATGTGAATAGTCAGATGGTTCAGAATACATCTGAATCCAACATATGAGGCTGATTTGGGACCTGGACCAGAAAAGGGACATTTGTGGGAAAACTGGTAAAATCCGCATAAGGTTTATAGATTAGACTAGCATCACATCGAGTTAATCTCCTGACTTTGGTCATTGGTCTCATGTTACATGAGACTCTAACATCTGAGAAATTTGGGCAAAAGGTACACAGAAAGGCTTTGCACTCTTTTTGCGTTCTTTGTACGTAAAAATTATATCAAAATAGGAGTTTTAAAATGTAAGCAAAATAAAAGCGTAGATTAGCGGGAAGAATGAGGACCAACTTCAGGATTCCACTGGAACTTGCTTTTCTTAGTAAATTCAACACCAGTGTTCCTTTCCTTCTGCTTTTCTCTTTCCTGTAGAATCTGCCGGGTAAGGCACGGGGAAGGAGTCTTATTCCTGCGTATCTGCATGAAAAGGCTGTGGGTCTTGAAGATGCTGTGGTGTGAACGTCAGCCTCCAAAGCCCTGCTCGGTGCCATCAGACTAGTCTGCCAGTTTACTGCCAAGCTTCCCATCCGCAGAGTGGAAAAGTGCCGACTCAAGCTCACTGCACGGAGGCAGGGCAAATGACTCCACCAGACTTGGCTAAACACTGGAGCTGCTTCCTACAGAGCCGGCTTAGCTTTTAACCTTCCGAGAAGGGCAGCGCCTGAAACGTTCATGGGAATGGATTTCACAAACAGGGAAGAACACCCGGAAAGAGAGAGCCCCGCGCAGCATGTCTACAGCCCAGCCCCAACCCAGAGCTCCAGCCCCTGCCTTTCATCCTCAGGCCAACATGGGTCACCCTCCGCCTCGTCTTCAGGGCGCAGATGGAGCTGTCTGAGCCCGGGTTGCAGCCTTTCTTTCAGATGTTAGGAGTGGGGAGGGGTGGCAGGTGAAACTCCAGGCCCGGTTCATCAGCTCGAGACTTAAAGCTGAGAAAACATCCCCTGCAGGCCTCAGTCAGGCCCGGCGCCCTCCGCGAGCACAGCGAGGTCCCGCGGCTCTCCCCCATGAGAGGAGCCACAGAAGAGACGCGATCGCCTTTGCTCCAATAACCATAAAGCCACTTGTGCTCAGAGGCGAGAGACCCAGAGCTTACCCACCCAGGTCCTGGAGAAGGGGAGCCAGCCCTGGCTTGGGCATCCGGGTCACATGGTGACCGCTTGCCCCTATGGCTGCCCCGAGGCTGTTAAAATAGAATCAAATGAAATCTGTCCCCTCCAACTTCCACCTAAAGATCAAAGTTCTACCCTATGGTGATTACACAGAACTGGTTTGTTTTCTCTACTATGTTGTACTTCTTTACACATCTGGAGACAGCAATCTTTTTCCACCCAAGTCTTCTTTTTCTTTTTTTTCCCCCCAGATAAGCAGCCTGTTTGCATTAGACAGTTTTTCCACTCACCTCCATGCAGCATGGTTTCTAGATTCCTCAAAATGTTCATCACTGTCTCTTGGATTCGTTTTCAAGGTTCTTTCTATAATGCAATCGACAGGTGAATTATGAGCTTCCGGACCAAGAAGCCAGCACAGAGGACAGCAGAGTTAGCTCCTCTGATCCACACTCCATCTCTCCATTCATGTAGGCCAAGATGGACTTTGTAGCAATGTATGGGGAGGCTGGCTCCCACTGAAGTTACCAGGCACCCGAACTCCAAAGCATTCACTGATATTTACACAATTAACTTCCGAATGAAGACGATTACACCTTCATCACTATTAATTTCATTGCTGAAGTTAACACCGATGTAACTCCTGCCGCCAGGCCTCCCAAAGACATTGGAAGGCCCTCCTAAAGAAGAGTGCCATGGTGAGCCCAGGTATTTTGCCTGAGATGGGAGAACAAAAGAAGGCAGTACATCAGCATGGCCCAGCTCACCAGATGAGGCCTCACTCATTCCTGGTGAAGTGGAACAGAGAAGACCCCCAAGCATTGGAACGTGGAGATAAGGCAAGAGGAAGCCAGTCTGTTCCAGAAAGGATGTGAGGGCATGGGAGGGATTCTGGAGGGGAGTGAAGGGCAGCTCTGGGTATTTGGGCACTTGTAAGCCAAATGGAAGCCAGCAGGCCTGTGGGTCAGGAGGAGGGGACTTGGTGACTCGGGCATCCTTCCCCACCTTCATTCCAAGGAGCGAAGACAGGAGCATCACTCTGGCTTGGCCACTCCTCAAAGAAAGAAAGAGAAAGAGATTGAGTGCACAACTCACAGAGGATCTGATTTACTGCTTCTGGAAGAAACACTGAACCTTTTTCATCTTGATAGCATCCAGACTCCCGGAGGGGCATCAATTCACTTCCATGGAGAACAACAACATCTCTGCTCTGGAACTGCAAGCCACAGTCTGCGAGAAGAAACTCCACTTAGGAAAGCGGCACCAAGAAACCACTTGATGCAAAGACAAAGAAATGCATTAAATTGATCCCTTACACACACATCTCAACCGGGGAGAGTTCTGCTGCAGTGAACTGTCAAAAAGAAAGTCAACGTGCCAGATTTTCTTTCATCCCAAAAGGGAAGTCAGTGAAATGGAGCCCTAGGATTTCACTAGCAGATGTGTCAGCAGCAAATGAACACGAGGTAACCTTGACCTCTCACAGGAGTCTGCAGATTTCAAAGTGTCTGTGCAGATGAGTCAGGTCAGCGATGGCCAGGTGGTTCCATAGTTAAACCATCCACGGATTAGACCGTGGCTGGTCTAAGGTCCACTGAAGGCAACTTCTGGGTGGTAACAACAATTGGGAGGTTTCGTGTGTGGCCTGTGGTCCCAGGAGGTATGCGTAGCTTCTTGGCCTGCACGGTCTCATCTCACGTTGGCCCAAAGGAAGGGTGTTTGGCAGATGATCCCCGTCGCTTCTGGTTGAAGTTGTGGCAATTCGTTGTTTTGTCGTTTCACTTAAGTCGCTCATCTCTCTCCTTTCCCTGTTAGGTTTTGTTTTCGGTAGTATTCAAAGCATCTCGAAATATAAATCTCAAAGAATTGAGACGAATTATTCTTTGTTTAATGTTTATTGAATTTTGAGAGAGAGAGAGAGAGAGAGAGAGAGCACATGCAAGCAGGGGAGGGACAGAGAGAGAGGTGGGGGACAGAAGATCCGAAGCAGGCTCTGGGTTGATAGCAGACAGCCCGATGCGGGGCTCAGATTCAGGAACCGTGAGATCATGACCCGAGCCAAGGCTGGATGCTCAACCGACTGAGCCACCCAGATGCCCCTAATTATTCTTTAATCAACAGGAAAATTCACAGTGTACTTAATATAAAACAGATGTATATTAATTGAAAACAGGGAGCCTTAAAAAAAAGGTAGAACTTTCAAACCAAACCATTCTGAGATGGAAAAAAAAAACAGCTAAAGTTTGAGAAATGTTACAAAATTTGAGCAGAGAGTAAGACAACCCTAATAGCTCATGGAGGATTTACGCTGTGCCAGTGACTCTTCTAAACACTTCATCATATGAAATCATTTCATCTGTTTACGTTTCTGTGAGTTATGAATTTTTAAAAAGAAAAACTTTAGATCCCAAAAGAGTTGTTTTCTCATGGTTACTTTTCCAGTAACTTTAAGAGATAGGATTTGAACCCAGAACCCGCACCCTTAACTATGATACTGCTTCTCCCCTGATATACAGGTACATCTTGGAGATACTTCAGATTTGGTTCCAGACCGCCACAATAAAGGTGGTCAAATGAGTTTTTTAGTTGCCCAGTGCATGTAAAGGTTATGTTTATGCTATACTACGCCGTAGTCTATTAAGTATGCAGTAGCATTGTGTCTAAAACACAATGTACATATCTTAATATAAAAATATTCCATTGCTGGAGCACCTGGGTGGCTCAGTCTGTTGAGTATCTGACTCTTGATTTTAGCCCAGGACATGATCTCAGGGTCGTGGGCTCAACCCCAGTGTCAAGCTCCACTAAATGCAGAGACTGCTTAAGATTCTCTCTTTCTCTCCCTCATCCACTCTCCCTTGCTCACCTTCCCTCTTTCTCCAAAAAAGAAATAAATACTTTATTGCCGGAAAAAAAAAAAATTGCTTAGCATCATCAGAGCTTTCAGCGAGTCATAATCTTTTTGCTGGCCTGGGGCCTTGCCTTGATGTTGACAGCTGCTGACTGATCAGGGTAGTAATTGCTGAAGGTTGGGTAGCTGGAGCAATTTCTTAGAATAAGACAATGAAGTTTGCTACATCAACTGATTCTTCCTGTCACTTGAATGCTTAGGGCCATTGTACAGTGATTAATCTGCCTAATTTCAAGGTTTTTGTGTGTCAGGGAAGAGGGAGGCCTGAGGACAGAGAGAGAGAGATGGGAGGACAGTCAGTTGGTGGAACTGTCAGAGCACACCCAATACTTATCGATGACGTTTGCCATCTTATGTTGATGTGGCTCATGGTTCTCCCAAACAATGACAATGGAAACAACAGAGATCACCATATCACTGTAACAAATGTAATAACTATGAAAAAGTGTGTCATGTTGTGAGCATTACCAAGATGTGACCCAGAGACATGAAGCGAGCAGATGCTGTTGGGAAAATGGCGCCAGTAGGCTTGCTTAGCGCAAGGTTGTCACAAACCTTCAATTTGTAAACAATGAGGTATGCTTACAATCTATTGAATTTCCCTTTTGAAAGAAAAAAAACCTCTCAAATTATGTCAAATCAAATATATTGTATCCTTAATACAAAATTTCCCCCCCCCTCTCTCTCACACACACACACACACACACATACACACACTATTAAAATTAAGACAGAGGATGGACAAAGTTGTTACCCAGGCATGCTTACCTCCTTGTTTCTCGTGTTTACAGGAAGTAAGGGAGTTGATCCCGCCCCTGGCTGGTTTCTCCTTCCCCTCCTTCAGTGCAGTTTTCTATCTGAGAGAGAATAATCTGACCAGTGGAAAGTGGAGAAAGTGACATCCGGATACGCCCCGCCCCCATTCAAGCAGAAAGAGCGTGTTCTCATTTACTTTGCTGTTTTTAAAATATGTCTGTGCCTTATCATTGTGGGACTTTGCACATTTCTACCTCTGGCACTCTACTCTTTTATTCCTAACTGTCTAGCTTTCAGCTGAGTATGTGACTTGGTCATCCTAGGCTGCAGGACCAAGTTTCCTCAACTCAATGAAGAAGGGAAGGGCAATTCCATTTGCCCTTAGGCACAAAACTAGTTCTCCATAATAAAGCCATCCCTGCTCTCGGCACTCATCTGGCTCTGTTCTCAGTTTATTGGGAACCCAGAGAAGATATAAAAGTGCAGTATTTACCCTGCTCTAATTGTCAAAAACACGGTGGCACTTCAACAACTTATTTTAAAAATCGAAAGAATGAAAACATAAAAAAAGCGAGGATGCAAATAATAAAATTCACAATTGTGATTGTACAGCAAGAGATATAAAATATAAAGATATGAACATACCGTTTCAATCCAAAACAATGCACATTTTCAAAAATGTGCGGAAATTTTATAAAAATCAACTGTATCCTTTTCTCCCAATAACATCTTAATTTGAAAGTGTACAAATCATAACCAGCTCATATATAGACCAGATCCAGATACAAAGAATAAAAGGGTAGCTTCTTTCCCCCAAAGTAAAGTTAACATGTTAAAATAAAAAAGTTTCAAAAGAAATCTAAGGTAAAATTGAAAGCTATTCAAAGTGAATATAATTGAGAACATTATACATCAAAACCCGTAAGATATAGCCAAAGAAGCACTCTGAGGAAAATGTATAGCTTTAAATGCATTTCCTTTCAAAAAGATTTAAAAATACTGAAACGTTTAATTTCAGTAGTTCTTCAAAGTAAAAAAGGAGTTCACGACAATAATACAGAAGTTAATGAAATAAGAAGAAATATAATAAAATAATTTAATAATGAGACCTCTCTGAAGCTAGGGGTCTCACCTACCTGATGCCTCAGTCAGTCTTCTCTGAGTGGAGCCCTCAGACCTACCTCTCAGGTCACAATGCCTGGGCGGGACCCCCTGACCCAGTGTCAGTGACCTCACTCCTTCAGAAGCAGCTCGCTCCCTCTTTGCCTGGCTCTCCTTAAAAATAGCTTTGTCTAATAAGCGAAACTCTACAGTTCTTGTGCTTAGACAAGTGAGCAGAGAAGACGTAAGTGTGGAGGCAGAAGTTAGCTCTCTCTCATATGCCATGGGGACCTCGCTCCGCACCCACTACAGGACAATTGGAGGACGGAAAGCAGGTCCTGAGACTTCCCCAGGATTCTATTCATGCCTGATCTCCTCCCCTGGCACAGATGTATGACAGCCATCCCCTAGCCAAGCTACTAATACACCACTCCCCCTGCCTGCCCCTGCTGGAGGAAAGCACCTGTGCTGAGTGTTAAGTTCCAGAACATCCAGCCCCCTCCCCTGAGAGGAGAAGAAAGGAGATGTGCAGAAATGGACAAAGGCCCAACCCTGCATCTCCACGAGACCAGGTCCTCAGAAGAAAGAGGAAACCGGCCAGACTTGGATCGTTAGGGAGAATAAGCTCAGTGGATCCATACCCTTCCAAAGGCAGTAAAATCATACATATAAATGTTGACTGCTTTGTTGTAACTGTTGTGTAGCAAGTTTAAATCACAGAATTCCAGAGGCAAAAAGAATGGTTTACCATTGTGTGCACCCTTTCATTGATACCTGAAGCCTGAGTGGGAGAGGAGAAGGTCAGACCCAAGGTGATGCCTCAGAGGTGAGCAGCAGGCACCAAACCTCAGCCACCTAGAGCTGCTTGTGCAAACATGGCATGCTCTCTTTTCCAGGTAGAGTCGCATCCTTCCAGGCAGAGTCACGTCCTCCCATGCCTGTCCCAGGGCAGAGCCCACTGAGTCCAGGTGGAAGTCCTCTCCAGAGGCTGTGCTTTGTGAGAGCGATGGCATCTCCCTCATTCTCCCTTAGGTCCACAAGCCTGACAGGGCACGGCTCTCTGGCCAGTGGCTACCAGGGCCAGGGGAGGCTGCCTAAGAAATGCCCCATCAGCACAATGAGGAAGCCGTCCATTAGCAGAAGAACAAGATAAGGCAAGTGGAAAACCAGAGGGAGTCCCCATCTTGTTCAGACAGCATCAGCTCAGACTTGGGGGATCCTCCAGGCATGAGGAACAGAGGAACACGATGCCATCTCCCACCAGCGCTCAGGCTCTCTCTCTGCTGCGTGCCCAAGTGCCAGCCTCTTTGTTGCCGGTCAAATGATTCTTTTACAATGCAAGTAGAACCTTCTAGGTACGGTCAAATGAGTTTTCAATTCCATCCCTTACCAGCCTGGGCAAGTCACATCATCTATTGAACTTCTATTTCTCATCCCATTTAGCAAACGACGCTATTACTAAATGAGCAACTATTTAATGGCAGGTGTTGCCGAACACACTGATGATAAAACGTGAAACAGTGCTCCTCTGCAACTGCACTGCATCTTACATGTATGTACATGTAAAAAATATCTCAGCTAGCGGGTGAGGGTTAATATTCAAAAGTCTGCAGATACACACACGCTAAATTGTTGACAGTGGTTCTGGGAGGAAAGTCCGATTAAGCGGATGGATGGAAATTGGCTTTCCCCCCAGTTCCAGGGAGATGGTCCTGCAGAGTCCCCCAGCCATTGGGCTTACCATCCAGCTCTTCCAGATCCCCAGTGCACACACACTAAGTCACTGCCCCCCTTCAAGAGAAGCAAATTAAGAGAATGGCAAGTAACAGTAGAAGCACATGGGGAAAACATGTAACCTGTATGTGTCTGTGCAAGTGTGTGCACCTGTGGAGTATTCCGGGGGTAAATGGTCGCATTCGGGGACGTAGACTAATTTTGTACTTTTCCCTGTAAGGTGTGAATACAGTGGTTAACACAGTTGGATACAAATTAAGATTGGATTCTGTATCAATCAGGCACTGCTCAAAAGTTTTAAAATCTTAAGTCAAAAACTCTCAAAGACTCTCCAACTCTAAGATTCTAAAACTCTAAAAAAATTCTCCACCCACTTTTATATTTTTAATGACATTCTTAACCTCTGTTTCAGGGACAGCTGTTAATTATGATTTGGGGTAGCTTTGTAAATTGATTCCAATTTGTCTTTATCTCAGTGAATTTTTAGAAGGAAGATCACAGCATTTTTTTAAATTGGGACAAGATACTTCCTAAAGCATATGAAAAAAATATTGTTCGCCTTGGCTTCGTTGACCCAGGAGCTCTGAGTGCCAAAGATATATGGATTCAGATATGCCTGCATAGATGTAAATTTTAGTTTTCTGTGCCTATGTACCTATACAAGTTTACTGTGGTTTACAATACTGTTTCTTTTCTTTGGTTTTCAACTGGCTCACACTTCCTTATAGTGTTTTCTAGCACATAACCTATTTGTACATCATTAAAATAGGGTAGTAGCTGCGACCATAGTGTTCATTGTCTTCTGCACAGTGATGCAATGAGCCACATTCAAAACCAGCATTTCACAAGTTTCTTCATTAGAAGCAGTGGAATTCTAGTTGACATGATTTGAGAGTTTCCGGAGAAAGGTTTACGTGTTCTGAAAGCGCATTGGTTGTAACTCTATGTGGCATTTCAGCCTCATTAATCACATGATGAAAGTTTGCAAGCCTTTATTGCCAAATGAATTTTGACCAGAGTATACTGAGAAGAGCTAATACAAAGGGGATGCTCTCAAAGTATCTTGGTTGTTCATTTTACTTAGAGTATATTGTTCAATTCATTTTAAACCTGTGTAAAAGTTGGTGAGACTTCAAAAAATCCCCAAGAAAGCATGGAAAAACAGAGATTCGCCAATAAAAATGCCTTCATGCAAAATTAATAGAGAATCAAACGTTTTCTATAACTCTTTAAAAGTTTTTGCTATAAATATAAGAGTTCAGAAAACAGTGTATCTTCAGTTAAGGTCTAAATTCTCAAAGCTACATGTTGATGCTGCTAATCATTTCCATCACTGTTTTTCTTTTGAAATGCAAACTAGAGCTTTTTAACAAAAGAAAAAAGGAAGAAAAAGAATCAATTCTTGGAATAAGAGACTGTGCCTCTGTGTAAAGTGACTGGGATTTTATTACAACCATGTTTCCACTCCTGAACCCTGCAAGGATCCCCCCTCACCCCCCCCCCCACACCCCACCTGGATACAAGGGATTGAAGGGAACGGAGCATCTAATGCAGATGCAGTTCTGAACCAACTAATTTTCGTCCTCATAATTTAGAACTTTGAGTAAAAAATACATTTAATACTACTGATTGATTACTCAGGGCTTTGACCACACTTTTAAGTAGAATCCAAAGTAATCAAAGTAGAGTAAGCAAATGTATCCAAAGTAAACTTTGTTTCAGGAATGTTACCACCCCAAATAGATTTTAGGGCAGAAATGGGAAACACTTTTGAGTGATTTCATCCAGAATTATTTTTGGAAAAGCTGGACTGGAGTAGACGAATTCTTGTTCGGCACGCACTTTAAAGGGGAGAGAGAAGATTTGATTTCAGTTTTAAGTATTTTGGGGGGAGGGGGAGGGGGTTGATAGTTCTACAACTTTTGGTATAGAAGTTGCCTTGGGAATTGTTTTCATTATCAAGTGTAAAGATTCATTTCAGAATGGCCAGTTTCCCATGGGTTTCTCTATTCCCTGGAGCTTCTCCTAACCTGAACTCATAATCAGTTGCCACACTGAGGCGAGAGCACTCAGGGTGAAGGTGGTCACTTTAAATGTAGCTACTTCAAAAGTGATCAGACGCTGGGGCACCTGGGTGGCTCAGTCAGTTAGTTGAGCATCCAACTTCGGCTCAGGGCTCGGGTCATGATCTCCCAGTTCGAGCCCCACATCAGCCTCGCTGCTGTCAGCACAGAGCCCACTTTGGATCCTCTGTCCCCCTCTCTCTCTGCTCCACTCACACTCTCTCTCAAAAGTAAAAATTAAAAGTGATAATAATAAACATAAAAGTGATCAGGGCTCTTGGGTGGCTCAGTTGGTTGAGCATCAGACTCTTGATTTTGGCTCAGGTCACGATCTTACAGTCGTGAGATTGGGCCCTGAGTCAGGCTCCGTGCTCAGCGTGGATTCTCTCTCCCTCTCCCTTTGCCCCTTTCCCCTGCTCGAACTCCCTATCTCTGTAAAATAATAATAGTAGTAGGAAGAAGAAGAAGAAGGAGAAGAAGAAGAAGAAGAAGAAAATTAAAAAAAATAAAAGTGATCAGAGCGTTTTCCGTGGCGAGGCCATCAGTATTTGACTGAACGCCAAGTGCGTTGAAGAGTTACGTTGGTGGTTGTTTCTCATCACTAACCTTGCTTGCATTTTTGTACACCACTGCTTACGCTAGTATCTTAGTGTGAATTTTAACAATGCTTTCACAGTGTATACAGAGTGTTAAGCCTAATTTATGTAAAAATGTTTCTGTATACCTTTATGTACCTTGCCAAGAACAGCTACGACAAATGGTTAAATGTTCTTGAGTAGTGTTTGTGTTTTACTTTGACTATGTTCTATTATCATTCGCCACCCATGAATTCGAGTGTCAGGAATAGAAAAATACAATGCTAACATGGTCTCTGAAAAACATTAAAAGATGGATGGAAATCAGAGCTCAGTTTCCATCATCAGAGTAACAAAGGCCACGGTCCCTCTGGAAGAAGAGGGAGCGGACTGCCATGACCTTGAGGCCCCCTGCCCTATGATTCTGTGGTTCCTGACTCTGACCCTGCAGCCCCACCTGCTCCACAGCCTTGCAGACAACACCCAGAGGAGTTCCAGCCTCAGCGAATATCCGTTCTTTCTCTGCTCACTGTCTCCACAGGGGGACAGACTAACTTTAGCTGCAAAATCCTCTTCCTCCCTGAGTTGAATACTGAGAGATGGAGTCCAGCTAGATAAATAAAGCAAGTCCCTGCGGCAGAGACCCTTGCCACCTTCCGGAGCCAAGAGAAACTTCCCACCAATGGACAGCCGGACTGAGCAGCTGAGGGGCCACCTCACGTTTCAGGGTTTGGGGGAGGAGGGCCACGGGGGACAAAGGAGGCTCAGCCCTGTAACATATCCCAAATCACCATTCCTCACTGTGCTAAAACTGCGGGAGGCCTGGGGATTCTCTGACGCGGAGGAGAAGAAGCTTTGCTCACGGATGCTGGCCGGATCCTGGAGAACAGCGGAGTGGGAGGCACAGGACCCGTGTGGAGACCCGAAGCGGCTCTCAGGAGGGGCCGCGGGGAGGCCAGCGCCTGGCTCTGTTATTAATGTGCACACAGAGCCGTGGGGGCCAGACAGGCCTGTCTCAGAGGAGAACAATGGCTCAGCAGAGGAGGCAGCACACGTTTCTCTCGGCTCCTGGCTGTCTGCTGAGGCAGAGGAACTGTGAAGGAAAGGTCAGGGTGCTGTTTTGAAATAGAGAGATGGCCAAGCAGCTTTGCCAAGGTGCTACGTCATTGTCTCCTAAGACATCTGTCCTATGGGGACAGGTGGTAAGACAGTCTTGCTGGGGTCTGCAAAGGAAACGTGCCCTTGGTCCAGGGGCCAAACAGGATGGTGGTAATCTCCAGGCTTTGTGAGGAGCAAGAGGAACCGAAAACATCAGTCCCTCCCACTGCCCCCAGAACCCCGAGTGGTACTACTCATCCGAAAATATTACTAAGAAGAGGAGTGCAAGGGTGAATCTGGGTGGCTCAGGCAATTAAGTGTCCGACTTCAGCTCAGGTCATGATCTCACAGTTCGTGGGTTCAAGCCCCGCGTCGGGCTCTGGGCTGACAGCTCGGAGCCCGGAGCCTGCTTCGAATTCTGTGTCTCCCTCGCTCTCTGCCCCTCCCCCGCTCATGCTCTGTCTCTGTTTCTCAAAAATAAATCAGCATGAAAACAAAATTAAAAAAAAAAAAAAAAAGAAGGCGGGGCTCAAGAAAAAAGGGAGTCTTAGGGGCAGCAAGACAGTAATGATGTGACCAGAGCAAGGAGAGCAGCTTAGAAATGTCTCTGGTGTCACCGCGGTGACACTCCTGCTCCCAGCCACCCGCCACAGTGCCTGGTCCCCATGGAGACTTCCAGGTTTTCTCCTGAGCCGCGCTCCCTCCCCCCGCTGGGTGTTCATCCCCCCCAGGTCCTTGTTCATGTGCCACACTACAGTGGGCGCTCCCCAAGTGGCTGCCCTTTCACAGATGCCCGTGTGAGGACAGAGGGCCGCTGCTGCCCATGTGAGGACAGAGATTCCAGGCATCTTCACTAGCGCAATGCCTGGAACACCGGAAGCCCCCAGGGAACAGGTCGATGGGATTCATCCAAATAAGCATCCTACAGGACAAAATAGCGTTCCCATTTCTGGAAAAATAAACTGAGGCTGCAGGTTTGTTTGTTTGTTTGTTTGTCCCCCTCCCCCCCCCCGCCCCCAGTCTTCCGTGTCAGCTTCTGCTTCCAAGTCCGCCTCACATGTTACCTGCACAAAGTTAGGGCACGTCCTAAGTTGACAAGAGCTGGCGTGGCCCACAGTGAGAGTTCCCAGGAAGGGGTCTTCTGGTGCCGCAAGGGAAGGAAGAGAGCAAAAGGCATCGATGCCAGGCTGTGAGCCCTTCAGAGGGGGTGTCTGAGGCTACCTTATAAAAGGTATTGCAGCTTCCTCCTTTCTTTCGGGTTTCCGCCCTGGGGGAGCATCTGCGATTCTGGACCCTCAGGCAGCCCACAGAGGGAACCCTAAACAACTTGCCAGCCGTGTGCAGGAGCCACGGTGGAAGAAGACCCCTCAGTCATGCCTTCGGATGATTGCGGGCTGCGTGAGACATACCGAGAAGAACCACATGCCCAAGTCTTGCTCAAACTTCTGACCAACAGAAACCAAAAAGGTCACGAATTATTATTGATCTTTTTAAACCTTAAATTGGGGGTGATTCGTTATACAGCAATAAATAAGCAACACACATTAATAACTGATTTAGTCGGGGCGCCTGGGTGGCGCAGTCGGTTAAGCGTCCGACTTCAGCCAGGTCACGATCTCGCGGTCCGTGAGTTCGAGCCCCGCGTCGGGCTCTGGGCTGATGGCTCGGAGCCTGGAGCCTGTTTCCGATTCTGTGTCTCCCTCTCTCTCTGCCCCTCCCCCGTTCATGCTCTGTCTCTCTCTGTCCCAAAAATAAATAAACGTTGAAAAAAAAATTTTTTTTTAAAAATAACTGATTTAGTCACTGCAAAAAAAATAAATAAGTGCTAAGTATACTATTATCTTTATTTAATAAATGTGGAAATAGGGGCAGGCAGCCAGTATACATTTGCCAGAGCCATATGGTTTTGAGTCCATACAGTTTGTGTCTCACTGCACTATCCAACACAGTAGCCAAATTTAATTTAAAAATTTTTAAAGAAAAGTTTTGTTTCTCAGTTGCATTAGTCATATCTCAAGTGGTCCGTGTGGCGAATGGCTACCATATTGGAAAGAATGGGTAAAAACAGTGATGTCCTTGCAGAAAGTTTTATTGGGCAGCACCAGCATAGAGCATGTGCTACTAATCACTTAATATCTGCCAGCTACAAATAAATTGGGAGATCCCTGTTTGAATTCACTGAAGGATTTACCACCTTATTAGCAGGTCCCAGAGTGTAAGTGATTGAATGGTACAGACTGAGGGCTCTGGGCTTTAAGGATTCATTCCCTAGTCTGGATACACCAGGTTTGAAGAGATGCACATCTCTTAGAGCACCCCCACTTCCTTCCCATCTTCCTCGGGTTTCCCTGGCATTCTCCTTGTCACTTAGTATACCCACATTCGGTATGCCAAGGCATATGGCCCTGGGATCCTCTGCTCTCCAGCCCATCACTGCTTGGTTTTTTGTCCATTGACCACTAATCCACTACATGGACCAGTTACTCACCCTATACCCCATGCTGGGTCACAGACACACCAAGGAACATAAGATTCAGCCTCTTTCTTCATGGACCTCACAGTCCGTGGTTCCCTGCAAGGTGGCGCTGGGACCTATAATAGAAAGAACCTCTGGGGAGCTATGGAAAGACAGAGAATGGAACAGGAAACTTGTTTCTGCCTGGAGGGGTTTGGGAAGGACACACAAAAAGACAGCATTTAAACTGGTCTAGGCAGGCAAAGAGGCCCTGGAAAACAGTGAAGAAAGGCAGAAGCATGCCAGACACAGGCAGTGACTTCAAGGAGCACAGTTTACTCCAGGAACAGTGACGCCTGAAGAAGCCAAATAATATGGTAAAAAAGGAGACTCATGCCAGGCTATATGGGGCCTCCAATGCATGCTAAGAAATGTGGTCTTTGTATAGGAAATGGAGAAATTGCCTTAGCATTTAGTTTGGGGGCTGCATTCCAGATGTCAAGTCACCCGGTAATGGATGTACATTGGAGGGTGATTGGGGTGGCTGCTGCCATTTTGGATGTGGCTCCTCCAACTCCCCACTGACTCTCTGGGCTCAGGCGAATGGTGAATAGTACATAGGAATATAGCAAGAGACTGACAGCCCAGGTGTGGGGAGATTCCAGCCTATAGAAGGGCTGTAGGTCAATCCACTGAAAATGAACTTGCCGACAGCCAATTCACAATGCACATCGGAGGAACACCGAACACATGGCGAGGCAGGTTGTTGCAGCCGCTTTGCCAACAGAAGCAGAAACAGGGCCAACCAGAAGCCTAGGCCAAAGCAGTGCCAAAGATGGGGTCAGGACACAGAGCCACAAAGGGGGCACGGCAGTAAACTGTATTTAAAGGAAAGCCCACCCATTCACACGTGCCAATGGAAGAAGGAATTAACCTGGGAGCCAAATCCTCAATACCTCGCAGAGCAAAGTCACTCTGTGATTTGGAATTTGGTCACTTGATTGCCAATGAACCAGCCACTGGCCAGTTGCTTCTCAGTGAATTACTCTGCCTCCCAGGAAAAGGCCCCAAGCAGTCTACACGTTTGGCTTCCAGGCCGTTCACTCTGGTCACCCACCCAGGCATAAGTAAAAAGTTTAAAGAACCATGAGTTTCCTCAACTCTCCGCAATCCGTCTTTCCTCACCTCAGAGCTCAAATCCTCAGAACAGAAGGCTGACGTCATTTTCCATGGGTTGTTTCAGTCCTTTCCCTAGTCCTTTTCCACCTTCACTAAAATGTCCTTTCTTTCGGTCTCTTTCTCTCTCGTTCTCTGGCTCTTGCCCTCACTGTCCTGCTTGCTCTTGCTCTTTCTTCCTATAAACAATAATATAAATTACCACTTAGCTTGAGCTGTTCAGTGTATTCTTGGTCTTTATGGAGACAGCATGCTCCATAATGGATCACCTTTGTGGAAAAGCACAATCCCTGTAATTAGGGGCACTTTGATGGAGAGCCCAAGCTCCATAACTCAGGAGATCATAAGCATTTCTACTCTGGTGGAGTCCAGTTTAATGCAAAAGAAACATGTGTTTCCTGTCCCTTATTCTAAATCGATTGGGCTATTTGTCTAATTTAAACACTCTATAAATTACATATATCCTCCAAAGATAGGGACGAGGTCGAGATACTTGATATATGCTTTTCCCTATGGCTTGAATCCATCACTGTCTTCCACAAGGCCCCTTCGCTTTTTCCTGAGTGGATGGAGGCCCCATAACTCTCTGATCTACTTCATTTTCTCTGACACCCTTTAGGATCCCTGTTCAGATAGTTTGGCCAGAGAAGTATGGCTGACTTTCAGAAGGCATAGAATAAGGGTTAAACTAGCGTTGCATCTCTGACCATCGTATGTTCAGTTAGCACAACCATCAAATTCTCTCCAGTTTCTCTTCCCATTTTGTCCGTTAAAATAATATGAGACCTGGGGCGCCTGGGTGGCGCAGTCGGTTAAGCGTGCGACTTCAGCCAGGTCACGATCTCGCGGTCCGTGGGTTCGAGCCCCGCGTCGGGCTCTGGGCTGATGGCTCGGAGCCTGGAGCCTGTTTCCGATTCTGTGTCTCCCTCTCTCTCTGCCCCTCCCCCGTTCATGCTCTGTCTCTCTCTGTCCCAAAAATAAATAAATGCTGAAAAAAAAATTAAAAAAATAAAATAAAATAATATGAGACTTGAACAAGGGGAAAATTCAAGGAAGGTAGACTGGGTCTGGATACTTGTGGCGTGCGATTACGCACAACACTTGGCTGAGTTGGCACAGCTGAATTTTAGGAAAAGAATTGTTCCAATCATTCAGTTTCTCTGATATGTGAGCCTTCAAGACGAGTGAAGATCTCTCTTTGGGATTTAGCATCTCCGACTTCAGGTACCCTTGACTTTTCAAATCTTGTTAAGAAAATGGTAGTCTAGCTATCAATTAAACTTTCTTTCATTATAAATCAATAAGATTTCATTTTGTTTTCAAAAACGGCCTTTGTTCTCATGCCCAACCATTAAATCACATATTAAGAGAATATATAACTGGAAGGGAAATAAAAGCTCAGTGAATTCAAGCCTGTCACTCTATAAATAGGCTGAAATCAAGCAAGGGATAACAACCGGATATGAGACTCATAGAAAAAGATACTCATGGCTACTAAACATATGAAAGATGTATCACTTGAGTAAACTTTTTTTTTTTAATTTTTAAATTTATTTTTGAGAGAGAGAGAGAGAGAGAGAGAGAATGCACACAAGTGGGGGAGGAGCAGAGAGAGAGGGAGATACAGGATCGAAAGTAGGCTCCAGGCTCTTAGCTGTCAGCACAGAGCCCAATGCGGGGCTCAAACTCACAAACAGTGAGATCATGACCTGAGCCGAAGTCAGACCCTTAAACGACTGAGCCACCCAGGCTTCCTTACATGAGTAAATTGTAATACAAATTACGATGTGGAGGAAGAAACCAAAAGAAGAACTGATTACCATTGAGACAAAGAAGCATGCACTGATTTGAGGAAAATTGGTGTCTTCTGTATTAAGTCTTCCCACTTAGAGACATGATTGACTTCTCCATTTATTTGGGTCATGTTATACCCTTCAGTGCATGTAATTGCTTCATTTATGTCAATGTATATTTTTTGTTAAATTTGGTTTTTTTACTTCCCTTTCAGAGTTTTCTCATTTCTAGGTCATGCCCCTGTTCCTTAGTCTTTTATAACACATTCTGTTATTATGTCATGTTAAATAAGAAATAAACAAGAAGTTTAGTAAAGGTTCAAGCAACATTCTCTGAGGAAAGCAGGGGAATGTGAAAACCTCATCGAAGGGAGTGTTGAAATCGGTCTTTAAAGAGTGGGACAGTTTTTGACACGTGCTATATAAAAAAGTGCAGATGGGAAAAGAGATGATGGTGATTAATGAAATGCAGGAAGGGATTTGATGGGTCCTGGTGCAAAAGTCACTGGGATGTGGGCAGCAGAGCACAGAGGTGTCCTCACCCCAGTGACGGAACATTCCAGAATGGTTCAGAGCTCTGCATACTTTCAGGACACATTGCCTCTCTCTTTCTTTTCAGTCTCCTGCACTCTAAGCCCAGAGCCCTTGGGTTTCTCCCTTTTTCACACACTCCTCCTTCCCCCAGGTTGACACCCGAGATCTCTGGGCCTCCTAACTGGAATAAAAGCCTTGAACAAAACAGTCCTATGCAGAAAGACCCACTGTTGCCTCATTTCTGTCTTTGGGCCCCACTGGCTTTACCCAGGCGGGTGTGGGCTCTTCCTTTAACCTTTGGTCTCCTAACTTGGACATCTCTTGTCACTGCACTTGGGTAACTAAATTTTACCTCTGTTTCTTCCAGTTCACTCTAACCACCGGATATGGCTTTGGACTCCACCACCTAACTCTCCAGCCTGTCCATGGTTCTCCTGGCTGTCCCATCTAATGCTGATTGAGAGGCCTTGCCCAGGTCTTCCTACCTGTAAAGACAGATGATGCTTCTACAGATGTATATTAACACTCCTGTCCTCCAGAAACAGATCGGACATTCACATCCACGTGCAACAATTCCATTTAAACCTGTAATGAGCACCATGATGTGGCACCTGGGTGGCTCAGTCGGTAAAGCACCTGACTTCAGCTCAGGTCATGATCTCACAGCTTGTGAGTTAGAGCCCCGCGTCAGGCTCTGTACTGACAGCTCAGAGCCTGGAGCCTGCTTCAGATTCAGTGTCTCCCTCTCTCTCTGCCTCTCCCCTGCTCACACTCTGTCTCTCTCTCTCCTAAGGAAAAAAAACAAAAACAAAAAACCTGTCATTAGCACCATGAGGCCAAACTTTCTCAGAACTTTGTAGCATTCAATGTGACCTGATGGGTACTTCCTGTTTCTTTTCCTTTACCTCAGGGAGAAATGTCCTTAACCAATTGGGAACTTTAAGAAGGCCCTCCAATCTATACCTATGGACCCTCTGGACAGAGTAACTCTAATGGCTCAACCAGAAGCGAAGTTCAGTAAAAGACTCCAATAAGGAAAGCCACCGATAAATAAGGAGGCTCATCTTGAATTCACCACACCCTGCTGATTCTCAAGAGATGGGTTGTGACTAGCAAATGAGAATGAGAACAACAGTTCCAGGAATTGGTCCAATCCAGGGGTCCCTCAGCAGAAAGTGGGCCATCTCTGAGAAATCAGAAGACACCTCACCCAGCTTCTTTTTAAAAAAAAATTTTTGGGGGGCGCCTGGGTGGCGCAGTCGGTTAAGCGTCCGACTTCAGCCAGGTCACGATCTCGCGGTCCGTGAGTTCGAGCCCCGCGTCAGACTCTGGGCTGATGGCTCGGAGCCTGGAGCCTGTTTCCCATTCTGTGTCTCCCTCTCTCTCTGCCCCTCCCCCGTTCATGCTCTGTCTCTCTCTGTCCCAAAAAAAATAAATAAAAACGTTGAAAAAAAAATTTTTTTTTTTAACATTTATTTATTATTAAGAGACAGAGAGAGACAGAGCATGAGCATGCAAGGGGCAGAAAGAGGGGGAGACACAGAATCAGAAGCAGGGTCCAGGCTTCAAGCTGTCAGCACAGAGCCCGACGCTGGGCTCAAACCCACAAACCGAGAGATCATGACCTGAGCTGAAGTTGGACGCCCAACCAGCTGAGCCACCCAGGCACTCCCACCTCACCCAGCTTCTATTTTGATTTGTCATGTGTCTATCTGGAAAGTTAAAGGCAACTTTCCTAACCTCCCTAGTAGCTAAGAATCTGGGCGATTTAGTTTCTGCCAATTGGATGAGTTTCTCAACTTTAATTCAGGATAGAATTAACTAAATTTTGTAAATGGAACAGATACACCAATTGAAAGACAGAGATTGTCCGAGTACATTTAAAAACATGACCCAAATATATGTTGTCTACAAGAAATTCACTTCAAGTGTAATGATACAGGCAGATTGAAAGTAAAAGAACAGAAAAAGATAAACTATGCAAACATTAATCAAATAAAGCAGGAAAGACTATATTAAAATCAAATAAAGTAGGGGCGCCTGGGTGGCTCAGTTGGTTAAGCGGCTGACTTCGGCTCAGGTCACGATCTCACGGTCTGTGAGTTTGAGCCCTGCGTCGGGCTCTGTGCTGACAGCTCAGAGCCTGGAGCCTGTTTCGGATTCTGTGTCTCCCTCTCTCTGACCCTCCCCCATTCATGCTCTGACTCTCTCTGTCCCAAAAATAAATAAACCTTAAAAAAAATTTTTTTTAAATAAAAATAAAAATAAAATAAAATAAAATAAAGTAGATTTCAGAGCCACAATTATTACTAGAGACAGAGATATTATTAATGATAAAAGTCAATCTACGAAAACAGTAACGCTGATTGTGTACGTACACATCAAATGACAGGGCTGCGAATATGTAAAGCAAAAAGTGATAGAACTGAAACGAGAAGTAGACAAATCACCAATTATCACTGGAAACTTCAAACTCCCTGTTAAAAATTGATAAAATGACTAGACAGAAAAAAGGCAAGAATGCCATCACAGGCAACAGAGACTTATCAACATTCATAGAATGCTCCACTCAACAGAATGCACATTCTTTGCAAGTGCCCACAAAATATATGTCAAGATAGACACTCTTAGGCTCTAAGATGAGCCTCACCAAATGTAAAAGAATTGAAATCACAGAGAGCGTATTCTCTGGCCACAGTAAAATCAAACTAGCAATCCATAACAGATGGATAACAGGAAAATCTCCAAACATTTGGAAACTAAACATCATACTTCTAAATAATGCATGAGTCAAAGATTACATCTCAGAGGAAATCAAACCTACATTGAACTCAATTAAAATGGAAATGTAACATCAGAATTTCTGTGACACAGCTAAAAGCAGGGCTGAGAGGGAAACTTACAGCATTCAATGCACACATTAGAAGAGGAAAACTCTCAATAATTTAAGCACTTTCCACAAAAGAATCTGGAAAAAGAAGAGAGAAACAAATCCAGAGAAAGTTCCTGGAAATAATAAAGAGAAGAGAAGAAATCAGTGAAGCTTAAAACAGAAAAAAAGTGGGGAAATCAATGAAACAAAGAGCTTTGGAAAGTGTGATGAACTGACAAACCTGTAGCAAGATGGACAAATTTTTAAAAAGACAAAATTACCGGGGCGCCTGGGTGGCGCAGTCGGTTAAGCGTCCGGCTTCAGCCAGGTCACGATCTCGCGGTCCGTGAGTTCGAGCCCCGCGTCGGTCTCTGGGCTGACAGCTCAGAGCCTGGAGCCTGTTTCCGATTCTGTGTCTTCCTCTCTCTCTGCCCCTCCCCGTTCATGCTCTGTCTCTCTGTGTCCCAAAAATAAATAAAAACGTTGGAAAAAAAAAAATTAAAAAAAAAAAAAAAAGACAAAATTACCAAAATCAGAAATATAACAGGGGATATCACTACAGGCCCTTCAGACATCAAAAGGACAATAAAGGAATATTATAAACAACTCAACACACATAAATTTGAAAACTTAGATTAAATGGACCTATCCTTGAAAAGGACAAGTTACCACAGTGTATCCAAAATAATTAATAGTTTGAATAGCTTATAACTACTAAGAAAATGGAATTTGTCATTTAAAAATCCCTGGATACAAATCTTCAGGCCCAGATGCTTTCACCAAGAATTCTACAAAACGCTTAAAGTAACACAAAGTCCATACATCTTTTCCGGAAAATAGAGGGAAAGGAAACACTTCATCAAAATTAAAAGCTTCTGTTAATAAAATGATAAGAAAAGCTACAGAAAGGTGAGAAAATATTCACATATCCAACACAGGACTAATATCTAGAATATATAAAGGAGTCTCAAAATTCAACAGTAAAAATAAAAATAATAACTGAGTTAAGAAATGCACAAAGACACAAAGGAATTTTAACAAAGAGGATATAAAGATGGCAAGTAAGCACCTAAAATGATACTCAGCATCATTAGCCTCTAAGCAAATGCAAATTAAAACCACAATGAGCTCTCTCTATACACCTATCAGAATGGCTAAAATAAAAAGACATAGGGGCACCTGGGTGGCTCAGTCGGTTGAGCCTCCGACTTGGAGGTCATGATCTCGCGGTCCCTGAGTTGGAGCCCCACGTCGGGCGCTGTGCTGACGGGTTGGAGCCTGGAGCCTATTTCAGATTCTGTGTCTCCCTCTCTCTCTGACCCCCCCACCCCGTTCATGCTCTGTCTCTGTCTCAAAAGTAAATAAACGTTAAAAAAAGTTTATTTATTTTTGAGACAGAGAGAGACAGAGCATGAACGGGGGAGGGGTAGAGAGAGAGGGAGACACAGAATCGGAAGCAGGCTCCAGGCTCCGAGCCATCAGCCCAGAGCCTGACGCGGGGCTCGAACTCACGGACCGCTAGATCGTGACCTGAGTCGAAGTCGGGCGCTTAACCGACTGAGCCACACAGGCACCCCCCAAAAAAAAATTTTTTTAAAAGAGATAATACCATCGAATGCTCACATGGATGTAGAAAAACTGGGTCACTCATACGCTGCTGATGAGAATGTAAAACTGGAGAGCCACTTTGGAAAACAGTTTGTCAATTTCTTTAAAAAGTAAGCATGGAACTACCACAGGACCCAGGAATTATGGACATGAAACTCGAAGTTGAATTAGTTAATTAGGGGCTGAAGCATGAAGCCATAAAGGTTTATGTTCACATAAAAACTTGTTTACAAATATTTATAGCAGCTTCATTCACAACAGTTAAAAACTAGAAACTACCCAGATGTTTTCCAACGGGTTGAATAAGCGAAGGATATCCATACCATGGAATACTACTCATCAATAAAAAGAAACCATGGATACAGGCAACAACCTGAATGAAGCCCCAGAGAATTATTCTGAGTGAAACTGCCCATCCCATAAGATAACGTACTTGATGATTCCATTTATATAACATTCTTAAAATGAAAAAAATTATAGACATGGTGAACAGAAGCATGGCTTCCAGGGTTTATGGAAAGGTGGGAGGTGGGCATGGCTATTAAAGGGGAACTTGAGGGATCCTTGTGGGGATGGAAATGCTCTGTCTCTTGACTGTCAATATCACCATCAATATCCTGGTTGTGATATTGTACTAGAGTTTCATGGTATGGATGTACCACAATTTGTGTATCTATTGGAGGAAACTAAGCAAAGCGTGCATGGTATATTGTTCCTTACGACTTCATGTGAACCTATAATTATCTAAAAATAAAAAGTTTATTGAAAAAAAGGAAAAAAAAACTAATCCCGTAAGCAAATGGAAACAGAAGAATTAAGAATTAATGAAAACTCTGTCAATTCTTTTGACTACAAACTGTCTTTCATGAACGCCTCACAGAGTCTATCCTGAATAGAAATTTCTAACTCTAACCAATCTACTCCTTCTCCTAAAGATGGGATCAAGGTGAAGTTATCAGCATCCATCTCAATAAACTGCATATTTCGTCCAATTACCCTCTTCTTTTTCAAGGTTCAGATAATCTGTTACCTAAAAAATCCTGAAGCAGCGTAAGGCCTGAAGCAAAGAGACACCAGACATGATTATTTCATTACTGATCTCTAAAATAATCTAATTAAACTCCATAAAAACTCAATTATAAGCAAGATTGATTGTTCAGAAAACGCTTGTTGAAAACCTCTACCACGGTATTATTGCCAAAATGAAACAGGGAAGGAAAAGTCTCTCAACAGCTCAGTTTCCAAACCTAAACTCAGTGATAGTGCCTTTTGCTTTCACTGACGTCTGAACACCTTGATTCGGGTCTTAGACAAACTGTATGCATGCGCACGTGGCCCAGCAAACGGGAAAATGAGCCCCTCCCACTGTTCTCTGCTAATGACAAGATTTACTACCGTGAGCCAGGAGTGACCTTCAGAAACAGCTGACCCTGTGGGCTAATTATGCTTCGAAAGAAAAGTAAAACATTAACTTGGCTGAAGGGTCACTGTTGCTTTGGGCATACATTACACACCATTCCATTCAATGAATTGGTGGACCCCATCACATCTCTTATGGTACATTTTGTAGTCCATATGCCCTGTCAATCCCAGGCAGAGACAAAATTGGAAATCCTGCTAGGGCTAGCCAGTGGATGAAAGCAATGCTTAAAATTTTCCTAAGAGATTGATATCATACCGTATATGCTTTGTGGATCTAAAGCCTCGATCCCCAACCGAGTCTTTTTCCAGCCACTTGAGTTAACTTTAAAGTTCTTTCTTCAAGAACCATCTTTAACCCACTGGGGGCACCCTGCTGGCCTGCTTTCATGCAGAGGTGGGCTAACTCTCCATTTAGAGATGAATCCATCAAGTTTCATAATTTCCATAACTGAATATTAGACCGAGCTAAGCCCACGGAGTTCTAAGTCTATAAAAACGTGGCACAGTAAGTATTAGGGTGCCATCCCTGACAGGTGATAGGATGTTACCCTAAGTCTCAGCATTGTATACCCCGGCCCTGGTACCCCACCCAGTCACTGCCTTGCTCCCAGTCACTATTGAATATGTCCGATCTCTAAGGCTGGGTTTCTACTCTGTCTCTAATTTTGTATTCCAGTTCCCATTTGGCTGTGACCCAAGTTTTTCTGGCCATCCGGGCCTCCCTTTCTTCAAGGGCTAAAACCTGATTCCTTTACCACCCAGCTACTGACAACTCAAGATGTTATCACTCACCTGACTTTGAGTTTTGCCAGCTCTCAAAGATTCAAGCTCATGTTCCCAGAGTGCTATGAAACAGAAATTTTTGTTGATTTTTCTGCACTCACATAACCAGATCCACCCCAAAAAGAAAGAACAATCCCAGTTCAGACTCATCCTGGACAACCCTAGACAACTGGGATACTCCATTTAATTCAATGAAAGTGTTTTGAGTTCTCTTATATGTCTGGCACTTTGCCAGCTGTTGGAATTATAAAGATTAATATGACACAGCTCCTGCCCTCCCAAAGCTTGTCGCTAATTGGGAAAACATACATATAAACACAGATCTTCCAGCTAATATGGGAAATGATTTCCCTTCCCAGAGTAGGAGGGAAGGTGAGCACAAAAGAGAGAAAGAGATTTCCCAACACTGGAAAGAGTACCTCAGGTGGGATTTTGTAAGCAGCAGGCACCTGCACTAGCCCACCTGGAGCACCCTAGGGAGGTGGGGAGACTTTAGAGGGGACAGCCTGTATGGTAGGTGGCCTCACAGAGACTGGCCGCAAACCCTACAGTTCTCAGCCTCAGCCAAAAGTCGCACACCCAAGCCTGGGATGGAGACCTAGTACTGTCTGCCCTCAGAGAGGCAGGTAGGCGCTCATGGGGGCTTGGACAAGGAATGAATGAATCCAAGGTGGCCAGTGCAGGTCACGAATAAGAGTCCTCTCAGATGTTCCGGTGGAAATAAGACCCCCCAGGCCCTCATAGAATTTTGGGGGTGGGTGGAAAAACCTGAGTTGCGGAGATAATGGATTTTTCTGCCAGCCCAGCAGAAGTGTGGTTCAAAGCCAACCATAATTAACTTTATAAAAATTGAACACTATGACCATTGTGTGTGTGTGTGCGCGCGCGCGTATGTAAAATAAATGTGTACATGCTTACAGAGATGAGAACAAAGCCCAGAATAAATATAGAGAAGGGCACCTGACATAGACATGGAGTCCAGCGAAATCTTCACGGAGAAGCAGATAGGTAAACTGAGTCTTGAAGAGTAGATTGATGGTTATCAGGTAAAGACTGAGCATAAAAGGGATCCAAGTGAAGTGAACCACGTGGGGGGCGGGGGTTGGAGGGAAAGACGGTAGCAGCAGATTTGCCTCTAGGTTCAAGCCCACGGTCTTCTTAGGTTTTGCCTGCTCCTGTTTTCTAGTTTCTATTTGTGAACAGCCCCTGGCACGTTGCGCATGTTTGTGGGGCCCACTCTGGCCCTCTGTCTCCTTTTTAGGAACTACTCCAGAGCCATAACCAAAAGAGTGTCTCATTTACGTTGTCATCAACTGGGCATTCGTGATCTTTCACCACAGCTAGGATGATAAGACATTCAAACTGAAGGTGGCTTAGCAATAACCTAGTCCACTGTGATCCGCGTGCAGACAGAGGAACTGAAGGCCAGAGAGGAGAAATGACCTGTCATCTGTCATGCCTCTTGATGGAGGAAAATCTGCATCCAGGACCTCTAATAGCTAACCCTGGGTTCACAGTTTAGCAGCTTTTTTGTGTAACTTGCTCACCTTGTTCTGTGTGGATGGGTTCCCAAATGCCCCCAGGGTTGTGTGGCCGCAGACACTGGCCCTGGGCTCACAGTGACTTCTGTCAGCGCCTGCCGCGTTGGGAGTTTATGATGATGTGTAGAACTGGCTGAAAATGGCACTAGAGCTCTCTCACCTCAGGGGATGACAGGGCTCAGGGTCCGGGTTAGGAAACAGTGTCTTCCTCAGCAGCAGAAAGGAGCTCAGCAGCGACGGGAGTCAGAACTGACCCTGCTGGTCCCCTCCGTGTTCTGACAGCCACCTCCGATTTCCACTGCGGCCGCCCTCCACCCTCCGGTTCTCTGCTACTGCCATCTGGAGGCCAAGGGGCAGGAAAAGCATGTGAAGGAGACTCCCCGAGATATAAACCCAGGACAGAAAATGTGGCTCTTGTCACCCAAGCAGTCTGGGCGGAATGAGGCCCTTTCACTGACCCTGTCCAGGCACGGCAGGCAGTCACGGACCCCTGGACACCAGACCCCATCCCCAGGTGGCATCCATCATGACTGCAATGGTTGACTGAAACCCACCTTGAGAAATGCGCTTTTCCTCAGAAGAGGGAGCTTGGGAAGCTCAGGCCGTTGGAAAGTAATGAAACTTCTCGATGGAGAAGCTGATAAAAAGGGGAAGAGAGACACATGAACAACATGGAGCGTCCAGCCCCAGAGCCCAGGCCAGGTGAGAGCTCTCAGCCAAGGATGGCTGCTGGCTGAGCGAGAGACGCCAGCTGGGGCACAACTGGGGGGAGGTACCTTGCAGTTGGGCTACGGCCACTCTGGGGAGTCTTCAAAGAAAAGCAATAAGTAGGCCAGTCGGCACTCAGCCAGCTGGAGATTTCCAGAAATGGGCCTTTCAGATACTCCCCAGTTCAGATCTTTATGCACTGAACAGGCTTCATGCAAAAATCACCCAGTAAAAGAGATACTAGACGGTGCTGCCATCCCCAGACAGTTAAGACCTCCTGTTCCATCTAGGGTGCAGATTCAGTTGGGAAGGGCAGTGAAATTTGGGATGAAAGACGGGCAGAGTGGCGCTGCGTGGGGAAGCCCGGTCCTCACCAAGCTGTCACATGTCATGACACACCACGGCCTCTTCGGTGATGGAAAGGGTGGTGGTATCCAAGCACGTCCAGAAATCCACAAATTCTTTGACACTCCTCCTGTCAAAAGGTGGAATCTGTTCTCCCTCCTCTGGAATATGGGCCAGTCCTAGTCACCTGCTCCTAACAAATAGAATACCCCGGAAGTAACTTGCATGGCTAGATCACAAAAGGTCATGGTGCGGCTTCCGCTTTCTCTCTCTCGGTCTCTCTATCCCTATCTCTCTCCCTCTCCCTCTCTCCCTCTCCATCAGGATGCTGGCACTTGGCACCCGGCCACCACCGGGAAGCCACATGGCAAAGCCACACGTGGGTGGGAGGGAGTGAATCCTCTGCCCATTGAGGCCCCAGGCTGTCAGGCTGCCCCAGAAGGTGCGAAGTGGAGCAGAGATGAGCTGAACTCACCGAGTCAGGCCCAAACTGCAGATTCATGAGCAAATTTAACATTGTCGTTAGTTTAAGCTGCTAAACGTTGAGGTGCTTGATCACACATCAACAGATATCCAGAGCAGAAAGCTTCTCATTCAGACTTACCATTTTCGCACTACTTGGAAACTGAGGCCCCAGTGGGGCAATGCTTGGCCATAAGGGTAGAGCTGCTGCTCAGACACTGGCGTCTGGCCTCCCGGACCAATGCCACATCCTTTGCCCCACATGAGGATACACGTTCTGTGTTTACTGGCATAGCACTCCCAGGAGGAGTGGGAAGCGGCCACCAAGTGGCCTCACCTGAGCAACCTCTATCTTCTTGTACTGATGTCACACAGTGGGATGGGCACCTGGGGTCCTGGGAATAGGTTCTCCTTGCGTGCCACCCAGTGCTGTTTGTATAAAGAGCCCTGGGCACCTAGCAGGGGCTGGGGAGACAATGGTGGTGCTTTACCAGATCTCGGTACCCTGGGAGACAACCCCGCATAGATATGAGAAGGTAAAACTCTTCCCAGCCCCGGAGTGGCTGCCTGGATTCTCAGAGGGTCTCCTCTGAGGTGCAGGGAGCCAAGGGGCAGAAGCTCTGTCCAGCTGGAGCCCAGAGCTGGAAATTAATAGGGGAGAAACAGCAGTGAGCCTCATGCATGTGCTCTTTCCCCGGGCATGAGGATAGCATCTAGAGAGGATAAGCCGTCTTACAGAGAACTAATCATTGAAAGAAAAAAGTACTGTGCCCCTAGGTGAATGCAGATGGAATTTACAGGCCTCAAGGGACAGGGTGAAGCCCATGGGGTGGCAGTGTCACAAAGCAAAGAGGTGGGACCACTGGGAACCAGAGAAGGGCCCCAGACCAGGTGACGGCTCTCGTTTTTCATGCATGTACTTTAACGTGCATCTGGAAGTTCTGCAATCAGCCAATCGGTCAGCAAAAGTATGACGAATTGATTACTGGGAGCCCAGGACACCCCTGAGCTTTCTAGAGTAGCCAAAGTGATGGGCAGGGCCCTATTTTAAGGATCCACAACACTGTTCCTGCAGGACCCCCCAAAGGAAAACTAAAGCCACAGGTAATGTGGGGAGTGCATGCTGCCCACACAGGGCAGGGATCTGGGGTCAGAGCTCACAGAGGGACCTGAACTTCGTAGAGTTGGACAGGAGGGAAAGGCCTGTGGGTGAACGCCCACAGGAGCCCAGAGAGAAGTTACCAAGCACCCTCTGAGCATGTGGCTGGAGCCTGCACTGGACCCACTACTCCCCCACAGACCCAGCGCCCTTCACCTGAGAAGGAGACTCCTGGACCTGAGCCCCACCTCTCCAGCCCATGCTCTGTACACCCCACTGCCCTGCCTGCCCCCCACCTGCCTCTCCATCACCCTTGCTTGTTGATAAAACTCTGGGTCTGTTCTTACCCTCTGTGCTGGACTTCATCCCATCACTTTGCAACTGCTGGGCTTGTTCAGGTCTGGCAGGAAAAGGCTCAGAGGTTCAGAGGGGGCTTCTGGCCTGATGAAGTAAGACACATCCACAGTCCAGAGCAATGCAGGGTTCAGCATAATCAGGCCATAAACTAAGGCCACAGGCAAATGCTGTTTAAGCCCAACAAAGGGAGAGACCAGCTCGTAGGAGGCTCCAGGAAAAGCTCCTGCAGGAGGGAACACGTGACACCTACCATCGAGAATCTGTTGGAGCTAAGGGTTGAACCGTGAGAGCAAAGAGAAGAGGAAGATAAAAATCTAGACAAAAGACCAGTCCTAAACAAGGCTCAGTGATAAGAAACACTGTAACTAAATCAGGGAAGACTCCGCTTCCTCGCTGGGCCGGAAGAGGACCACACTGTCATCTTGCCCCACACAGCGGGCTGGGGTGGATGGTCAGGGCCCGGAGAAGAGGCCATCCAGAGCAGGAAGAATGAAGCTGGGCCCCGCCTGATACACACACAAGGCAAGGGTGGGGATGTCAGTCCATGTCCCTCAGGAGGGCACTCTTGAGCACCAGGTCCCCAGGCAGAGGCCGCAACGTGGGGGAAGTTGTGGGAGAGCATTGCCCTGGGCCAACCCTGCTTCCCACCTATGCTGTGAGGGCCACGGTTTACAGTGCAAGACACCCTGCTTCTCCGTGCCCACACACGATTATCAAGCACATGTTCAACCTCATTGCCCCAACCCTGCACCCTGTGTCATTACCTTCCCCAGAGCCAGGGGCTGGGATGGGTCTGGAACCTCCCGCAGCCAAACCACTGCTCCTCATGACTGTTTACCATACATGAATGCTTGGCACGTGGGCCTCAGCCACCCAGCCCTTTCGCTGGAGCTCATAAAGAGTGCGGACAGGGGCGCCTGGGTGGCGCAGTCGGTTGGGCGTCCGACTTCAGCCAGGTCACGATCTCGCGGTCCGGGAGTTCGAGCCCCGCGTCAGGCTCTGGGCTGATGGCTCAGAGCCTGGAGCCTGTTTCCGATTCTGTGTCTCCCTCTCTCTCTCTGCCCCTCCCCCGTTCATGCTCTGTCTCTCTCTGTCCCAAAAATAAATAAACATAGAAAAAAAAAATTAAAAAAAAAAAAAAAAGAGTGCGGACAGAGGGGCGGGAAGGCCTCCCAGTGGATTCTCCTTTGGTAGCGCAAAAGTCTAAAGGACTCCTGTCAGAGGATGGACTGGGATGAGGTCCTTTCCTCAGATGGGGTTTCCAATTCATAGGACTGAGCGGGCTCACTGACTCCAATAGGACCCTGAAACCAGAAACACTGGGGATCAGTATGGCCTCTGAGAATTAGGTTTTCTTCACAGGGAGCAGAGACTACCCCCAACCACACAGAGTGAGGGTACCACCTGGTTCTCCAGGGGGCAAGCATCCCTAATGCTTCCAGGGAATAATTAAATCAAGGTGGTGCCTTCCCAGGGAGGTATATCTCTCATAAGAAAGCGCACAGTAATGAAATGGTGACGGGTGGCCTCATGGGATGGGGAAGTGCTAGAGCCGGACTTGGCCAACACAGGCTCCCACTCTAAGCCTCTCCAAGAGCTCATCTCCATGCCCAATGGGAGGAGCCTTGGGGGAGCCCAACCTTCTTCAGGTGTGTGCTGTGGCCTGGGGCTCTAAACTCCCCAGCGAGGCTCCCAGCCTTCCTCTACATGCACACTGGCTCCAGGAGTTTGCTGGCAGCTTAGAGCACGGGACAAAAAGCAAACTCTCTTTCCAGCATGTTGAACTTTGCACTGGTTTAGCCTACTTGGGTGGCCAGCTGATTGGCGATACATGGCTGCCATGACTTGAGGCAACCTCCCTCATCCAGCTCAAAGGCCCAGTTCTTCATGAATCTTCAGTTTGTTTTAAAAAAAGGGTGGGGGGGCACCTGGGTGGCTCAGTCGGTTAAGCCTCCGACTTCAGCTCAGGTCATGATCTCGCAGTTTGTGAGTTTGAGCCCCGCATCAGGCTCTGTGCTGACAGCTCGGAGCCTGGAGCCTGCTTTGGATTCTGTGTCTCCTTCTCTCTCTGCCCCTCCCCAACTTGTGCTCTGTCTATGTGTCTCAAAAAATAAATAAATATAAAAAATTTGGGGGCGCCTGGGTGGCTCAGTCGGTTAAGCGTCCGACTTCGGTTCAGGTCATGATCTCTCTGTTTGTGAGTTCGAGCCCCGTGTCGAGCTCTGTGCTGACAGCTCAGAGCCTGGAGTCTGTTTCTGATTCTGTGTCTCCCTCTCTCTCTGCCCTTCCCCCACTCATGCTCTTTCTCTCTCTCAAAAATAAATAAACATTAAAAAAAATATTAAAAAAAAAACATTTAAAAAAACAATCCTGCTTTATCCCTTATCACATGAATTTAAACTTAATGACACTGTAATGAAAGGCATGGAGTGTGGGGTGGAGAGGCCTGAACTGAGTATCTCCTGCATGTCCCCAGTCATTCATTTGGGCATTTGCTCCCTGATCTCCTGGAATTCCACCACCCGCAGAAATGTTAGAGGTATGAGACCCTGTTAACAGAGAAGAAAATCAAGGCCAGAGAAGAGAGGAATTTGTATGAGTCTCACACCGAAGTGAATGACTTCTCCATTCAAACCATATGACTCCAGAGTTCTATTTTATCAGGATTAGTGTCGCCCACCTGGACAATAAAAGAATAAAGAGAGAAATTCTCTCTCTCTTTCTCTCTTTCCATCTCTGTCTTTGATTAGAAAACCTGTAACCAAAACCACAGCACTGTTTTTCAGCATCCACCATCTTCCCTCCAATGTGGATCCCACAAGAAAGGATCTGTACGGGCCAGAAGCTTCTGTGGAGGGTAGAAGCTGGATCCTGGTGGCTTTGAGTGTCCACCTGCTGGGGAAGTAGCTTTCCTGCCTGACTCCCAGCTTCCACTCAGAAAAAGTGGGAAAGGGAACAGGCCACAGGTAGCTACAGGCCCAGAATGGAGATCATAGATAAGCTGGAAACCATGCAGTCAGGGTTTGGGGGTCCAGACCACAGGGAGAAGACTCTCTCCACAGGGAGGGCCCAGCTCTCCACTCACGGGGCCCAGCTTCCAAGGGGCCTGCGGGAACAGAGGAAGAGGGAGCCGCAGTGAGTCAGAGCTTCCAGTGCTACAGCTGCTGCCACAATGGAGGCATTGAAGCTGGTGTGGGCAGAAGCAGGCAGGGGCAGGGGAGAAGAGCGTGGAGGGATGGGGCCACCAGGAGAGCCCCACATGAGAGGGCCCGACATCTAAGGAGCCACAAGGAAGGAACTGCACTTTGAGGGCAGGGGCCTCCTGACCTTTAAGTCTGCCCTCGCTGCCACAAGGGGGGGCAGGCCGGACCTCAAACAGCCCCCCTGGGCTCATGCCTGCATCTCATTATCTGCCCTGCCCCCAGATGCATCAAATGCCCGTTGTTCTCAGCTTCCCCACCCTGCCGCCACTCAAGTCCTTGGCTAAAGAGTGCGTTGTGGGCACAGGGACAGTAGAAGAGGAAGAGACTGAGTGCGGTCTGTGCCTTCCTCTGCTCTTCCCCGCCCGCCCTCAGTGCCCCAGGTCTTCAGTGCCTCTGGAGGCCGGGGGTAGGCCCCCCCACCACCACAGCCTGCCCCTGAGGAGGTGCCTGGCCCACGGACGGGCATCGTCTCCAGGCCCCAGTGCGGCTCCCATGAGTTGGCATCAGCCTCTGCATCTAATCCGCTGCAAATCTGGGTTCTCACACCAGTGCCCTCACCCTCAGACCTGCGGGTCTAGCCTTGTCCACTGAGGGCTGGCATTCGCTCCTTTTCGGTGACTATCAACAGTCGAACGGATCCTCTGGCAAGGGCAGGTTTGTGTTTTTAACCTCCCAGCATCCTTCAAATGTTCCCTTCATTCCTTTCCTCTCCACCATCAGCACCTTACGCCCAGCTGCCCTCCTCCCTGCCTTGGACACCCTGGAATATTCTCCAGGCCTCTTGTCCTGACTCTCCAATTCATTCACTTGAAAAAAAAAAAAAAAAAAAAAAAGTAAACCTGATTGTATCACTCACACCCTAAAATCCCTTCAAATTTTCCCCATTGCTTTTGACCTGGAGACCCAACTCCTTCCTGTGGCCCGGAAGGCCTGGCGTGCTCTAGCACGTCCTCCCAGCTTCTATTATTTTCTTCACTTCCCTATTCTCCCATCAGACAATAAAGCTCCCAAGGTCAGGGACCACGTCTGGTTTGCTCTTCAGACTATTTCCAGTCTGTGACTTCATCCTGGGCTCAAGCAGTAGTAACAGGTGAACAAATGAATGAATGAATGAATGAATGAGCGAATGAATGAATGATCAAAGGAGGCAGCTGTCTCTCTGGAAGGTAAAGAGGACTGCTCCCCTTGCCCAAAGCATATCCCATTAGTCTGATGTCCCAAGTGCTGTGGAAGTTGGATTAGATCCCTCCCAGGTGTCTTTTAATTCTGCAGAGGGGCACAGTTTGCTCTCTTCAGACAGAACCGTTGGACTAGAGCTATGTCCGGGCCCTTTTATTCTGCTGCTTTATGTGCCTGTGAGAAAGACCCTGGGTCGGGCCAGGACCACGTGTGAAGAGGGAGCCTGACTCTGGGCCACATGGGCACAGAAGAGCCTTTATTCCGGCGGACTCTTGATCCCTCACTCTGACTAAGCCCATTGGTGCACTGCGGGGGGAGGGGGATAAAAAGAAAAGTCTTGAGGAATGCCGGGGAAGGAAGAGAAGCCGAGTGTCTGGATGGTATGACCCCAGGCTACAACGCTACAGTGACTCTCAAAACATTCTCCCGTATCAGGAAGATACGCGCGCTCCCCCAGCGGGAGTGGGACTACAAATTGTTCAACTAATTGGGCTGCATTCTGAACTCAGCCTTAGTCCAGAGCAGGCCTCCTGCACAGGGATCCCCCAGGACAGACCTGTGGGGACCCTTGCCCCCTGTGGTCAGGAGAGTGAGCTGCTGGGCTGGGGCAGGTGCCAAGGTGAGGAAGGGGAGCTCCCAGCCACCAGCGGGGGGGCTAGGAGATGATGAATAAAAGGACAACTGGTCCGGCGTTGCTCAGTTCACAAAGAATTCACCATCTACAATGGTTAGATCCTTAAGCAAGATTGCCTTCTCATTGCTTTGCGTGTAAAGACAATTAAGCTGAAACAGTGCCTGCGATGTTCATGGTTGCAGAGTGTGGGGCGGGCGAAGGGGGAGAGCGGAGTCAGACGGGCAGAGTCCCAGGGGGGTGATGTGATATCCCGCTACATGACACTGCTCTCTGGGGACTTATGAACTCCGCAGTAGAGGTTATGGGTAGATTGTGGGAATTCTTCATGAGGCTTTTAAAAAGCTATCATTGGTGTCAGTTGCTTTTACAGACATCCCTGGAAACCATGGGGAGAGTTGGCTAAGTCGCAGGGTAGTGGTAATTGCACTGAGTTCACACCAAAGGCCAAAGAGGAGCCAGAGAGATTGAGAGACAGAAGACAGGATCCTCAGACCTCTCAACCTACTGCCCGGGCCTCTGTGGGTTGCTGGGCAGCGACTATAAACCCACGTCCCTCAAGGCATTGGCCAGCCCAGCTAACAAACACGGACATCTTTGGTCTAAAAGGAAGAACAAGGTGACAGACAGAAATGTTATTTTTGTTGGGGCGCCTGGGTGGCTCAGTCGGTTAAGCAGCCGACTCGGGCTCGGGTCACGATCTCGCAGTCCGTGAGTTCGAGCCCCGTGTTGGGCTCTGTACTGACAGCTCAGATCCTGGATCCTGCTTCCGATTCTGTGTCTCCCTCTCTCTGCCCCTGCCCCTTCCCCGCTCATGCTCTGTCTCTCAAAAATGAGTAAACATTAAAACGTCTTTTAAAAACAACAAGAGCCCTGCTGATATGAGATAGGGGAAGGTGTGAACCAGTCTTAACTAGTGCAAAAACAGCAAGGTGCCTGTACATACACTGGACTGGGTTATCCATGGGGAAGGACACCTGGAAAGAAGTACTAGAATCTGGGAGTCCAGGGCAAGAGATGCTGAGGGAGGAAAAGGATAGCGAGCCCTGCCTGCCTCACCTTGGCAGTCTCTGAATAGACACTCATCACCCCAATCTGTTCTTCCCTTCCCATCGGTGGAACCCTGGCCATGTCAGGATGGGAGACCAGGGCTGGAGTCTGGGATAGAAGGGAAAGAAGGAAGAGAACCGATAATTGTCCTGATGACTGGGCATCCACCATAACCCCTTCTGAGCAGATAGGGCCAGTGCAGAGATGGCGAGGGGACCGGGGAAAGGATGTTGAAAGGAAGAGCCTGGTGGTCACGCTGGGTCTCTCTCCTAAAGCCTCGGGGCACCTGTCACCTCCGTAAGAAGAGTAACACCCTGTGTTTGTCAGGCGTCTTGTAGGGTCCTGGAGAGTAACAGGCACACCGTCTGGAGCTGGGATGCGGAACCGAGGACGGTGAAGTGAGCTGACATCTGCGGCCTGCCAAGGACATGCACCCCTGACTGATGCTCTCCACGTATGCTCCTTGGCTAAACCCTCAGACGCCCTCAGAAGGACTAGGTTTCCACATGAGGAAAGAAAGCCTTGGAGTCAGGAGCCAGGAGGACAATTCAGGAAGGCACATCCGAGCTCCTTAAGATGCAAGGTCATCCGGGTCCTTTATAAGTTTGAGATTCCTTGATTCTATTGGTCTGTTGTTGTGAGTCCAAGAGCGAGGTGAGCCTGCCTGGGGACCCAGATGCGAACAGTAGTTTCCTTCAGGCTAGTAAAATCACAAAACACAGAGGCTTAATTTCTAAAAGTTCCCTCAGAGGTAGCATTGCCTTTATGAAAATGGTAAAGGATACGTGAAGAGACAGAAAGAACTGGTTTTGTCAGAAGGGATTCCGTAGTTTGTCTGCACGTCTAGCCTCTAGGGTTTGACATAATTAAGGAGCTTGCCTTTTCCTTGAGTGTGCACACACATGTGCACATGCACAACATACACGTGTACACACACAACACTCTGGGTACGGTGCTAAGCTACCTCTGGCCCCGCATTAGCCACATTCTTTCCTACAGCACCATGCCCTCCTCTCTCTGGGCTGATTGTCTTTTATGATTAATGAACATTTTAAATACCCGCAAATTCTGCCGACCGGCTTTGAAAAGCACTAAACAATCTCCCAGCTGTCGTCAGGACGGGCTTTGGAGTCCGCGATGAGAAAGTACCCAGGGGCATCTGTGGGGGAGGGGCCGGGTGCTGGACACAGGCTACTGGGGTCCAAGCCGTCCAACTTCCTAGCTGTGGGACCCGAAGCAGGTGCCTTATCCTCTCTGAACCGCAGTTTCTCCATTTGTAGCCGGAAATACGATAGCATCTGCTTCTGAGAGTTGGTGTGGGGATTAAATAGTTAGCCCAGAACACTGTTTAGAAGAGCACCTTTGGTGTCATAAGGCAGGAACTCCAGATCCTCCCTCTGTGGGCTCAGACACCCAGGATCTGCAAACTGTCAGGAGGTTTGGAGCTTCGTGCCCACAGCAGCCACACACCAGATTGAGTCTGGGGACTCTAGTGGTCTGAGCCTTTAGTTTCTGGGCCCCTGGGTGCTGGTTCCTTTTTCAATTTCTCGAGTGAAAGTAACCTGTTGGGCCTGTGAACCTTGCTCTTGGACCCTGGCTTGTCTGGCTCAGCATTGACTCCATATCTGCCCAGTTCAGGGGTCTGTCTCATTCCCACCCTTGTTCGGGAGCTGTTTCCACCATACAGATCCTTCCAGAATTGCATTGTTACCATCTCCCAGACTAAGAGCGCCAACCCTGTTCAGAAGCTCCTGCAGCCCCAAGATGAGAAGCAGGAAGTCAGAGGAATGGTTCAAAGACTAAGCAAAGTACACCATTTGAACTCCACTGGACAGAGTTTCAGAAACAGTGGCCCCTGGCGAATGGCAAATTCTCATTGGGCCGAACGCAGGGAAATGATCCCGCCTGCCCCACAGGCATCCTGCATGTGGCCCATTTGAATGTGCTGAGATGCACAGTAACCTTGACAAAGATGCGGGAGCGTAATGGCCCGGGGGGATGTGCTCTGACTAGCGTTGCCACCCTCGGTCACTGGTGATGACTGCCCTTTGATTGCTGCCCTGGAAGTCCTGAGGGAGTCTTCCTGACCTCCACTCCCCAGGCTCTCCCATGGTGGAAAAAGCCCCCAGATCCCCTATGTTAAATCTCTCTGCTTCCCTACATAATCCTGAGCAAAGCCCCTCAGTGACAGCTCTCAGGGTCCAAGGCACCGCCAGCTGCAAAGACCATCCACACTCCTTCCCACACACCCTCTGCAGGAGAATTCTTGCTCACACCAGGTCTCTCCCTGATGCCAAGCCCTTTCTTTCTACCTGCAGGCTGGGAGCTCATTTCTCCAGGAAGTCTTTCTTGACCCAAGGACCCAGTTAGGTCTCCCTTCTTCATGCTTGCTACACCGTACGCATCGAACGTCCTGCTCGATGTCAAGCTCCGTGAACAAGCAATTATGTCTGTTTTGCACCCCATTGTACCAGCACAGGGCCTATATACATAGACCTTGTATTCATGAATAAAATAGATGAAAAATGTCCAAAGGCTTTGAGATCATGATGCCTGGGATAGGGAAAGAGAATATATGCAGCTCAAATCCCTGAAGTCTGATAAGGAATGCATATTGGCACAGACTCTGAGCTGGGTGGGCTCCACGAGGTACAAAGGTGAGCCCACTAGGAGACCACATCCAGGAGGTGTGAACATGTATAAGCGTCTGGTGGTCTCTATGCAGCTGCATTCGGTTAAGGTTTCTGGTGACTTCTGCCTCCCTTTGTCCCTCTAGGAGCCATATTTGTGCCTGGAGGAAAAGCAGTGCCAGGAAGGAGACCATTCCCAGATGTCAGGAAAGCCACCTCTGCACTCCGTGGATGGCTTATTTTAGTTCCCGAACTTTCTTTTCCTTTTTCTTTTTTCTTTTTTTTTAATGTTTATTTATTTCTGAGACAGAGAGAGACAGAGCATGAGTGGGGGAGGGGCAAAGAGAGAGGGAGACACGAATCAGAAGCAGGCTCCAGGCTCCGAGCTGTCAGCACACAGCCCGACGTGGGGCTCGAACTCATGAACCGTGAGATTATGACCTGAGCCGAAGTCGGTCGCTCAACCGACTGAGCCATCCAGGCGCCCCTAGTTCCAGAACTTTCAACAAGAGGAACCAGTTGGTATCAGTTCCTCGAACAGCGTACTTAAAGGATGAGTTTACCTCGTTTAACCATTTTTATATATTTCATTAAGGTCTAGGAAAGAATTTTTTTTTTTTTATTTTTTTTACTAAACAGAGTAACAGTCCTACCTGCTGTCACTGTGAATGGGGAGAGGGGGAGCTGGAACACCACTGGACGGCCAAGCCCTGTTGAAGCTGTGACCAGGTTTTAGCTTGTGAAAGTTCTGCAAACGTGCTTTTAAAACCCTACACGATTTTGTATAGACTGCACTGGAGAGCAGCAGAGTCCTGCTTTTCCACACCATGTGTCATCTGCGGCTGGCTTACTACCGCTGCCCCTCGGCCCCCCTGGCCCAGGGCTCCTCACCCTCTGCCCCCAGGGTACGTCTGGGGCTACATCTCACCCACCTTCCGAGAAGCAGAGCTGTGGGCAACAAAGCTCAAAGTGGAGAAATCACCAGGAGTATACACACAAAAGCAGGAGACAGGAGAGGAGCCAAGAACAAGGATCAAGTGGAAGAAGCCATAGGGAGGAAAAAAAAAAAAAAAAAGCCACCAGGTCTATCAGAACAATACTGGACCTCTGCCGCCCTCTAGCAGACGCTGGCCGCACCACCTCCTCTGCCGTGGGAGCCCAGGAACAGACAGCAGGCTCAGAAGCTGGGTTCCACCTCAGACACCGCCACTTTCTAGCAGGTGACGTGGGGAAGTTATTGAAAACAGCTGGGCAGTTATCTCATTTGTAAGGAGGGGGTAATACTAGTCTTCACCTCCTGTAAGACTGTTAGGAGGTTTAAATGGCCAAGATGGGGAAACAGGGACCAGATTTAACCTCCCCCAGCAAGAACTGGGGGGCAGGTCTGACCAAATAGCTGAAATAACAGCTTTCAACACACAGCAGATCAGACACGAAGTACGGGGACCCCTGAGAGAGAGGAAACAAATGATCTCTCTCATTGCCCATCTCACTGACCAGTTTCCACGGCCCAGGGAGGGGACCCGGGCATGGCTTGCCGACTCCATGAGTTGAGGAGACAAAGCTGAGAGTCTGAAGAAACCAAGGCAGATACTGAGGAACTGGAGCAAGAGAAAGCTGCAAAGAGACACAACCCTAGAGCACCCCAGTGCTCACTCGGGCAGCACAAATACTCACACTGGAACGACACAGAGAAGTAACATTAGCATGGCCCCTGCACAAGGAGACGCGCAAATTCGTGAAACTCCAGAGAACTCCAGAGAAAGGGTCCCCTTTAAGTACGTAGCAGAGTACCGATCGGCACACGCATGTGCAGAAACTACCAGAGCCCTGGAGAGGACCACCTGACTCACCGCAGGGCAGGGTACCCAGCACTCACACAGGATGAATAGCATCTCTTCCCTCAAGGCAGACTGAAAACTTCACAAAGCACGAGGCATTTACCTGGAGTCTTGCTTGAGGACTAGGGAATGATTACCCCCAGAGTAAACACAGTTTCAGCCCCCCTAAGAAACTGAAAGGCATGACCCGAAAGGGTCAAACTCTTTCTAAGTAACTTAACGGTATCCCAGGACTAAGCTCCAAAAAACATGCAGTAAAACAAAAATATCCAGCACACAACATAAAAAGTAACAATGTGCAGCATTCCATAAAAAAATAAAATAAAATGGCCACACATGCAAAGGGGCAGGGAACAGAACCCATAATGAGAAGAAAACTCCATCAATGGACTGAGTGCCAAAACAGGGCACATCAAAACTGGTGGGAGAGGGATCAAGCGACACGTTGAGGGGAATTCACAGCACCAAACCAGGTTTGGAAGCAAGAAAACTTTCAAATCCCTGTTTATCAGCTTCCATCTTAAAAAAAAAAAAAAAATAGACGGGGCGCCTGGGTGGCGCAGTCGGTTAAGCGTCCGACTTCAGCCAGGTCACGATCTCACGGTCCGTGAGTTCGAGCCCCGCCTCGGGCTCTGGGCTGATGGCTCAGAGCCTGGAGCCTGTTTCCGATTCTGTGTCTCCCTCTCTCTCTGCTCCTCCCCTGTTCATGCTCTGTCTCTCTCTGTCCCAAAAATAAATAAACGTTGGAAAAAAAAATTTAAAAAAAAAATAGAAAAGAAGAGCAAGTTATACTGAATGTAAGCAGGAGAAAGGAAATAATAAAGCTCAGGGCATACATAATGGAACAGAAAATAGAAGAACAAGAGAGAAAAATCAGTGACATTAAAAACTAGAAGGTTTTTTTTTTAATTTTTTTTTAACATTTTATTTATTTTTGAGACAGAGAGAGACAGAGCATGAACGGGGGAGGGGTAGAGAGAGATGGAAACACAGAATCGGAAGCAGGCTCCAGGCTCTGAGCCATCAGCCCAGAGCCCGACGCGGGGCTCGAACTCACGGACCGCGAGATCGTGACCTGAGCCGAAGTCGGACGCTCAACCAACTGAGCCACCCAGGCGCCCCAGGTTTTTTTTTTTTTTTTAAGAAGACCAATAAAATTGATAAACCCCTGGTCAGATTGATCACAAAATAAGAGAAAAGATTCAAACTACTAATGTCAGAGATGGTAATTGTGATATAATTATAGGTTCTACAGCTGTTATAAATAAAGGAGAATATTGTGAAAAACTTGAGGCCAACATATTCAAGAAATAAAATGAAACAGACAAATTCCCAGAGAGCCATTATCAATGCTCGCTAAACAGTAACAGATAACCAGACAGTGCCCTGTATCTATTTTTAAAAGTCAATGTATACCTTAAAAATCTTCTCACAAAGAAAAATTCCAGGTTTCATTACCTAACATTAAGGAAGAACTAATACCAATTCTACATAACTCTTCCAGAAAATTGTATAGGAGGAAGTATTTCTCAAGCCATTCTAGGGGGCAAGTATTGCCCTGATACCAAAACCAGACAGACTTTATAAGAAAACTATCGACCTAATAGTCGACCTAAGAAAACTAATCTTAAGGACCAATATCCTTAAGAAAATGAATACCAAAAAAAAAAAAAAAAAAAAAAAGCTAAATTTTAGCAAATTAAATCCAATGATATAAAAAGATAATACATCATGATCAAGTGAGATATATTCCCGGAATGCAAGGTCAATTTATGATTTGAAAATCAATCAGTGTAATTCACCGTATTTATCAATTAAAAAAGAAAAACCATATAGGCATCTCAACAAACACAGTAAAAACATTTTCAAAAACTCCAACCTTCAGGGCACCTGCGTGACTCAGTCTTTAAGTGTCTGACTTCAGCTCAGGTCATGATCTTATGGTTCATGGGTTTGAGCCCCATGTCAGGCTCTGTGCTGACAGCTCAGCCTGGAGCCTGCTTCAGATTCTGTGTCACTCTCTCTCTGCCCCTCCCCTGCTCATGCTGTCTCTGGAATCCAACCCCTTCTCACGATACTGCTGCTAGCCTGGCCCCAACATCTGATCTCCTAGCTTCCACCCTACCCTTCAATGAACTGTCCCCAGAGCAACCAGAATATCCATTCCATGTCAAATCTCACATCTCTCTTTTCTTTGCTCGCAGCATTGGCCAGAACCCCAAACACCACATCAAACAAACAGTGATAGCAGGCATCCTGATCTGGTTCCTTAAATTGGAAGAATAGGAGTCTAATGTTTCTCCATTAAATATTAGGTTTCTGGGGGATTTTTGAATATAACTTTGGCCAAGTTAAGAAAAATTTCTCCCATTCCTAGTTTGATATTTTTTAATCATAAAAGTTGAACTTTGTAAAATACTTTCTTACGTTAATTTAAAGTGTTCTGTGATTTTTTTCTCTAGAAAGTTAATACAGTTAACACTTTTTTACCAAAAGTTTTATGATAACTTCAGATGATGAGCTACCTTTGTAGGTTACACCCTATGTGAGCATGATATATTTTTTAACATATTATTTCATTCACTTAGCTAAGATTTGAGATTTTCCTTCTACAGTAATAAGTGAAATTGGAGTACTGTTTTCTTTACCTTTATTGTTCTTATCTGAATTTTGAATTAAACATTACATTAGACTCACAAAACAAGCCAGAAAGCTTTCTCTTTTTCTATTGATGGAATCACTTATAAAAATTAGGGATTAACGATTCCTTGAACGTATTCTAAAACTCACCTAAAACTCATCTGGACTTGGGGCTTTGAAGATAGGAAATCTTTAAATACCACTTTAATTTTCCTTAATAACTATTGGTTTAGGTAACTTTTATAATTTCTTCATGAACTAATTTTGGCCCTTATTCTTCTTAAACTTCATTCTTTGCATTTTTTTTTAAGTTATTAGCACAATTACGCATAATTTAATGTTCAGGCTATGCTGAGTTCACTTACCAACCTGTAATTATATGTACAGGCCAGTCTTCTTCCCAGTTGGAAAGAGAGAATTGGGGCCCCTGGGTAGCTCAGTCGGTTAAGCATCTGACTTCTGCTCAGGTCATGATGTCGTGGTTAATGGTTTCGAGCCCCGCGTCAGGCTCTGTGCTGACAGCTCAGATCCTGGAGCCTGCTTTCGATTCTGTGTCTCCCTCTCTCTCTCTGCCCCTCGTCTGCTGACGCTCTCTCTCTCTCTCTCTCTCTCTCTCTCTCTCTCTCTCTCTCAAAAATAAATAAACATTTAAAAAATTAAGTATAAAAAAACAGAGATCATTTTCTTTGATAATGTTCATACGTATCTCTAGAACTGTGCACAACTGATAATGTCTCCAGGAGATTGTGCGCCCCATGTCCTCCTCGGAGAGTCTGTGCTGTTTTAATAGCCATTTCAAGAAGCTCTGTCCTGCCTGGGTTCTTTCTACAATAAAATATAGATGGATCCTTCACACTGTTCTTCCTTGCCTTGCAGTTTCATGACACCAGGGACTGCTACTGTGTCTTCCACATTCTTAAGATTTATCTCTTCCCATTCAGTGCCCAGTGCATTGCCCAAATAACCATGTCGATGGACTGATTACAATTGGAAGTGTTCTCTCTGCTGCATTACAATAAATCCAGGATTAACCAGAGAATCGTTACCTAGAACTTCCAGTTGTTGGAAATATCTCTCTAGTATACCTTCACTTTTAGAAGTAACCAGCTAAGGAGTGCCTGGGTGGCTCAGCCAGCTAAGCCTTTCACTTTGGCTCAGGTCATGCGTTCATGAGTTCGAGCTCGGCATCATTGGGCTCTGTGCTGACAGCTCAGAGCCTAGAGCCTTCTTTGGATTCTGTGTCTCCTTTCTCTGCCCCTCCCCTGCACGCTCGCTCTCTCTCTCTCTCAAAAACTGAATAAATATTTTTTAAAAACTTTTTAAGTAACCAGCTAAAATAATAACTACCATTCATTCAATGCCTACTATAAACCTGACATAAATCAGCACTTTGGGTATGCTAGAAGCTTTATTAAAGCCGCAGAAGGAAAAAAAAATCTTAGTAACTTTCTTTCACTGATTGGGAAAACATGCCTTACTTGTGTTAAGTGACTTGCCTGAAGTCATTTAGTGAGTAAATAACAATGGGGATTCAAATTGAGATCCATCTGGTTTTAAACTGCTAACTGAAAGCTGGAATTTTTCTCAATAAAGAAGCTTCCAAGGAATGACCCAAATCAAATGGTTTCTGCCAAATCAGGTATACCTACAAAATTTTAAGCTCCTGGCTAATATTTTAATTCTTGGATAGCTATTAAGTTTCATGCTTGTACTAACTCCTGCCTACTGGAAGTAACTGTCTGCAGTCTTATACTGAGGAAGACTGTGCAACTGAGTTTGCGCTAAGAGACGAAGGTTGCAAAGAGTGAATCTAATGTTTGTATTAGTCAAGATTGTCCAGAGAAATAGAGCCAGTGGGATGGATAGATTAAGAGAGAAGAGGAGAAAGAAAGAGAGAGACAGAGGCAGGCGGGGGGTGGCTGGCTGGCAGACAGGAAATTCTAGCAGCAGTTGATGTTGGGGTTTTGAGTGCAAGGCAATTTAAAGGCAGAATTTCTTCCTCCCCAGTGGACCTCAGTCTTTTCTCTTAAGCCCTTCAACTGATTGGATGAGGACCACCCATATTATGAAGGGTACTCTCTTTACCCAAAGTCTACTGATTTAAATCTAAAAACTACCTTCACAACAACATCTAAACACCTGTTTGACCAATCAACTCAGTACCATGGCCTAGGATAGCCGACACATAAAATTAACCATCACACAGTCACAGACCAGGAAGAGCATATTCTGGACAATAATGGATCTCAAATTTTAGCATGTATGGGAATCCCCTGGAAGGCTTACAAAAACACAGGTGTGGAGCCCCAGCCTCTGACTTTCCGATTCAGTAGAGGGGGGCTGTCTTATAATAAGTGCCTTGATGCTGATGATGCTGGCCCAGGGACCACACTGCAAACCCCTGCTGCATAGTTGCTACTTTGCTCTAAGTGATGACATTGAACCATCATGAACCATCATCACAGAAATGTATGCTTCTGATCTGTATTGTATAACAACAATTTCGAGTTTTTCCAACACTGAAAGTTTTCAACAAGAAGGACTTCCTTAACCCCCAGAAAAATGTCCATCCAGCCCTGAGCCCCCTCATACGATTATATAAAGAAAGTTAGGTGACTACTCACGTACCAGTAATCAGTTAATTCATAATTTAATTAACTTAAATTTAATTTATTGCGAAGCAATAGAGACACAACCCTGCGGGTCAGCCTGGACGTGGCTGAAGTGCGATGGAAGGGTACCACGCGTCAGGACACCTGGGTTGGGCAAGATCACGAGGCTCACAGTTCGTACCACTGCTCAAAGTCAGAACTCCCAGTTCCTAGTGCTTCCCTCCCTCAGGCCTCGGTTTTCACATCCATGAAATGAGTGGGTTGGCTCAGGTCTCTCCAGACCTAATTAGTCTTCCACCCAGGTCTTAACACATCTTGATTCAGTTAAATACAGACACTCAGAGAGTTCGTGGTGGCCAAGGGGGATGGGCTGCTCTGTAAGGTAGGTAGGAGGTTCCTGTGAGTGGAGGAATCCAAGAGGGAGGACACTTGGTGGGAACTTCATAGAGAGAATTCAGAGGGCAGACTGGACACGTCTGTCTCCTCTCACACTGTAAAGTTCTACGAATCCCTGAATTCCAGCCCAAATTCCTGGGATAGAGCTTAAAAGGAAGAAACAAACCTTAAAGAAATACAGGAAGGTGCCATTGTTGCTAGAATCATGACGGATGCCCATTATAAAAATATTCACGGTACTCATGCATCTTATGTGCAGAAATCCAAAATCATGTTGTTAAAGCAGTTTCGGGGTTTCAGAAAATAAATAAGTAAATAAATAAGTGTCGGGTCTCTACACCTCCAGGAAAACTGTTCCGACTTGGATTAATCTGGAACTGAATGTCACATTTAATCCTGCCAAGGCTTGGCAGGGCCTCAGGCAGGGAATGGTTTGCATTCCATCCGGAAAAGCGGCTTGGGTGCTGAGGAACCAGTCGTCTGGGCAGGGCCCTGTCAGGGTGGCCAGACCACAGTGTTCCTCTGGGCAGACTCATGCAGCACAAGTAAACTGAGGGTCACCCAGTCTGAATCCCGAAGGCAGTTCCCCACCCCCACTCTCAACCTGGCCCCGCTCATCCCTCTGCCAGTGTTACTGCTGGAAACACCACCGTGCAGTAAAAAAGCTACATTTATTCCCGCTGGAAGCTGTGATTCGCACCGAACCACACACAATGCTAAGACTCAGCGCCTGCGTTCTAAGACTCAATGGACACAGCCTCAAACTTGGAACCAGAAGACCTCCAGAACACCAGGCTCCACCCTTCAAGGGCCCTGTGATTTAGACAAGTCAAATCACCCCCCTGAACTTTGGTTTCCTCGTCGGTAACCAGGGGTTATTAAGGCGTTTGACCAGGGGCACCTAGGTGCCTCAGTTGGTTAAGCATGTGACTTTGGCTCATAATCTCATGGTTCAAGGTTTCGAACCCCACGACAGGCTCTGTGCTGAGCTCAGAGCCTGGAGCCTGCTTCAGATTCTGTGTCTCCCTCTCTGTCTGCCCCTCCCCCACTTGCGCGCGCTGTCTCTCTCTCTCTCTCTCTCAAAAATAAATAAACATTAAAAAATAAAAAATAAAATAAAAAATATGTCTGACCAATCAACTCAATACCATGGCTTAAAGTTGACACATAATGCTGGATCTTCCCACCTACATGAGAAAAAGATAAAGTCTGACATCAGAGCCTGTGCTGTGGTCATGTCTGTATAGCGACATGGTCCCATATGGACATCAATGTACGTTTATCTTTGCACGTAGATATACTGAGAAGAATGGTGGGCTTCTCCTGTGTTCCTGGAGTGTGAGATGAGGGGCTCCTTGATGGCTCAGTCGGTGAAACGGCGGACTTTGGCTCAGGTCATGATCTCACGCTTTGTGAGTTCCAACCCCGCTTCGGGCTCTGTACTGACAGCTCAGAGCCTGGAGCCTGCTTCAGATTCTGCATCTCCCTCTCTCTCTGTCCCTTCCCTGCTCTCACTCTGTCTCTCTCTCTCTCTCTCTCTCTCTCTCTCAAAAGTAAATAAAGATTAAAGAAAAAAAATTTAGACTGTGAGATGAAACCAAAAGCCATCATCAGATTAGCTGTTATCTTCACAATGAGGTGGATGAGTAGGGGGAGGGACAGGGACCAGTGTTGCAGAAAACCAGACCTTTTATCCAGCTTTGCAGACAAGACCTGATCCCACCCCGGTCCTCCGGGTCTGGGCCTCGATGACTGGACTCTGGCCACACCTGCCTCCCCACTCTCCAGGGAATGAAGCTCCTCTCATTACTTGAAGGCCCTATTTTCCATCCCCAAACACACGTACTGATGATGTTCCCACATTCCAGCCCCACGCCAACCCAATTTGTCTAGAAATTGCCCTTTGGTTTCTTCGTATGACTTGAGGAAGCGCAACAGCAGGAACCAGTGTTCACAAAGACAGTATATCATTACAGTAAAGGGAGGGAGGGAAAGATTTAGGGTGTGAGGGGTTGGAATCCAGCAACACCACTACGGGATGTGAGTGCTTAGAATGCAGAGGAACTCACGGTCCTGAGGACGGGCCAGGTAGGGGAGGACAGAAGCAGTGGCTGACCCACCAGGGCCCTGGCCTGGAAATGGAACTTAAAACTGCACCTGTGGGAAAGGTGACCCAGCCTTCCCTCCAGAATGGTGCCTGAAAAACATCCATTGTTTGTGGCCAGTCCTTGTCACTCCCTTAAAGTACGGGGATTGTGAAACCAAAGCAGCAGAATCAATTGGGCAGATCTTCGTGCACACACTGGGCTGAACCGTGTACAAAATGTGGGTGAGTATAAAATGCAAACAACCCCCGCTGTGTCTAGGGAGATGCTGCCCCACCGTGGGCCGCTGGAACAAGCAATACTGCGAGCTCATGGCAACCCCCAGCTCCCCATGGGGGCAGCGTGCTGTTTCCTGCTGCTCCCCTCCGTGTCCTGTAACCACCCCCCACGTTGGGGCACAGTGTCCCAGGGCCCAGTCCCAGCTCTTTGCACTGCAGCTCACAGCCATCTGTCAAGTGCAAAATCTTCCGCTCCAAACTGCCACCCCCAGGGAGCCTATGACTATGAGGTCCACTGCTCCTCACTCTCGTCCCCGGAGCTGCAGTGCCCCTGCATGGCCGAGGGGCCCACAGGACAAGGGTCTCTGGCCAGCAGTGGGAGTGACAGTGCCGTGTCACAGGCATATAGAAAGTTGGCACTTCCCAGGATCCCCGCAAAAGGAAGGAAAAGCTAGCAACCATCTCATTCACCATGGCAAGAGGCAAATCAGAGGAATTGGCCATAACGGCCAATGAAACAAAGTATCGTTTGTGAGAGACCGCATTCTATCTGACTAGAGCAAAGCAACTGCATCATTTTCAAGTGTTTATGCGCAGGGCTGGGCCAAGATCTAGAAAATATCTAAATGAAAACAAACCCGTGAACTTGGCAGTTTGCGTTGATCTGATGGCTCATTTGCCTTTGATCCACTGACTCCTATTCAGGGAGATGAACAGAGAATTCCAAGTAACAAGGTCTCTTGTCCTTCAGCGTGGTTATAGGATTTCCAGATGGCATATTGGAAGGTATGACAAATGGAAGCAGGCCTGGAAATGAGATAAAACAAGGGGGCTTGAAGGCCAAAATTAGACGCCGCACAGCACGGTTTGACTTAACAGCAGTGGCGAAAACAAAACAACCCCTTGTGACCGAGCTGGGTTGAGAAAACAGCCAGGTCACAGGACCCATTCCTGCAGGCCCTGGAGCAATCCACAGCTGGGAATGTACTAGAAACCTGGGAGGGTGCAGCCTGGTGACATTGAAAGGCCAGCTCGGAGGAGGCGGGGAGGCCCCCCTCCCCATACCCCGGTCCCCTCGGTGCCCCGTGCTGCCCAGCCAGCGGCAGAGATGGGATGTCCGAAGCGGAGCACCCCTGGGCCTGGCGGAAAGGTCGCCTGGACGCAGCAGCACCACTGTCCGCTGCAAATGTCCCCTTGCCCCAGAAACCCAAGCCCTCAGCCTTTCCCAGGGGCCCCCTGAGCCTCAGGTCCTGGATCCGAAAGCAGAGAGGCCACAGGCAGTGTGGAGGAGGGCACACGTGCCTTTCAAGCAGAGAGCTCTGTGCTCAGATCCAAGGGCCCCACTTTCCAGCTGTGACATCGATGAAGGCTCCCAATTCCTCTGCGTCTGACGTCCTCATCTGTGGGGGGAGACAGTGACATCCGCCTTACAGAGGACCCAGAACAACCTAGCGCTCAATAGGCTTGCCTATGTTGTGTCCTCTCCTGTCTGGTTGCCTTCAAATCTCCTCTCCTGTCTCAGGGCCCCTGCTCCCCCAGGGGCACTGGGGACAGGTCTGGGGCTCATTCCCTCTGGCTTCCCTTGTGCCCAGCATGGCTGAGATGAGTGTCCTGAGAGAATTTCTTCCTGCCCACACCGAGGCCTCAAATCCCCCACACAAAGCTCCAGGGACCATTCCCTGCAGCTCAAGAATGTTCCCCCGGAGCCACCTCCTACTCTTCTGTTTCAAACCCCTGACGTCCGTCTGGGTTTCCTACCTTCTAGACCCCATGTCAAATCTCATGTGGCCTCCTTCCTCCCCCCGACCCATCTTTCTTTCTTTCTTTCTTTTTTAAATATAATTTATCGTCAAATTGGCTAATGCACGGTGTGTAAAGTGTGCTCTTGGTTTCCGGAGTAGATTCCCATGGTTCATCGCTTCCATACGACACCCAGCGTTCATCCCAACAGGTGCCCTCCTCAATGCCCATCACCCATTTTCCTCTCTCCCCCATCCCCCTACCCACCCTCAGTTTGTTTATTGAGGAGTCTCTTATGGTTTGTCTCCCTCCTTCTCTGTAACTATTTTTTCCCTTCCCTTCCCCCTTCTGGGGGTCTTCTGGGATATGTGGATCCTTCTTTCCTCCTTGTGCATTTATCTTCTTTCCTTCCTTCCTTTCTCCTTTCCCAGTCTCCACCCCCTTCTCTTTCTCCCTCTTCCTTCCCGCTTCCCTATCTCCCCTTGCCTCGCTTCTCCATTGATGACTGCCTTCCTGGCCTTCCAAGCTTTGATTTCATTTCACTCCCAAAGACACTGCCTCTTGTCTCACTCCGTTTCTCCCAAATCCTTCACTCGGGGCCCTGGGAAGTCGTGCCCTCAGCTAGGCTCTGCTCCCTTACCTCCCAAACCCTATCACACAGTTGACGACGGTAGTGAACATTCAGTTTACAAAAGTAAAGTGCGGGGAGGTGGGTTTATTCTATCCAATGAGACTCTCAACACCTGCCTGTTCCAGGCCTGGCTTGCCAGCCCTCTCCTCAATCCTGTGGGCAAACTCGCATCCCTCCAACGCATTTTCTTCTAAGTTACTAGCACAGGTCCCTGTTGCTTCCAACCAAAGAACTCTCCCTGTGTGAGCGAGAGAGGACGAGGTGCCCAGGACACCAGCTGCAGGGGAACCTTGTCTGAGTCTATTCCAATTGTAGCAGTGAGAATGATTAGCGCCCAAGCTGAGGCAGGAGCAGTGTGTGTGCAGAGAAGGGGGTGGATTAAAGAGCTATTAAGAAGACGAAGACACTGGAATCAGATGTGGAGGATGAGCTTACCTCCAGGCTCCTGGTCAGGGTTTTGGATAGAAGGTAGTGCCCTTGCAAAGGGAGAAGGTAAAGGGTGGGGCGGGGGGTGACATGACCTGCTACAGACACAGAAGGACTGATCTATCTATAGAGGACCCAAGCAAGAGACCCCAAGAGGCAATGGATTGTATGGTTCTGAAAATCATCCCAAGAACAGATTATTTGCCAAGGATGTTTAGGAGATGTTCCTGCCTGGGGTCCCAGTGCCAAGCAGGTACCTAGTGGGGAACTTTGGTGCTAAGGTTGGACAAGGAGCCAGAGTGAGATGGCAGAAATTCTGGAGAAGGGTGAGGGCCCAGCCCCAAGTCAGGCTCTCCACCACTCTGTGGCCTCAAAGGCAAGCCACTTACTGCTTCTGAGCATCAGTCTGCCCATCTGTAGAGTGGGGAGAAAACAGCCCCCTTGCCCTCCCAGCAAGGGGAATGATGAGTGTGGGAGGGCCTCTGGGCTACAGGAATAGAAATGGTCCTGTAGGCAAGTCAGGTCATGGACAAGGACCAACAACTTTAGATCAGGGCTGGGGCTGCAGGGAGGAAGAGGAGGAAGCTGAGGGCCCTTAAACACAGAGTGCCATCACACCAATTTATTGAGTGTGGCCTACCTTGAGCAACCCAGCACAGACCACTTCTTCCTCTTCTCAACCAAATGTGAAAGCTCATCAAATTCTTGCCCTGGCCTCCAAGTCCTGGTGGATACACTGTTTTTCTCTCTAGATTTTTAGACTTGAATCCAAGCTGAGGAAAGTCTGGTTAAAGACAGGTTTTCTCTGATTCCTGAGACTGGGGACCAGAAGGGCTCCAGACAGTAGCAAAGTTTCACTGACAGCCGGGGATGTTCCCTTCTGAGACTGGCTGCCTGGGGCTGCAAGACTTCTCTGTGCTGGGGGACCGCACAGTCCCCGGGCCCACGTGTGGCACAAGACACTCTGTGGAAGACACGGAACAACACCCGTTCTTCAGCCACTGGAAGCTGTGGACACTGCAGGTGAATAAAAGGCATGACTGAATGCTGTCCCCCTGGAACAGTAGTGTTCCACGTATGGCCTCTGCTTTTCAGAGCTACAGTAAAGACCGAAGGAAATGGAGGCACATAATTAAGGACCAGCCTGAGTATCCCCCACAGGGACGAGGGGGAGCATTCCTTGGGTGATTGGGGACCAGCCTTAGAAAGAGCAGCTGATGTGTTCTAGAATACTGAGTCTGGAAAGGCCCCAAATCGTGTCATCGCTTGGACAATGATTAGTGAGACAGCCCAAACCAGGGGGAGGGCAGCATTTACTATACTGGGCAGCTGCATAGTTGGAGCCTGTTCACATGGCAGAGGCCCACTCACTTGACCGTTGACCTTAGAGAACTCACTTCACCTTTCCCAGGCTCAGTGTCCTCTCCTTAAGCCTTGGTATCCATAAAGCATTAACAGAGCGCTGACACATGATAAGTGCTCAAAAGACTTCAGCTTTCATTTTCTTTGTTTTCTAACGTTTATTTATTTTTGAGAGAGAGAGACAGACAGAGCACCAGTGGGGGAGGAGCAGAGAGAGAGGGAGACACCGAATCTGAAGCAGGCTCCAGGCACTGAGTTGTCAGCACAGAGCCTGACACGGGGCTCGAACCCACGTACCATGAGATCATGACCCGAGCTCAAGTCAGACGCTCAACTGACTGAGCCACCCAGGTGCCCCAATGGCTTTCATTTCCTTAAGACATTACTCTTCTCTCCTTTGTCTTTCTTTCTAGCAGCAAAAGCCCAGGGAGAGCGGTATCTTCCCCCACCGGTGACAAGCTAGACTTTCGTTAGTACTTTACCTCTCCAGGTCTAGCTTCTTGTCTGCCAATGAGTGGTGAAAACAGATGATGGGTAGGGCCACTTGCTGCAAAAAATGTACAGAACTGTGAGTCCAACATTGTGTGCTTCTCTGGGCTACATGCTCATGTACCTGGGGAGTCTCCACCTACCAGGAGTTCCCCTCGTACTTCTGTGGGCAGGGAACAGGAAGGGTTGCATTAGCAGCTTGGGGTCATTACCTACATATCCTGGTGATAAAGTCGGCTTCGGAATCTAAACTGCAACAGACTCCAGGCTCCACAACTCAGTCTGAGAGACAAAGTTCTAGACACTCTGGGAAAACATCATTTCTGGGGGAAAAAAAAAAAAACAAAAAACTAGCAAATAGTCCAAATAACATTAATGGATATTTTTAATGAGACAAAAGTTATGAGCGTCTCTCCTTTCCTGTTATTAGTACTTTAAAATATGCAAAATATTTAAAAAAAGCTTGCAAAAACATCCCTAAGTACCACCCCATTGCTACTTAGTCTTGCTCATTGATGACATTTCCATTTCCATTAGAATATTCTTACAAGACTTCTTCACATCATCTTCCTCAACTCCTGCTGCCTGCTTCTCCTCCTTGGCTCTGTGACACATTCTGGAATTCGGCCCTTCTAAGAATCAGCCCTGAGAAGCCTGATAAATAGTATCTGGCAAATCCATGGAGATGTCCGTTTTCATCGCGAGAATGGTTTTAAAACAAGCATGAGTGCCTTTCACACGGCTCAAGGAGGGCTCTCTCATCACTCTTCAGCCCTAACATTGGCAGGTCCCACCCTTTAAAGGGCATCTTAGCATTACGTGCCCACAGAAAACAGAGGAACAGTCAGAGGAGTAGCTAAGGGTCAGCCTGTGGGCTCCTTACTCACGTAACGTACGTTTCAACACCACGTCTCAGATCCTCCACCCTTAGCTGGGGATCCAACAATTTAATTGAGTTCTGACACGAACTACCCAGAGCTACGGCAGACCCCACAAGTTAAGAGATCGGCCCCACAACATTGTCCTTGCCTCAGATGCTAGTGGCAAACGGAGTCCCCAGGCCACCTGCACTTCTGCCCTGCCATCTATAAATTCAGGGTTTCCACAACGCCTCTTCAGCCTTGGTAATTTGCTAGAATGATTCGCAAAACTCAGGAAGACTCTACTTAGAGTTACGGTTTTATTATAAAGGATACAAAGCAACAGCAAAGGAAAGAGACGCACAGGGCAAGATATGTAGATGAGGTGCACGGAGCTCGCCTGCCTTCTTCAGATGTACCAGAAGCTTGATGTGTTCACGGACACAGAAGCTCTGTTGGCCTCATTGTTCCAGAGTTTTTAATCCAAGTTGTTTTTTTTTGTTTGTTTGTTTGTTTTTTCATGTAGGCATGATTTGATTACATCGTGACCATTGGTAATTAAAATCAGTCTGCAGCTCCTCTCTCCTCTCTGGAGGTCAGCGGGGTGGGGCTGAAAATTCTAATCCTCCAATTCACCTGGTTGGTTCCTCTGGCAACCAGCCCCCATCCTGAGGCTTTCTAGAGAACTGCCAAGATTCACCTCATTTAGCTAAACTCAGGTAAGTTCAAAAGCAGGGACTCATTGTGAATAATAAAAGACACTCCTACCACTCAGGAAACTCCAAGGATTTTAGGAGTTCCTTGCCAGGAACCAGGGACAAAGATCAAGAATCTAGTTTTTATTGTACCACACAGCTGTGGCTGGGCTGGAATGTCACCTGGCTGACAGGGCAAAGCATCAGGTTCCTGAGTGGTAAATATCCGAAGACAACCTCAAACCTTTCTAACAAGTAGGCCATGTGCATCCAGAAGGACTGTGTGAAAGGAGCCGAACCAGTGCAACAAACAAGTTGAAACTCTCCACAATGAGATGCTACCTCACAACGACTAGTGTTGCTAGAATAAGAACCATCCGGAGCTTGCCTGCACATGGATTGGCACACCCACTAAAGGGACACGTTTGTTAGTTTCTATAAAGTTAACACACATCTATGCTATGATTCAGCAATTCCACTCGTTGGCATTTACCACAAGGAATAAAAACCTGTGTCTACAAAGAGAACTGAACTTGAATGGTCATTATAGCTTTTTCATAAGAGTTGAAAAAACCTAGAAACAGCAGGTGAATGGATAAATGAAAAGTGGTATAACAGAAAGGAATGAACTACTGATAGAAAAGCCCAAATGGATGAATCTTAAAATGTTAAGAAGCTAAGGGTGTCTGGGTGGCTCAGTCGGTTAAGCATCCAACTCTTGATTTCAGTTCAGGTCATGACCTCACATTTGTGAGATCAAGCCCTGCGTGAGGCTCTGCGCTGACAGCATGGAGCCTGCTTGGAATTCTCGCTCTCTCCTCTCCCCCTTCCCTGCTCATTTTCTCTCTCTCTCTCTTTCAAAGTAAACATTTTTTAAAAATTAAGAATCTAGACATAAAAGGGTACGTACTTCATGATCTGATTTATATTAAATCTAGAATACTGAAAACTAACCTAGAGAAACCAAGGTAAGGACATAGCCATTGGCAGTTGATTGGAAAGGGGTATGAGCTCTCCCTCAATGGAGATTGAAAGCGTTCTATATTTTGTTTTGAGTGGTAGTTATGCAGGTATACATGATTATCAAAATCCTCTATACTGAAAGCTTAAATTCTTCCATTTTACTATTAGTTTGTACCTCAGTTAAAAAAATAAAAAAGTTTAAAGCCCTCTCAGTGAAGATCATGGTCCGAAGAACTGTATGGAGGTCTGTCTCTACATGGGAAGAAAGGACCCTGGGCCACACAGGAAAACTCCTGTCTAACCCTACAATCCCAACCCTGAATTCCAGAATTGCATTAGTTGCTGGAGACTTGCTAAGGAAAAGTTCCAATGTCTATGTGGACCTTGCCTTTCCCTGAATCCTCCAGAGGCACTGTCTATGAAATGTGTTCTCCGAGTCATAATCCTTGCCTGCTTCCCCCAGCCTGAGCCCCCAAACCAGAAATTCCTGGGACACAATGGGGTGTGTCACCCACCTCTGTGTCCCTCATGCCTGGTGGCGGATAGCAGACCATAGGTGCTCTATAAATATTGAATTGCACTAAGTCGCTAAATATCACGGTTGGCTATGGACGACTCCGAAAACTCAATCTTAGATGCCAATATACCTAGTTTGTCAACATGCATTGACTATAGTAACCATGTAAGTATACAAGTTCTTGGTGGGAGCCAGATAGCTTTCTCCTCATGCCACACACCAAAGAGACAGCAAATACAAACCACTCACTCAGAAATTGTGTTCTAAGGGGAGCAGACAAATGGGGAAGTCTCTCTCTCTCTCTCTCTCTCTCTCTCTCTCTCTCTCTGTGTCTCTCTTTGCCAGAAATTCCGTAATGTTGCCATGCTGATGAGAACAAGTACATGTGTATTTCATGAAGTGATTTATTAAGGCAAAAACGAGGTCCTTCTCTTTCATCCATCTCACTTTCTTTTGCACTGAAGTGCAAGGAGGAGACAGAAGGGGGATTTATAACTCCCCTTTAAACCCCTTCACCCCAAGATAGACCCCCCCCCAGATAAGTCCCTTAGGTGGGTCAGTTTGAAGTTACCAGCATCACCGTGGAAACGTCTCCACTGCTGGGAAATACCAAAAATTGCCCGTATAGAATGAACAGGATTTGAAAAACAAGGCAGAATTACATAGAGCCCTAAGAGGAGGGATAAAGAGATGATTTGGGTTAAAAAGTGGTCATACATCCACTTGGGTTATGGGGATGTACAGAAGCAACCACTTGCAAATCTAATATTGAAGTTTGACCTCAGCAGTTGGGAATACCTAGTAATGACACTCGCATGACATCTTTCTACAGGGTATACATACACCGTATTTGGATAATCCAAGTTTAATCCCTCAACTACATGAGAGAGACCCTAAGAGGGACACAGGAACAGCCAATGATGGGGCATGTTTCACAGCAGTGGGAACAAGATCAGTGTGACTGCAGGTCATTTGCAAGAAATAGCTTCTGATCCTAGCAAAGGACTCCTCCAATCTCAGCCCCAGAGGGAAGGAAGGAGAAGTGGGGCTGAGCTTGTGGACCTGAGGAAGTATCCTGTGGATGTATTACATTTATTACAAGAGAACAGACCTCGAGAGAAAGACCTTCTTGCAAAAGACAAATGACTAAAGCCATTTTCTTAGCATATTAAATAGAAATGAGGTTGACTTTGTAAAGGCCAAGGCTACAAATCAATTCATGTAAGGTCCTTTAACAAATGTTCATAGAGTACCTACTATAAATCCAGCATTGTGTTAGCCACCGGACCAAGGGGACTAAGGTGTATTCAACACGATTCCTGCCTCCCAGGAGCTCAGAGAACAAGCAGTTGGGGGGGCACAGGAACAGAAACAACTCAGCCTGCCCAGCTCTGTGCTTGGTACCTTGCAAGTACTCACAACTCCTAGTGGCCATGGTGATGATGACGACAATGACATTACAGTGCGATGAAGGCAGCCATTGAGGTACAGATGAGGTTTTCTGGCCACACAGAAAAGGAATGGCCAAGTCTGCCAGGATGGTCAGGGAATGGGTGCTCAAGCTGGTGAGCAGAGGAAGATACTAAATGCAGGGGACCAGAAGAATGTCTGAGCCAACTGCAAAGGGCCTATGATGACTCCTGGGAGCCCAGAGTCCCTTATAGAGAACTGAAGGGATGACCCAAGAACCCAGAATCCTGACCCAAGAATCAAGCCAGTTCACATTAGAGCTTTGCACTAGCACCGTTGCTATGAGCAGGCCTCAGGGAAAACTACATTAGGGTTTTTTTGCCCTTCCTTGAAAGGGGCTCCTTCCCATTTCAAATCCACATCTTTGAGATGAATATCAGAGATGAAGGCTGGCCCACAACGAGGGAAAAATTCTTCTACAGCGATCTGTGCAATGCCAATCATAAATTTCACCAATGCCTGGGACTTCACGTAGTGAAAAGCCACAGAAGGATTTCAAATGGCATTTGATCAGATTCCAGGGGCTTTCCAACACCATCTGCACTTTGTTTTCCGTAAATGAAAAGGATGCATGGATTACAGACTGAATATTGAGTATGTGACGCTTTGTATCTCAATTCCACAGATAGCTTTCTCCATCCTGACATTTCAGGATGATCTGTCCTTCAGGGTTGCAGACTCTGAACTATGCCTCTAGCACTTACTTCTGTCTGGATCCAAGTTACAGTACAGCTTTCCCAATTGTGCACAAGCCCAGAGGAGGACAAGACCAACCAGGGAGAACTCACTCAGCAGAAACCAGGAAAAATCCAAGTGCAAGCTGATAAGGTTCAACCCCCAAGCCAATGGCCCTTGGTACAGCCCCAGTCAAGACAGACCGGCTGGGTCACAGGCAGGTGTGTGCTAAAGTTGACTTATGTTGTGTAGTGAGAGCTAATGGTTAAATCTCCAGGTATTTAAAGGGCTAGTTGTTAAAGCCACCATTTAAAATAAAATTATATTCAAGTAAATATATAATGAAATGCAACAAATATTCAAAACTGAGTATTAGCACCCCCTGGAGCTGCACAGACAAAATACTGTATAACAGTGTCCTACAGTGCCCCTTCCCAGCTCTAGCATCATGTTGGCAGCTTGAAGCCACCATGGTGGGAGTATTTGCACCACAGAAATGGGCAACTGCTACAAATAAGGGTCCTCCCCCACCCCAGATGACTGTTGTTGAGCATTTACTAGCCGGCACATTATTACCCCCCAGCCTGGTGAAGGACCACATACTTGCCCTGCGGAAACTGTTGAGATTTTACACTGGGGACTGACACGGTTCCTTCTGTGTCTCCGAACAACCCCCCTGGCTGTGGGGTGGCATCTGGAATGGCAAGAGGAGGTGTCAGAAAGGCCAGATCAGCTAGCAGCTGATGGCCCGCAGCAGAGGATAAACAGGCAGGCCCTCGGGGTTGGCACAGCCCCAGCGAGATAAGAAGGAGGCACGTGAAAGCGATCCCTGGGAAATGGGAACCACAGGGCTGAAGGAGGGTGAAAAGCAAAACTTGGCTCTGGGGTGTTAAGCCTGAGTCCTCGATAGGTGCTGATATCCTCAGCCAAGTTAGAAGTCTCAGAATGAGGTTTCGACTGAGGACCAGAACTGAGAAAAAAAATGAGTCCCTTTGAGCCGTTTGAAAGCAGAAGTAATGGGTGTCGCCCTATGACCCTGAGCTCAGGTGTTGCCTAAGCAGAGATTGGAGGAAAGATGTCCGTGTCCTTGGCTAAAGATTATCCCCACCCTGCTCAGCAAGTTTTCACCTCATTTTACAATCTCGGGGTGTCAGAGCTGGAAGGATATTTGTGACCCTCAGACCCTGTCACCTCATCATGCGGATGAGATCATCACAGCCAGGGGCTTAGGGGAGGTACACAGGCCCCAAGCCCATCGCCCTCAGGTTTCCCCAGAACCGTGACATGCCCCCCCACCAGGGGTGGGACCAGGGTCTGTGAGGGGCTCACCTGCCATTCAGCGGGGGGAGGGGGGTACCTGATTTGCAATCAACCTTGACGGTACCGGCATGCTGTGCTCAAGACGGGGTGGGAAGCCAATTCTCTCTGGATGGCCGCCCCAGAGCTCCTGGGGAGGGAAGAGGGCTGCTGCAGGGGGGCTGAGGGCACCCCACAGAGGGAGGTGAAGGCCGCCCCAGCTGTGAGTGTTCCCCGGGGTGGATCAGGTAGGGCAGGCCAGGAGACTAGCAAGAATTCCAGCCAAGAAAATGACCCCAAGGGGGGAAGCCCCGCAGCCATCAAGAGAGTGCTGGTGTTCAGAGTACAGCTCTGTGGAGGCCATTTACGCAGGAGAGGCTTCATGTTTATGGGGTCCCCACTCGCCCATCCAGGCGGGCTGAGATGATGCGAAGAACAGGGAGCCAGAGTGACAGGGTGAGGCGCATGCTCCCTGCCAGCCCGGGAACCAGCCTCAGGCAACTAGTATCATCTGCTTCTCCATTCACTCTCAATGTCTGTCGTGTGCCAAGCACTGCCCCATACTGGGGTGAGCAGCCCCACATAGTCCCCGCCCTGAGAAATGCATAGCCCCGTGGAGGGGAGACAGACAGTAAGCGGGCACGCCAGTGAGAACACGTGTGCACATGTCACGTAGAAACGAAAGGAGAATAAGAGACCCTGAGCAAATTCCCTGTGCCCTGTGCCTCTGTTTACCCATCTACAAAATGGGACTGATGTGGCCACTGACCTCCCCCATCAGGTGAAGTGCAAATGGGACCTGCGGACATCCCCCAGAGGGCCGGGTGAATGAGCCGAATGCAACCACAGGGGGCTTTCGACCTCTTTTTTGAGTTTTTATTTATTTATTTATTTATTTATTTATTTATTTATTTAAGAGAGAGAGAACACATGCGAGCATGAGTGGGGAAAGGGCAGAGAGAGAGGAAGAGAGAGAGAGAATCCCAAGCAGGCTCTAAGCTCTCAGCGCAGAGCCTGGCACAGGGCTCGGTCCCTGGGGCTCGATCCCATGAACCCTGAGATCATGAGCTGAGCCAAAATCAAGTCAGACACTTAACTGACTAAGCCACCCAGGCACCCTTAACCTTTTTTTTTTTTTTTTTTACTCTGGAAAATTATGCACGAATTCACCATTTTAGCCATTTTTAAGGGGCTAAATGTTATGCAACCCTAACCACCATCCACCTCCAGGACTTTTTCATCATCCCAAACAGAAACCCTGCGCGCATTAAACCTCAGCTCCCTATTCTCCTGCCCCCAGATTCTGCTAACCCCTGTTTTAACTTTCTGTCTATGAATTTGCCTCTTCTAGGTACCTCACATAAATGGAATCACACACTATTTGTCTTGCGTCGTACTTATCTCACTTAGCTTCACCCAGAGGTGGAATTGCCAAATCATCACATGATAATTCGATGGTTAGCTTTTTGAGGGGCTGCCAGACTGTTCTCCAAAGTGCACCATTTTACCATTCCTACCGGCAATGCGCAAGGGTTCTCATTTCTGCACATCCTCACCGACACCCATTATTTTCCACTTTTCGAGTAATAGCCAGCCTAACGGATGTGATCTTTGGCTCTTTTATGTACTAACAGATAGTGTTAGATTGCATCCTGCCTGTGTGCCCATTACACGCCTACATCGCTGTCTATGCTATTTATTTACAGTACATGTTTTTATATAGGGTTGGGTATACCAGCCTATGTCTTCTGTGCCCTATGGACAATTTAAGGCATTGTCAAAGGTAATCTCAACAAATTTATAAGTGTCTCTGTTTCTTTCCATAGCACGAGTGGTTACGGGGACTGGCACCCTGTCTAGAAAGCTTGGTGATGTGTCCCTGTCAGACCTAGGGAGTCTAAAAGTCAGTTCCTGTACTGTCCTCTCCCCTTCCACTCCGCCACCGTTGTGCACGCCACAGACTCGTGCCAGGGAGGACGGCAAGTCCAAGGGCAACTCATGCAGGCTTCACATTCATGTTTATGGGCCACTGCTCAGTTTCAAAATGACCGGAACCAATGTGAATGAGTAAACAGGGGTAAATAATACAAGGTCTATAAACTGCCCCTAGCCAGACTGACCTTGCTGCCCACAGCTGATCTGCCACATACCTTAACCTCCAACAATAAATAACACGTGCCTGGAGCAGAAGATACAGCAGTAGTTTAAGGTCTTGTGGGTTTTTATTTTATTTTATTTTATTATTTATGAGAGAGAGAGAGAGAGAGAATGAGCAGGGGAAGGGCAGAGACAGAGGTGGGACAGAGGATCCAAAGCGGGCTCTGTGCCGACAGCAGAGAGCCCGATGCAGGGCTGGAGCCCACAAACTATGAGATCCTGGCCCGAGCAGAAGTCCAACCAGGCGCCCCAGTAGTTTGTATCTCAAAATCCAAACAAGCACCAAACTGCAGCCAGTTCTATGAATATAAATCCCACTTCGTTCATACGCTGACTCTCCGTGGTCTGAAAAAGAACAATGAGCAAGAAGATGCCTTCCTGAGAGTTCCACGCGGTCAGGTCCTGAACTTGAGCCCTTTTAGGGACTTCAGCAAGGGCTAGGCAGAGATTGGAGGAAAGAGGTCTGTGTCCTTGGCTGGAGCTCATCCCTCCCTGCTCAGCAAGTTTTCACCTTGTTTTACAACCTCAGGGTGTCAGAGCTGGGAGGATGTTTGTGACCCTCAGACCTCGTCACATTATCATACAGATGAGATCATCACGGCCAGGATTTATGCGAGATAAGCAGGCCCGGAGCCCGTCCTCCCAGCCAGTTCTTGGGCCTGACTTGCCCTCCAAGGTCTATTAAGAGCATTACTGCCATTCTGGCCTAGGCTCAGAAGGAACTGGGGACCCTGTGGAGAGAACATAGGGAGGGACATAGCAAATATCTCCTGAGTCTGGGCATGAGTTGGACTTTTCATCAAATAACAGCAGCTATGTCTTGCTCTGTGCAGTCCCCGAGTGGGGTAGGCCATTCCACCAGGTCTGGCTAATAAACACCCTACAACTAAGTCACTTAAAACACAACCACTTATTATCTTACAATTCTGCGTGTTGGTGGTTGAGCTGGGCTCAGCTACACGGTTTTCTCTTCTGTTGCTGGGTCAGCTCGGGGGCTGGCTGGTCTGGGATGGCCTCGGCTGGGACAGCTCATCTCAGCTCCTGTCCTCCAGCAGACTGGCCTGGGCGTGTTCCAACAGCAACCGGGTGAGTTAGGAAAGAGGGGACGTGGAAGCATGCGAGACGCTGAGGCCCAGAGCTGGCCCACCTTCTTTTCCACTGCATTCCGTTGGCCAAAGCGAGACCCAGGCCAGCCCCGATTTGGGGGGACCAGAAGGAGCTGCAAAGGCACATTGCAAAGGGCACGGGTACAGGAAGGAGAGCAGGATTCCGCCACCACCCCCGTGATGTGATACAGGTGATTCAGAACCACTTGCCTTGGAGAAACCTGCGGGTTTGAACAGAGAGAACTTCAGGGGTGATTAGTATAGAACGAATACCAGAGGGCCTCTTCTGAGGGTTTGGGCCATTTAAACCCCTGACGCTCGTGCTCAGTCCTTGGAGAACGAGGTCTTCCAACTGCACAGAATGCATCATCCCCCGGCTTAGTGGTTAGAAGCAGACGCAGGTTATCTGCTTGGGAGCAGCGTGACAGTTTTTATACTTGAGTGTTATGGACTAACATCTGTACTCACCAAAAAAACCTGAAGTGACAAAGGCCCAGAGAGACTAAGTAACTTGCTTAAGGTCACACAGCTAGTAAGTAGCTGAACCCTGAACAGCCCCCTAGCCTTGCTTTAATCAACCATATCACGTGATACCCTGGGTGCCCGTGGCTGGAGGAAAATGGTCCACCGATTGGGGAAGTCATAGAATGAACCCTGGGGACTGACAGCTCCAGAGGAAAGCTTTGGGAGACTCCCAGCTGCCCGTCAGGAAGAAAGGGGCACTGGGACCTGGGCTTCCAGACACTGCGGCTTTCCCTCTTTCCCCAGACGGGGACCCGGAAGGTATGTGTGGCCTCTGTGTTGTCGTACCTGCAGTCCCGGAGGATTAGCCAGCTTTTCTGTTCTTTTGTCTTATTGGTCTGTGCATTATATAGAATTGCCAGTTCTATATAATGCACGGAGCAGAAAGGCAGTGAAGGGCAAATGAGGGAAATCATTTTGCAGTCCATCAAAATATAAGTACCGGCTCTTCATTTAAGAAAAAAAAAAAGAGGGGCACCTGGGTGGCTCAGTCAGTTGAGCATCCGGCCTCAGCTCAGGTCATGATCCCAGGGTCTGTGGGTTCGAGCCCCACATCAGGCTCTGTGCTGACAGCTCAGAGCCTGGAGCCTGCTTCGGGTTCAGGGTCCCCCTCTCTCTCTCTGCCCCTCCCCTGCTTGTGCTCTGTTTCTCTCTCAAAAATAAATAAACATTAAAAAATATTTTTAAAAAAGAGTTTGGACTAAAACCAATCTCAGATTATATGGGTCACCTTGGGGTACCTCCCAGATCTCACATGTGGGACCCAGGCCTTTCTTCTGCTATACGGTTCCTTGCTGAACACAAGTTAAGAGCCAGTCTAATACGGGACAAAGAGACCTTCACTGAACACTTCCATGTGCCAAGGCTGGACCCAGTGCTTCATGCTTGAAATTAAACGGTGAGGACTCCACCCCACCCCCGCCCTGCAGATGGGGTAGGGAGCTAAGCTGGACCCCACGCGACCAGCAAGAGATAGCACTGCTCCCATTAGACCAGGGGTTTCATTCTGGCTGCACCCTCCTGGAACCACCTGGAGAGTTCTAACACAAACAATGCCCAAGCCGGCCTCCCCAGAGACTGGTTTATGGCACTGAGTCTCCTGCTTTTTGTTTGTTTGTTTCCCAGTTGATTTTAATGTGCAGTCAGGATTTAGAGCCCCTGTGTTCGACATGCTCTCAACATCACCTGCACATGGAAAGTCACATCTGTGAAAAAGGTATGGAGCCTGGGTCCCACCTGCAGACATTCTGATTAAATTGGTCTGAGGTGTGACCTGGGCGTCAGGATTTTTTTAAACCTGATTCCTATGAGCAGTCAAGTTCAGACCCACTGTCTTAGGTGAACTTAGGGAAAGAGTGAGTCTGGATTTCTCTGAAAGTCAAAAGACCCCATCACCTGGGTGCTTAACCCCCCAGGGAGCCACCCACCCCATTGTCTGGGGTCAGAGTCTCTGGTTTCCTCCCCCTCCTGAAATACTCCCCACACAGAGCAGCCTGCAGCAACACCACAGGGCTCAGGCCCGCCTGTGGCCTGCACCGGAGACCGGAGCATCTCTGAGGCTCTTCCTCCGCAGTCCTGACTTCCTGCTTCACTGTTGGAGCCATGAGCCCAGCTGTTTTCCCCGAAGACCCAGCCGGAGGCTTTTCAGTTCTTCCTGGTCGATTTTCTGGGTCATGTTACCTTTGCAAGGGCATTGGCAGCCTGACATCTGAGGAAATCGAGTTCCCATTTCTCCAAGGAGGCCCCTGAGTGGCCGGGGAGCCCTGGCAGCCTAAGAAGAAGCCGAGCAGAGAGGGCAGAGAGGAAGGTTCAGCCTCAGATCACCCCGGAGGACCAGCTCAGCGACCACAATGAGGGCAGGGAAAGATGACTGCTCTGGAACAGCGTTCTAACGCCCAGATTGCTGGACCACCCCACCAAGAAGAGTGCCTGCTTTGGTAGGACTGGGTGGGACCGCTGCATGTGCGTCTCTAACGAATTCCCAGCTGACACTAACGCTGCCCATCCAGAGAGCGTCCTTTGCAAACCACTGACCCAAAGGCTGCTGGTTTCTACCTTTCCCACAGTTGCAGCTTTTCCTCCCGCAGGATTCTCTGCAAGGCTAAATCTGATACCCCAACTTCTCGTGCTTAGGCTCCCTGCCCCAATCTTCTGTAGAAAACAGGATTTGCAGAAGGAAGATGGCCAGTGCGGCAGGCAGGATAATGGCCCCCGATAATGTCCATATGCTAATCCCTGGGACCTGTGAGTGATGAGTTACATGGAAAAGGGAAGTAAGGCTGTAGTTGGAATTAGGCTGCTAAGGAGCTGACCCCAAGGTACTATCAGTTACCCAGGTGGGCCCAGTGCACAGTGCACAGCGGAGCCCCTTCCCCATCTGGGAAAGAGATGAGATGAAGGAAAACGTTTGAAGGTGAGACATGGGATGCAGCCACATTTGATGGCTTTGAAGGTGGAGAAAGGTGGCCACAAACTAAGGAATGTAAGTGCCCTCTAGCAGCTGACAGCCAGCAAGAAGACGGGACCCTCAGTCCTACAGCCACAAGGAACTGAACTCTGCCAATAACCTGGATGAGCAAGGAAATGGGTCCTCCCACGGAGGCTCCAGAAAGAGGCAACACCTTGATTTTAGCCCAGATACCAGATTTAGCCCCATTGCAGACCAGAGCTCTGTGGCTCTACATCCCTGTGTGCTGCCCTTGCCCCTGTCCTATGTCTGTGCCCTGGTGTAATCCCCACCATCCCAGAGTTTCCAGAATCCCCTTCCAAGACAGTCTTTGGATCAGGTAAAACAGGTGGGAATTATACAGGCAGAAACTGTAGGTGGAAGGAACAGAGAGGTGAGGCATCACAGGAAAACGGGAAAAGTGAGACCTGTTTAATTTTTTTTTTAAGGTTTATTCATTTTTCAGAGACAGAGCGTGAGTGGGGGAGGGGAAGAGAGATGGGGAGACACAGAATCTGAACCAGGCTCCAGGCTCTGAGCTGTCAGCACAGAGCCAGAGGCGGGGCCCGAACTCACGGACAGCAAGGTCATGACCTGAGCTGAAGGCGGATGCTGAACCAACTGAGCCACCCAGGCGCCCTGAGACCGGTTTAAAACCTGAGAACATACACATGAGGAGCTGACCAAGGTGGCAGTCAGAGTGGGAGACTTCGTCCCAAGAGGGAGATTCTGCAGGCGTCCCCACTGCCCTAACACAGCCTCTCCCTGGAAACATCCTGTGATGGGAACTCACCAACCTCACCTCAGCTCAGCTCATCATTAGGTAGCTCACACAGTGGGAGAATTACTACACGTGGTGAATATCATCGCTGAGATGGGGAAGGCCCCTGCCCCACTCACCCTCCTTCCCAGCTGGGGAGAGAGTCCCCTATAACCAAGCTGGGATCTCCATGTCCCTTGGCCTTTACACGGGCCACAGTCATGACTGATGTGGGCCCAGGCTTCCAGCAGGTCTTAGGGATCGGCTTCGGTGCCTGTGGATGGCATGGGCTGGCCTGATGGTCCTGGGACACTGTGTCTTCTCCATCACTGAGGCCTCCACATCTGTGGCTTGGAGTGTTTCTAAACCATTTCCGCTAAGAAACCCCTGTGTTGTTTCTCGCCCGTGCCACTAAATTCATGCAGCTTTTAAGGTTTTTAACTGTATACAGCTTTGTTCTCTTATGCAGTACCAAATAGTAGGCCTTCCTTACACAAGCATTTTTGTTGGCGGGTGCATTATTCCAGGATACTTTCAAGTTAAAAAAATCAGTTATTTAGCAACATGCATGTTATCATGTTGTGGCAAGAAAATATGGGTTTTTTTTTTTTTGTCTACGCATAATAGTATAGCTAAAAGAACCCATTCTCATATATTAACATCCAGAGAAGGGGTACTTTCTTAACTTTTAACCCTGCTTCCTTTTTAAAAATGCATTTTATTTTTTTTCCAACTAATAAAAAAGTAGCCAAGCTTAATATTTCAAGAGACAATAAGAGGCTTCAGGCAGCAAATCAACAAAAACAACAGTTACAAAAAGTTGTCCCCTATTTCTCTAATCCCTCTCCCCAGATCCACTCTCCAAAGATAAGCGTTTCCATTTCTTCTAGCAAATTCTTCTGATATTCACTGTGCTATTTTTTGGTAATATATTCGTGTTGCAATTTTCCATTAATCAGCTGTAGGCATTAACCTTTGACCTCCCCATCACTGTCTCTCCTTTCATCTTCCTAAAATTTAATCATTCTGGAGACTTCTTTTCTTCAGTCCTCAGAAGTTTTCTTGTGTTCATCTTCCATACTTCGTGCTCCCCACCCCCGTCAGCCTTTCTGGAAGTCCTGGAGATCAATAGACATACCCTTAGACTTTTCCTTTTCTCTATTTCCTTTTCTTTGTCTTTTTGTTGTACTGGATTTTAGCTTCTAACTGGTCTATTATTTTATTTTGTTTGGGTTTTGTTTATTTTTCATTTTGAGATTCTTTTGCTCTGGGGTTGCTATTGTGTATTCAAAATACAGTGTATTCTGTCCTTGTTTCATTGATGTGATACCTTCTCATATGTCTCTCAAGATAGTAATTATAGGGTTTATTGTTTTTAAGCTTTCTGTGTGTCCTCCATTGTCTGTACCTTCTCTCTGGGTCTTTCTTTTCTGTTTGTCTGGGACTCTTTCTGTGATGTTGGAGCCTTTCCTCAAATATGACCTAATACCTATGACAAGGTACTAAAAAACTGATTGGAAATGTGGAGACTGATGTGGAGACTTTGAGGACTTGGGGTTTTCACCAGAAGGCCATGAGACTTTTTGGTCTCCTAAAGTTAATTTTCAGGTATTCTGTGGGGCTATTCACACTTTCCAGGAAAGCTGTTCTCTAGGGTCCCAGGTCTGCCTCTGCTGTTCTAGAGTCAAGTCAGGGAAAGAGCTGGAGAGCCGACAGGTCAGCACAAGTCTGACTTTAACCCCTGTCTTCTGTCCTGTGCCTCGCCTAGCCTCCCAGAGCCTGACACATTTCCATTCAGTTCATCTGGACAATAAACTTCTTGTCTCCATTGGATGGAGGAACAGGAGATGAGCAGGGCAGAGAGAAGGGGGGGGGGGGGGGGGGGCAGATGGCATGGGGAAGGGAAAGGACCTGAGAGTCCAACTGCTCAGTTTCCAGACTTTCAACTATTCGCCCATTTTTAGCTCCAAGCCTGACCCCGGCTCCCTGGTCCATGGTGTCCCTGAGTGCTGAGCCCCTCAGGGATTTGCAGGGCGAAACACTCACTGCTCACAGGAAATACCCACTGCTGGCCAGTAGCTCGAACCGTCCCATGTTCTGCAAAATCAGTTGCCACTTCTCCATCCACCTCCACTTGAATTCTGCTGTTTGCTCTTATCTTGTGTCCATAGAGTAATCGTTTTTAAATTGTCACACTCCATTTGAGTGGGGAGGAGCCAAATGCTTATCATTAAAAAAAAAAAAAGCCACATTCATCTGGAAGCCCCTGTGTTTTCAAAACTAAACCTTGGTGTTGTTGGTTTTTGGTTTTTGACTTTTTTTTTTTTTTTTAGTTGTATCAGAAAAAAAAAATTAGCAATTGGGTGATGTGAGTGAATGAAGAGACTCAAATGAATAAAACATGGTTTCAGCACTTAGAGAAGTTACAAATGACCTTGCTTGACTTCTGAACAAAGTTCACCAACAGGACTCTCGTTTTTCCTGACAGAGCCTTAGACATCTTTTGAGAATTAATTTCAACCAAAAAATCAAAATTTTCAGAGACACTATCATGAAAAGCACGGACATGGAAGGGGAAATTGTAGTTTCCCCTCCTAACTTCACCCCTGCCCTCACATTTCATGGCGGGTGTGGTTTTTTGGGGAGAGCAGAGCCAGGGCCTTCACGAAGGAGCCTGTGTTCTTTCTCCTGAGCTCCCCTTGGGGTTCTGATTGATGTGGAAACCCCTTCCTCCCAGCAACAACAGAGGGGAACCTTGTCTGAGGCAACTTGGCGCCTTTGACTAAAATATTATTTCCTCCACATGTTGGAGTTCACTCTTGGGAGCGTTGGGGATTTAACCTCCTAAATGCTACAAACCTGGACAGGTATTTAGTCTCACTGTGCCCCCTGGGAGGACTGATGTCAGAGACCAATTTCCCAAACTCTGTGGTCATCAAGAAGGCCAAGCCCGTGAAATGTTTAAAACCTCTTGTGGCCTCGCACTGTAAATCTGTGTCTCGACAGACAGTCCCGGGAGACCTGGCTGCGACGGCAGGGCCGTCTGACCACGTCCGACGAAGCTTGCTCAGCAGAGCAGGTGGTCCCCGTGTGTCAGGCCCCCATCAGGCATGGCCATCCCTCACTCTGTCAGTCTACCCTTTCAGGACAGCTTAATTGAAATGGAGTCCAGGGTTATAAAGCCCACAACCTCAGTGACTTGGAAAGATCTGAAGGGACCACCTGTTTCGCTATAAGCGTGGAAAAACCAATCCCCAAGAAACATGACCTGTCCTAGTTCACACTGACCGTTAGAGGCAAGTTGGAATTCACCCCCGGGTAACCTGGCCTGAAGACCACCGCACCATCCCCTCTCCCAGAACCAGTGTGTTAAAATGGCAGCTGCCAAGCATGGCAGACCCGTGCTGCTCAGTAGCTCCCCACCCCCACCCCGTTCCAGAGCAGGTCTCTCTTCCTGCCCTGCACAGACCAAAACATGGTGGACCGTGGGCAGCTCTGCCTCCCTGTGAACTCAGACTCACAGAGAAATTGTTAACACAACCCCATACAGTAGCACAGGCCTCGTGCAGATCGTTGGTAGCCCCTGCACTGTGAGGAAGCATACACAGATGGCACCAAACTTAGAGAAAGAGGGAGAGGTGAAGGGCAAACGTGAGTTTGCCTGAAAATGCATCCACTGCACCCTTTACACTGTCGAGTACGTGGCTTTGCCTACTTCCCGTGCTTTGGCTAAATTGATCCTAAAGAACTAAAGTATAAACAAAGGGTCCCCTTGGACAAGACGTCCTCATTCATTCAAGTATCTACTATCCCCGAGTCCATAAATCTCACCAGCCAGTGGAAGAGGCCAATGTTAACTCGGCAATCGCTAATACAATGCGACCGGCTGCTGGGGGGCTGCAGGTCTGAGGATCTCTGTTGTCTTCTGCAGATACTGAGATGAGGGCCTGAAGAGGTCAAAGGTTTAGATCCGCTCCAGGATTTGTCTCCAGGGCCAGGCACTTCCTTTGAGTTATGCCCATGAGCTTCCTACTATTTTGTGCAAGCTTCCTCATCCCCCAACAGATGAAGATTAGCACACCCCCACATTTCATCCTTTCCTGACTTCTCATGCTCCCCAGAGTCACCCTGGGCATCTAGAAGTTTCGTGCTGCTTTTAATGGCACACAATTTATGGCCATCCCATATGGCAGAGTATATCTGTAAAGCATCCATATGTAGCAATGCACAGAAGCTCTAGACAAGGCCAGAGGCAGCTGCAACCCAGCCTCAGAGGGGCACTCATTCCCATGAACCATCGTGGGAAGACAGTGGAGAGCTTCAGCAAATCCACCATCGCCTCCTCCAATCTGAGAGCAGTTTCCTTTAGAAGCCCTCCTGGATGAACTGCCCCAGGGTTACCGGAATGGTCTCCTCTCACTGGGCAGCTTTATGATAAAGGCACCTGTAAAACCAGAGGGCACAGCAGAGGGAGCCAAGCAGAGACCACTGGGCTCATTGTCTCCTCATTTCTGTTTTGTGTGATCTTGAGTAAATGCACTTAATCTAACATGACTGCTTCCTCATCTATAAAATGTGAATAAAAGAATAGGGTTGTATATACAGCACTTAGCACAGCACCTGGAATGCAGTTAATGTTGAACAAACACTAGTTATTATAATTGTCACTGACGTTATCACTAGTTTTCACAGCCCTGGAGGCAGGACATTTATTACCAAGCAGCTTGAATTATTGTAAGCTGATTGAGTCTGACTGCCTTCCTATGGTTACAACACACAGGGACTCTGGTTAGTGTGCCGTGAAATGAAACAATATAGTAAACAAAGCTCTGGGTGAGCCCTGTCATCCCAAAGAACAGCTTTTCCCTCTATTTCCCTGAGGTCAGGGCCGGGCCGGGCCCCTAATTGGGAGTGTCGTTGGTTCACTGGGTGGAATCCTATTGTTACAAAACCTACAAAAGGTTGACCACAGTGCAGAAAGTTTTCTTGGTTCACTCCTAATAGTAGATCCCGTTTCCCGGCATCTGCTGTAGACAGGTACTTTTGACACAATACTTCTATCCCAGTGAGACACCTTGTAGACCCATTTGATAGATAAGAAAGTTAGGACTGAGAGAGGATAAAGAATGTCTCAGGCCACACAGCTGTTAACTGCGGAACTGAACTGGGCACCCCTCCTCTCCCTCTCTGCACTGCTTCTCTGCCCTGGCCCAGCTGTGGACAGATGCACAGAAGAGGAACCAGGCAAGGTAGGAAATTCTGGCTCTCTTCCTTTGCATTCTAGGTGCATCCCTGGCACTTTTCAGGGCAATTGTCTGGATTCCTTTAAGAATGACAGTCATCTGGAATCACAGACTCGGGGGTCCAAATCGTCTGATCAGAGCTTGAGAATTGCCCTCAGTGTCAGCAATGTAAACGTGCGCGCGCGCGCGCACACACACACACACACACACACACACACACACACACACGGTAGGCTCCAGGGAGCTCATGACCTCCCACACCAGCCCATCCTATGAGTGGGGAACAACTGAGAGAACACCTTCCCCTACTGTGAACTGAAAGTTTCTCCCCATAACGCCCACCCACTAGGGCAAGTTTAAATTCTTCCCAACGCAGCCGGAGTGGAAAGTGTGCTTTCTCTGTGCCATACCCATGCCACACTGTTGTCAGGAGCAGTGGGGCCCCTCACTCTCTGGTCCCTATACTGCTGTAGTCTGAGGCTCCCTTCGTGCTGCGCAGGGTACTTTTCTGCACTCTTTATACAGGTCCCTCACAGCCGTGCTCAGTCCTGGGTCCTTCCCTCCACCCTTTCACAAGCCTCTTGGAAGCCCCCTGATCTCTCAGGGAAGTGCCCCCTTCTTCTTCCTCTGAGCCCATGAAGGACTACAAAGTCAGACCTGAAGGTCTGGGAGCTTCCCCCACCTTCACAGTTAGCTTCTATTTCAGGGCCTCTGGCCCTCGGTTCCTGGAAATCTTTTCTCTGAATTCTGAGATGTCTGAGGACCTTGTCTGCCAGCCAGATTTCTCCTTTCCCCATGGAGCTCCACAAATCGGCTTAGTGACAGCAAGGCCAGAAACTCTGCCAGAGTCCTCTTTGCAGTTTCCTCAAGCCAGCACACAAGGGGTCTCGTCCACTGCGTGCTTTCACAACGGGCCATACCCTCCTTCCTCCACCAACCCGACCTGCACTGGTCTCGAGCTGACAGTGTGAAGCCTGCTTGGGATTCTCTCTTTCTCCCCGTCTCTCTGCACCCCCCAACTTGTGTGCACACACCTTCTCAAAATAAATAAGTAAACGTTTTTTTAAATGTAAATAAATAAATAAATAAATAAACAAGGAACAGGTAAGTTTAGCAGCTCCCTAAGGACATCCAGTGCCCAGTGTTGTTGCCATAGCACTGGACAGACTCACATGCTTGTTTCACCCTTTGCCTTGACCCCCCTCATCACCAAGGAGCTGCCCGTCCTGATACAGGTGCACTCATGGAGGGGGAGCCCAGCCCATCCTCAGGCCCCTTGTTAGAAGCGAGGAACACTTTCCCAGAAGTACATCAGCACATACCCCTTCCAGGCTGTTTGGCCAGAATCGGGTCACACGCTGGCTCCTAAAACAAAGGCACCAGGAAGGGAAGGCTATAATCGGGCCTGCGGAGTTCAACAGACCGTGGCAAGCAAGGCCTGGAAGGAATCTATGTCTTCTGAGCAGGCAGATGTCAGACACCCAGCAAAACCAGCTGCTGTTAGCAAGGAGGAAGCAAAGCGTGCTGCAGGGCTGGCCAGAGCTTCCCGAGGAGCTGAGAGCACAGGCCCCCACAGGGCACGGAGCCACAGGACTGCAGACCCCCCGGCCGCCCGCAACAACATCTGTGCGGTTCATTGTGTGCTACAGACACCCAGGTACCAGCATGTGGGAGAGGGGATGTGGAGCACCAAGACCTGTGAAAAACTGGGAACTTTGTGGGGCGCCTGGGTGGCTCAGTCGGTTGAGCGTCCGACTTCGGCTCAGGTAATGATCTCACAGTTCATGGGTTCGAGCTCCTTGTCAGGCTCTGTGCTGACAGCTCAGAGCCAGGAGCCTGCTTCCGATTCTGTGTCTCCCTCTCTCTCTGCCCCTCCCCCACTCACACTCTGTCTCTCTCTCTCCTTCAAAAATAAATAAACATTAAAAAAAATTTAAAAAAAAGAAAAACTGGGAACTTTGGAGTTGATAAACACAGCTGACCCAAGAAGTAAATATGTCAAACCATACATTTTCAATCTTTTTAAAATTGTTTTCTTTCTTTTTTAGAGAAAGAAAGAGAGCACATGCGCATGCATGAGCTGGCAGGCGGCAGGGGAGGGTAGGTGCTGGGGGGGGGAGAGCGGGCGGGGGGAGGGTACAGAGGATCTGAACCAAGCCCCGCTTCATAGCAGACAGCAGAGAGCTCCATAGGAGCTTGAACTCACAAACCATGAGATCGTGACCTGAGCTGAAGTCCGACGCTCAGCTCACTGAGCCACCCAGGCATCCCCAAACCATACATTTTTAAACTTGATCTTAAAGGTCACATGAACAACAGCGATTCTTAAACTGATTCAAATGGGGGAGATTAAAAAAAAAATTGGTAACCTTTATGGAATGTTATGAAATCTTGACCAAATTAATCAATCATATTAGAATAACTTTGTTATTTTTATTTTTATCATCATAATAAGTCTTTAATCCTCATCCCCTATATCCCCCATGCCCCTACCCACCTCAGCTCTGGTAACCATCAATTTGTTCTCTATGGTTAAGAGTCTGTTTTTTGGTTTGTGTCTCTCTCTTTTTTCTTTGCATGTTTGTTTTGTTTTTTAAATTCCACGTTTGAGTGAGATCATATGGTACTTGTCTTTCTCTGACTATTTCACTTAACATAATAGTCTCTGGCTTCGACCATGTCATTGTAAATGGCGAGATTTCATTCTTTTTATGGCTGAATAATGTTCCAATGTGTACATACACCACATCTTATTATCTGCCCATCAGTTGATGGACACTTGGGCTGCATCAGCAATTTGGCTACAGTAAGTAATGCTGCAATAAACATAGGGATGCATGTATCCCTCTGATTTTGTGGTTTTGTATTTTGGAGTAAAATAACCAGTAGTGTGACTCTTGAATGACAGGGTAATTCTACTTTTACTTTTTTTTGAGCAGCCTTCATTCTGTTTTCCAGAGTGGCTGCCCCAGTTTGCTTTCCCACCAACAGTGCAAGAGGGTTCCTTTTTCTCCACACCCTCATCAACACTTGTTTCTTGTGTTTTTTATTTTAACCATTCTGACAGGTGTGATGTGATATCTCCTTGTAGCTTTGATTTTGATTTCCCTGATGGTAAGCGATGATGATGAACATCTTTTCAGGTGTCTTCTGCCCATTTTTTAAATGGATTATTTGTTTTGGGGTGTTGAGTTGTATCAGTTCTTTACGTATTTTGGATACTAACCCTGTATCAGACATATCATTTGCAAATGTCTTCTCCCATCCTGTAGGTTGCCTTTTAGTTCTGTTGCTTGTTTTCTTCACTGGAAACTTACAATAAATTTTCTAGAGGGGCGCCTGGGTGGCTCAGTCGGTTAGGCCTCTGACTTTGGCTCAGGTCTGATCTCACCATTCATGAGTTCGAGCCCCGCATTAGGCACTGTGCTGATAGCTCGGAGCCTGGAGCCTGCTTTGGATTCTGTGTCTCCCTCTCTCTCTGACCCTCTCCCTCTCACACTCCTTCTCTCTCTCTCTCTCTCTCTCAAAAATAAATGAACATTAAAAAAATTTTTTTAAAAATTTACTAGAGAAAAATATGTATTCGTTATATGAAGGCATATGATCCTCACCAAAGCAATAAGCAAAACAGACTATGCCTGAGCTTTTCGTTATTATTAGAATTTAGTTTGGGGATTTTTTTTTTCCTAATTTGGTTGTTCGGCTGTTTATTCCACTTGAGCAAAGGGATAAAAGATTTCAGAAAAATGCCTGGGAGGAATGCTAAAAGTTTTCATCAATGAGTAAATTGTGAATTAGTAAAAGCCCACGATTGTCAGCTTTTAGAGGCTGGGCTTCCTGGAGCAGCTCTCAGAACATACCCTGAGAATCACCGATCCAGCCAAACCCTCTCATTTATCGTCTGCAAAAGTCACTAAGGCTCACAAACATCTTTGGGTTTCCCCAAGGTCATCCAGTTAATTATTGACACAGAAAGTCCCCTCCCAAAGAATCATAGTGTTTCCCACATCACACGTCAGGGATGCCTGTCGGGGATAAAGGAGGGTCCATGTGTGCTCTGGGCCTGAGCTAAGTATAACTGGTCGGAGTCCAAATCTAGCGTGGCTGCAAAGCTTTCTAATCCACCTATATGCAGAAGAATAGAAGCTTGGAGCTCATTTCATGAGTTGTTTCTGCTAGTGATTTAAAGACACAGCTTTCTCTTCCACACGAAACGGTCACCTCTAGACAATGACTTCCCCGGACCCCGTGGGCCTGAGGTCCAGGTGTGGCTTTCTCAGAGCTGACCAGTAAGGAAGGGCCTGGGCTGGCTCCTCGGCTCTCCCCTCCCACCCAGAAATGGTTAATTGCCAGCTCCAGGCTGCCTCCAGCCCAGCCCTAATTGGCCCGATCTCAAGCGGCCGTGCTGGAGCCGCAGCAACTCTGGACCAGGCCGGAGCTGCGCGGAGCGGCAGGGGCACTCTTCCAAGGTAATGATTAAGCTGAGCGTCTGGCAAGGGCACAGGCAGCAGAGCCGGGAAGGTGAGCCCTGTTCACACCTCGGCCAGGCTGTGGTGGCCAGGACTGGTTTGGAAGGCAGGGCCCCGGGGCACGGGGGCCCAGAGCCGACAGCCACAGCCTCCCCCTGCACACGGGCATCCAAGAGCATCTCAGGCCGGAGCTTCTGCTGCCTGCCCTACTAGGACCCTGCCCTCGACCCTGGCACCATGAAGCTACAGATGTTCTGGACTGGGCTGGAATACACCTGCCGGCTCCTGGGCATCACCACTGCTGCAGGTAAGACCCCGCCTCCCCGCTACAGTCCCCTGCGCCCTGGACACAGCAGACATGGCTGCTCAAGGGGTGGGCGCCAGCAGCATGGGGACAGATGGACACATCGGGCCACATCTGCTCTCACTTTTCTTCCCAATGCCTCCAGAAACACTGTTTCTCAGGGCAGCGGCAGGTGCAGTGGGGTGAGCCTGAGTGAGGGAGCCTGATGCCAAATCTCCACTTGGTAACCCACCACCCATGTGACCCTGGGAGCCCTCAGTGTCCTCATCTGGGAACTGAGTAGAGAGGGTCTGCTCTACCTCCTGGAGGGCTATTGTGAGGTGGAGGTGGGGTCTGAAGGTGAAGGTATAAAAAACCAGGCCAATGTGAGAATTAGATGCCTCCCCGTATAGTTATAAAGATGATCAACAGAGCTCAAACCACAGCCCTATTTCATAGAAAGAGAAATCCCAGCACTTGGGGCAGGCTGAGCTCTAGGACTAAACATGGAGATCCCCGGCTTCCCTTGGCCCACTCCCACCTCATTAACAGAAAGTCCTGTAGAAACCCAAGCCCCCCTCCCTGTGGCCTGACTACAAGAACACAGTGTGGGTCTGGAGAAGAAATGGTTCCCTACCCTGGGCTCCTCTCCCTTACCCGGCCTGATCACAGGCTGCTTGACTTTCTGGAAGCACAGACAGAGCAGAACCAGAGCACCCACGCTCCTAAGTTCTGCCTGCTCACTTCCCGAGTGCAGACCCCAACCTTTAGTCCCATAGGCCCCACATGGCCAGAGTTTGTGTGGGGGAAGTGAGAAGGCAGCGTTCTGAGCTCTTAGCTCTGGTCCCACTGACCCTTAGGAAAAAGAAGAGACACACATTGATCACCAGGTCCTTCCTTGCCACTGGACAAAATCCAGGATGGGTCTTGGCAAATAGGAAATGTCCCCCAGCTCAGACTCCAACAGTGCTGGTTCCAGCCCCCCACCCTGTCATCTGCTGATGTGTGACCTTGGGAGAGCCACCCAGACCCCCTCGGATGGCACTTTCTGATCTGGACCTCCTGGCCAGGTATTTTGAAAGATCAAGGATGCATAAGCTGAGCCTAGTTAAGTGGAACTGAGGGCATAAACCTCTTGGGAGAAGCCTCTATGACATGGTTCAGAGCTTGTTGGGGAGGCTGGCCAGTGGGCTCTTCTAGCATCCAGGTCCTCAGTGCAGGAAGTCAGCTGTCGGGGAAGCTCTAATGCCACCCTTCTTATTGCAAGATGGAGCACCTGAGCCCAAATAGGGGCAGTGACCTTGCCCAAGGTCACACTGCAGATCACAGGGACAGCAAGTCTGGAGCTCAGGTGCCTCAACTTTTGTAAAGGCCAGGACTCTGGCCAAAAAAAACCCTGCTTCTCAGAGTAGGAAACCCCACCCAGCAGACACCAGGAAGGGTCTGGAATTGCTCTGCTGAGGGTCCTGAGTAAATGGGCTGGCAGGGTAGCCATCTCCCACCTCCAACAGAACCACCTTCTTACCTACATATAAGGGAATGAATGCCGACGCCCACAACTTCACATCCTGGGGAGAGAAAGGTAAACCTATAGAGTGTTTCTGTGTCTGGGGTTGGAGTCCTGGTCTACCCCTGTTGATCTTGAGCCCACCCTGCCCTCCTCCAGGCCTTGGTTTTCAGATAACTATAATGTATCCTTTTTAGCTATCAGATATCTTGGTGATATTCTGCCCAGAGCTGCCTCCTGTCAGGAAGCCGTTTTAAGACATATCTATTTTTCTAATAGCCTAGCAAAAGACAGTTTAAAAGTCTGATTTATCTCAGTCAGTGGAAGGGTCTGCAGCCACACACACACACACACACACACACACACACACACCCCTCCTCTTAAGTACACTCTTATCTCTGTGCAGAGGGCTGCTGTTAACGCTGAAGATGGGTCTTCTTCTTGGTTTTGATAAGATCCAGGCTAAAAATAGGCCACAAGTTGCCTTTTAATGGCCTGGCTTTCCAATAATCTTGTTGGAGCTCTTTAGAGTGCTGGGAGCACGTGGGAAGCTAGAGAGAGGGGCTTTGGTGCTTTTGGGCAAATCTCAAGTTTCTTCCAACGTCACTAAACTCCTGGCCCGTTTCCAGTGTGTAAGACTTGCAAATTCTTTATTCCCTTAAGCCTCTTGTTGTTGAAATCTCCGTTGAGAAATCTGGGCCTCATTTACAGGGGCATTGCTACCAGAGAGGAAATAAGACTTGAGACAGAGGCTGTCACTTTACAAAAACCCCAGGAGACCTAACGCAGCCCCTGGTCCTTTTGTCAGAAGGAACGTGGCATCTCCAGAAATGAGGAGAAGCATGTGGCCCAAGGTTGCCCAGTGTCACCTGCAGATGACACCTGCCAATCCACCTGCCAATCCCCTCTGCAGATGGGATCTGGGACTATTAGAGGTTCTAAGGGTACCAGACCCCAGGAGACTCCACCACGACGGCAAAGCCCAGTGGCTAAGGCCTGGTTAGCTGAGCTCATCTCTTCTTCTCCTCCCAGACCCTTTGGATGAAGCTTCTTCAGGATGTCCAGTAGTCCCACGGGCCATTGCTGTCTCACCCCCATGCCCAGCCCCACAACACCAGTGGGCCCAGACAGAGCATTGCCACTGCTGAACAGGGGCAGACAGGCCACGAGCAGCCAGCACCCAGCTGGAAGTGTTTCTAAAATTAGAAAGTTCTCTCCTGTGAGACTTTTTTATGACTTTGAACCAGTCATAAAGTTTCCAAGTCATCACAGAGCTGCCCCCCCCCCAAGACGTTTGTCTTACCCTTGGCCGGCTTCACTCATTTGCATTACCTCTTTGGCATGGAAGGAAATATGTGTGTGAGTGTGTGTGTGTGTGTGTGTGTGTGTGTGCGCGCGCGCGCGCGCGCATGCACATGTGATGTCTGGTGCCTCTGCTGCTGAGATGTGGCTCTTGGAGTCGCTCAAAGAAGCAGATACAACTGGGGAACTGCACACAGACTGTGAGCGCTCCACACCTCCCCTCGCAGATGCCCACTTGTCCAACCCTCAAAGCGGGTTCTCGTTGTGTCCACCTAAAGGCAGGGACGTGCCATCCTGAGTTAGAGACGCGGGTCCCAGGGGGATGTTCAACCCTGGGCTTTATTCTCACTACAAACCCACCATCAGAAAAGGGAACCTGGGAAGTGGGTTGTAACTGAGATGGGAGCCCAGAGGTACAGGGAGCCCCTTCTCTGTCCCGCAGGACTGGTCCCCATCCCTGTTCTTGGAAAGCAGGATTGGCTTCCCTTGGAACTTCGGCAGTCCTCTTAGTCCCTGAGAGAGAATCTCCATGCACTTCCTCACCACTCCTCAGCCCCAGCCCCGAGTCTTTGGGGAAGAGAATGGAAAGAGCCCACTGTGTTGGCCCTTTGGTGAGACCCCTGCAACTTCCCTCAGAGCAATGGCGGCTCGGGGTTGAGGCTTCTCACTGCCAGCGCTTGAGGGCTTTCATCGCTCTTCCAGCCCCGCTCGGGTGTGAGAGCCGATAATGAACATTATTATTTGAGTATTTACTGCGAGCCAAGCTCTGCGCTGCCTGTTTCAAAGGTAGTGTTGCATTTCGTCCTCATAATGACTCTTTGAACCATCATCATACTCCTCCCCATCCCCACTGTATGTGGGGGGAAACTGAGGTTTGGTGGAGTGAAACACCTCATTCAGAGTCTCACAAACAGGAAGCAAAGAGGCAAGATTCTGATTGATGATGGTCTATTCCTGAGACCCGACTCTTCCACCTAACTCCGGCTAAAGAACACGTCTTTATATGTCTTGGCTACCCCAAGATGTGGGAGGTAAAACACACAGAGGGTCCCAAAGAGGCCGGACCGAAGCCACGCCATACACAGGCTCAGGTATGTGGGGTCACAGCTAGTTGGGCACAGCTACGCTGAAGCCTAGTAAGCATGACCAAACACTTCCTGAATCTAAAGACACTGACATTTCATCACTTCCTGTCTCTGAACATGCATACTTTGCCTGGCACTACCAAATCCACTCCTGGACCTCCTCTGAGGACAGACAAATCTGCTCACCTTTCTGGAGGGAACTGTCACAGCAGGACCTCCCATTTATGGGTCCAGAGATGCACAACTGATAACAAGAGTAGAGTCATGATCTTGCTAAAGCCCCACCAGTGTCTATGAGGGCCAAGTGCTGACCTTAGTCCTAGTTTACAAATGAGAAAACCGAAGCTCAGAATGTTCGGGTAGCTTGGCAGCAGTCGCACAGCCAGTAGACAGCGGGTATGGTATTGGGGGTCCAGTCTGCCCACTCGCAGGGATGCAGTGGAACATCCAGGGACCATCAGTACACTGCTCCAAAGAGAGGGCTGCCACACAGCCAACTGGGAAATGGGCCGGCACTGAGACAGGGCCATTTTGAATGAGCCCTGCTTGTCAGGCTAATGTGCTCTTTCTCACAAATCAACTATTTTAGATCAACCTGGAATCACTTAAGGGTTTGTTTTGTTCCAGGTTTTTGACCTATTAACCTCTCCTGTCCTCTAAAGGACAGAGCCACATTCCCCAAAGCCCCATTCCTTGCCAATATTCGGTTCAAACTGGAGATTTGGCTTATTAACATAGCCTAAGACAAAAGAAGCATTTAAACCCAGATGTTCTCATTATTTTTTAAAGAGTACAGCAAATGCATAGTTTGACCTTAGCCCTGACAAAGCCTTCAAAAAACAACAACAACAACAACAACAACAACAACTAATGCTTTTGAGGCAACCATCTTGGGCCCTCCATGCTAATTTCCATCCTTCTTAAATGTGTATCCCCGTGACCATTTCCTGCCATCTAAGGAAGCTTTGTGCACTTCAACATGTCCACAAGTGAATTTATTACCCAAGCAAGACCACATTGTTTTCAGATCCTCCAAATGGATGTTGACTGTTTTCTTTTCTGATCTGATTGTTCCAATGAGTAAATGAGATATCCCTACTTCTGTTCCGCTCCCTTAGCACTGAAAGATCATATGACTTGGGTCAAACATTTTTTTTTTTTACCTCTTTGTGCCTGTGTCCTCCTTAGATTTAGAATCAAGGAATCTGTAACTCCATTTAGGATTCATTTATTCAGCAAACATGTGTTGAGTTCCCATTTTGTGTCGTGTAGACACATAGATTAGGATGGTCTGACCCTTACCCTCGAGAAGCACATGGTCTGACCAGGGAGACAAGCCAATAAATACACATCCCAGCACCAAGTGCTGCAGTGTAGAGTTGGAGGGGTGAATTTGTGTTCTTCTCTACTACTTACTAGGTGTGTGACTTTAGGCATGTTACCTAACCACTTTACACATCAGTTTTTTCACCTATGAAATGGGAATAATGACTGTATTTACCCTCTAGGGCTGTGAACATTCAACAAAACAATGACTGAAGCATGCAAATGCCTGGCACATATATTCTCGATCAGGGCTGGTTAATTTTTAAAGGGATGTGTTGAACACAGGGTTGGTAGAGCATAAGTGATGGGCTCTTCCTGAAGGATGGAAAAAGAAGAAAGACCAGAGGAAAGGAATAAGGCAATCTATGACCCTTGAAGCTGCAAAGGGAGGACGAAGAGTCCTTAGAATATGAAGAGTCTTTTACTGAATAACATTTTCCTTCACAGTTTGAGGTTGGGTCATTAGGATCGGCCCACAGAAAAACTGATCATTTCTAAACCACACGTAGTGATCAAATCAGAAGAAAGATGGTAGTCTCGTTTGGTTTTTTACCAGCTGGCAATTCTCTTAAAATTGTCCTTAGTTCTGAACAACCATCTGAAGAGGGCTATTATCAAAAGAGATTGTCGTTAGATATAAGTGGCAGGTGCTGAGGAGGGAGAGCCTTCTGCGGATTTCCCCTCAAGACTTCCTAGATCACCAGAGGCCAGGTGAAGTCAGATGAAGAAACATGGCTTGTGTGGCATGGATAGAGTATCTGGAAGGGTGGCCATTGTTTTCCGGCACCAGGAAACTGCCATATGGAAGGGTGAGCAAATGTCTTCTTTTTGAACGCAAGCATAAGAAGCAAATACCTTGGGCAAATACCTTGACCTGAAATCAAGACCTAGAAGAAATTCCCCCTGTAGGTCCTTACAAGAATGCTATTCTGTGCTAGAGGTGATACCCTCAATAGTATCAGTGATCCCTGCAGAGCCATCAACAATGTCATCCCCCAAAAGTGGCATATCAGCCTAGATGGCTTCACAAGTGAATTCTACAACATTGAAAAAAATAATATTATCTATTCTACACAACCTTTCCAGAAGTCTGAAAAGGAAGGAATACTTTCAACTCTTCTATAAACTAGCATTGCTCTAATACCAAAACCAGACAAAAACATCATGAGGAAACTACAAATAGCCCTCAAAACATAGATGTAAAAGTCCAAACAGTGGTTTAGCAAATCAAAAAATATATATGTCAAGAAGATAGTATATCATACACAAGTGGAGTTTATCCCAGGAATAGTAAGATTGCTTTAACATTTGAAAATCAATTAATATAATTGACCATATTAACAAACTGAAAAAGAAAAGCTTATATTATACAAAGCATTTGACAGAATTTAACATTCTTTCATGAGGAACCCTATCATCAAACTGGGTATAGAAGAAAACTTTCTCAGCCTAAAAAGAGCATCTACCAAAAACCTTACAGCTACTTACAAGTAAAAGATCAAATGACCTTCTCCTAAGATTAGTAACAAGACAAGAATGTCCACTCTCACCACCTGAGCCAACATTGTACTCAAGATTATAACCAGTATAGTAAGGCAAGAAAAAGAAATAAAGTACATACAGGTTGGCAAGGAAGAAGAAAACTTGTTATTCACAGATGACATGATCATCTATGCAAAATCTGATGGAATCTATCAGAAAAGCTACTAGAACTAATAAAAGGTTTAGTAAGGTTGCATAAGACAAAATCAATATACAGTAACCAACCATATTTCTCTATACCAGCAACAAAAAAATAGAAAATGAAATTTTTGTTGTTGTTGTTGTTTTTTTTTTTAATTTTTTTTTCAACGTTTATTTATTTTTGGGACAGAGAGAGACAGAGCATGAACGGGGGAGGGGCAGAGAGAGAGGGAGACACAGAATCGGAAACAGGCTCCAGGCTCTGAGCCATCAGCCCAGAGCCTGAAGCGGGGCTCGAACTCACGGACCGCGAGATCGTGACCTGGCTGAAGTCGGACGCTTAACCGACTGCGCCACCCAGGCGCCCCTTTGTTGTTTTTTTTTAATGAAAAATTTTAAATACAATTTACATAACGTCAAAAATATGAAGTACTTCAGAATAAATCTGACCCAAAAATAAACTAAAAAAAAAAAAAATGCTAGAGGTAGCAAAGAAGACCTAAAAAATAAAGAAATCTATCCTGCTCATGGGTCAGAAAACAACATTACTCAGATGTCAGTTCTTCCCAAAATTGTCATACAGTTTAAAAGCAAACTCAGTCAAAATCCCAACAGTTTTTTTCCAAAACCTGAAAGCTGCTTCTAAAATTCACATGCAAATACAAAGGTCCTAATATAGCCCAACAATGTTGTAATCAAAGAACAAAGTTAGAACATTAACACTACCTGGGGTGCCTGGGTGGCTTAGTCAGTTAAGCGTCTGACTTTGGCTCAGGTCATGATCTTTTGGTCCGTGAGTTCAAGCCCCGCGTCGGGCTCTGTGCTGACAGCTCAGAGCCTGGAGCCTGTTTCAGATTCTGTGTCTCCCTCTCTCTGACCCTTCCCCGCTCATGCTCTGTCTCTCTCTGTCTCAAAAATAAATAAACGTTAGAACATTAACACTACCTGATTTTAAGACTTATTGTAAGTCTGCAGAAGTCAAGACAATGCACTATTGACATAAAGAAAGACAAATAGGTTAATGGAACAGAATAGTGTCCAGAAACGGGCCCATACATTTATAAACAACAGAGCTTTGACAAAAGTACAGAGGCAATTTAGTGTAGAAAGTATAACTTTTTCAACAAATGGTATCCATTTACCAAAAAATGAATGTCTATCTATAGATTGTACCATACACAGAAAAAGACTAAAGTGGATTATAGACTTAAATGTGAAACCTAAGACTACAAACCTTTTATTTTTTTTAATGTTTATTTATTTTTGAGAGAGTGTGTGTGTGTGAGTGGGGGAGAGGCAGAGAGAGGGGGAGAGAGAGAATCCCAAGCAGGCTCCGCATTGTCAGCACAGAACCAGATGCAAGGCTGGAACCCAGCAACGGCGAGACCATGACCTGAGCCAGAGTCAGAGCTTAACTAACTGAGCCACCCAGGAACGCCTAAAACTAAAAAACTTTTATACTACGGGATAAACTCTAGGTAATGAGTTAAGCCAACGTTTCTTATTTATAATATCAAAAGTTCAATCCGTAAAAGAACAAACTGATAAATCGCATGCCATCAAAATTAAAAACTGCACTTTTCAAAATATAATGTTAAGAGAATGAAAAATCAAGTTGACAAAAATACATGATGGCCAATAAGCCCATGAAAAGATGTTCCACATCATCAGTCATTAAGGAAATGCAAATCAAAACTACAATGAGATATTACTACGTAGTATTAGAATGGCTTTCTACCAAGTACTGAGTGTTGGCAAGGATGTGGAACTCTAATACAGTACTTATGGGATGTAAAATGGTACACTCACTTTGGGAACAATTTGGCAATTTCTTTAAAAAGTAAACATATAACTACCATATGATCTACCATTCCATTCCTAGCTATTGATACCCAAGAGAAAAAAAAAAAAAAAAAAGCAATTTCCAAAAAAAAATTGTACATGGATGTTCATAGCATCTTTATTTGTAACAGCCAGAAGCTAGAGACAACCCAAATGCCCGTCAGCAGATGAGTTATAAACCAGCCCAAGTATATCCATACTGCTTAGCAATAGAAAGGCGTAGGGGCACCTGGGCTCAGTCAGTTAAGTGTCTGACTCTTGATTTTGGGTCAGGTCATGATCTCATGGTTTGTTGGATTGAGTCCTATATCAGGCTCTGAGCTGACAACACAGAGCCTGCTTGGGATCCTCTCTTTCCCTCTATTTCTACCCCTCCCCCCACTCACATGCACTCTCTCTCTCTCTCTCAAAATAAATAAACTTAAAAAAAATAAACAATAGAAAGGCATAAGTCCTGATATGTGCTACCACATGGATAAATCTCAAAGTAATTATACTGAATGACAGTAGACAGCCAAAATAGAGTATATATTGTATGATTCCATTTTTATAAACTTCTAAAAAATGCACACTAATCTCCAATGACAGAAAGCAGGTCAGTGGTTGTCTGGGGGTGGATGGAAGTGTGGGAGTGTAGTATTGCAAGGATACAAGGGCCACTCTGGTTTCTGCATGCCTCATGCTCCAGCAGGTTGGCTCAGGTAGCTGTGCGTGATGATGGTAGAGGCAGGAGAGAGCAGACCAAGTTCACAAACCCATTTCACATCATTGCTTGCATGATGCCTGATAACATCCTCTTGCACGAAGCAAGTCACATTTCTTTTTAAATTTTTTTTCAACGTTTTTTAATTTATTTTTGGGACAGAGAGAGACACAGCATGAACGGGGGAGGGGCAGAGAGAGAGGGAGACACAGAATCGGAAACAGGCTCCAGGCTCCGAGCCATCAGCCCAGAGCCCGACGCGGGGCTCGAACTCACGGACCGCGAGATCGTGACCTGGCTGAAGTCGGACACTTAACCGACTGCGCCACCCAGGCGCCCCGCAAGTCACATTTCTGAGCTCAGATTTGAGGGCTTGGGGAATCAGCCTTCGCTTTAATGCGGGGGACTGCAAAGTCACAAAACAAGGGGTGTGGACACAGAGAGGGGCATTACTTACTGCAATCTACCCCAGGACTTCTACAAGGCCAAATGAAGTAGACCTCCTGGATGGTCAACTTTGGTCTATAGCTCATGTTAAAAGAATCTAGTCTAGAAAATTGAACGGGTGCAAAATCTTGCCTTTGGGAAATTCTTCCCTAACAGGCTTGTGAGAGGTATTAAGGGTACTGACTGCCACACTATACTCTAAAATCTCTTCTAATTGAATATCTAGAATTTTCTACTATAAAATCTTGGCCTTTTCTCCCAGTGACTCTGAACCCTGGCCCATATGTGTCAGCTGAACGTCTCTCAACATACAGGTAAACCTCCCTGCCAGGCTTAGACTCTGCCAAAGCTTCTCCTGGGTTAAGAAGTCTACAGCTACTACCTCATTATCTCAGTGGATCCTTAGCAACTGGCTCCAACATCTTCATGTTCTTAGAAATGGTGCAAGTGTAGCTGTTACCTCTACAACGAGCTGTGACCTTTTCAGAACCTAAACCATCCCCAGCCATTGTCATCAGCTGGTACATCCTTACCCGAGATGTCCTTGTGTATCCTACGACCAGTAGGAGATACACCATACTTGAGGAAGAAGAGGAGAGACAACCATGGCGTGGTGAGTTATGAGGCTGCCCTCAGCAGCAGTGAATATGACATTCTCATCTTGCTCCCCACGCAGCCAGAGCCAATATCACTGCCTGGCGTGAAAAGCCAGGTAATGTGACCTCTAGTGACCTCTGTTGCCATCAGGGCACTGCACTGAATGTAAGACAGATATCAAAACTCCACCCAGTGATGGAGTCGGAACAGACAACCCCCAGCCAACCATGAGGTCTGTCCTGAGACAAAAGCAGCACGAGGCCAGAGGCCCCCAAGATAGCCCCTCAGCAGTCAGCACCACGGACAGGCCACGTCCTCCTGAGCACACTGGTCCGAAGCCCTTGGCATCCCTAGCAAGTCACACAGAGGACGTGACACAAGAGATGTTGAAATGGATGGGGATTTGGACTACTGATATCCCAATCAGGCCTGCAGAAGGGACCTCAGGCAGAAAAATCAATGAACACCATCAGTGCGCAGAGAAGAGCTCTTTGGCCACGATAACACCGTGTATTAATGGAAGGAAAGGATGAGAATAAACCCTCTCCTCCCCCTTGAGAGTACTTGCCTCTCTCGGGCAGGAACAACCTGCCTCTCCTGATAATTCTATGAGCCATCGTCTACATTTGCACAGCACTCTGTAATGTACTAAGATTGAGCATTCAGAGCCATTTGTGTATGCTTTTATTACCTTCATTTTCTGGAAGAGGAAGCAGACGAGAGGGTTATGGTTTGCTTGAGAAGCCGGGGCTCCGCTTTCCTGATCAGGCCTCACGTTCTCTCTGCCACAGCCAAGTACCCGCACAGCTCCCATCCGCCCCTGCTCTGAGACCAGCACATCAAGACGCCTAGAAGGATGCCCAGAAAGCGGTGCACCACAGAGTCTCGGTCCAGAACCTCTGATCCCTGCTAACCTGAACTAGAACAAACCACTCAGGAAGGCAACTCAGAAGAAAGCCCTGGCCTCTGGGAGAAGAAAATACCGCGCCTCGGCCCAGACAGGAAGGACAGAGGCTAGAGGGCAGGGGACAAGGTGAGGAGGCCAGGCCTGTCCACAAATGCTTGTGGAGGAAGAACTGGCCCTAATGGGCACCAAGTAGGATGCCTCCCCCAGGGGACGGTGCAGGAGCGGGGAGACAGAAAGGTGGGGCAGACTGTACGGGGGGTCGGGGGCTCCTAATGTGGTTCTGTGGGTCTGGGAAGAGAGGTAACAGGGCCCTAAGGGACAGATAACAGGGAGTGTTGGAAGGAGTCAATGGGTCACTTGATGGTGGTATAAAAGTAGTTACATGGCAGTTCTGCCCAGCACCACCCTCCCACCTGCAGCACGACAATAACAACGACAACGCCAACAACACATCTAGGGATCAAGGCTGTTCTTAGGGGCAACTTTTTCTTACAGAGAATTTATCGTAATGAAGCCCTGATTCTGGGGACATGTATGGTGTTTGTTTCCATGGTCGAACTGTCCGCTTCTGTGTCTCCACGCGCAGCTCTGGGAAAAGGCCTCAGGGCCATTTGTCGGAGCGAATTGCTGACACAGATTGTCCATTTCACACTGAACTAGAGCCCCGTGAAGCCAGCGTTGCAGAGACACCAGCCAGGCTGCCTTGTCAGGAGGAGAGGGGACCAGGAGTACAGGCCAGATTCCAGGAGTAGCTAGAGGCTCCCAAACCCTGGGCCATGTGCGTCTCTGGATGCCAGGGCTGGAGACACCCTTTGCCATGGTCACAAAAGGGCCAATCCCGCCTCCGCATCACCCTGGGAGTGAGCACCTCCTTATATTTAGGTCTTAAATTTAGAGCGAGCGCCTCTTTAAATTTTGTGCTCACCTCACATCAGTCCTGGCTTTGCTGGATGCCGAAACTTCTCTGTGTCTTATAGACAGCCCTGCCTAAATTTGGAAACCTGGCAGAGTTCTTAGGTCCGATTCCACCAAGCAAGGACTGTACCCATTCTCATCCACGGGGCTGACAAGAGGCCTCGGAGGGAGCAGGTGGCCCACCCGTGCGGTCCTGGGAAGACGAACGCACAGGAGACAAGATGGCCAAACCACTTCTCACACACCCGTCCCATTTTTCACCCAACACCCCTCCTTCCAATCGAAGGCCACACATCATGCTCATTTCTTGGCTTCTGAAATACCCCAGTTCTGGAAACTAGTCCCCTGGAAAAACATTTGGGAAGCTCCAGACCCTCAGTCAAAACGGCCTTGGAGTCCTGTATCTGCATCACATGGCACTGTGGGGCCTCCCAAAGACAGTGCGTTCCCAGCACAGTTCAGCGAGAACGGCAGGTGGGGAGCTGCCATGGCGATGGCTGATGTGGCTGTCTGGGGTGAGTGCTAGATACCAGTCACAGCGTTCTCCCGCAGTAGACGGGCCTCAGTGTTTGCTTTCCTCACTTTCTCCACCGGGAACCTTTGTAAAATGAATCTGCAGAAGGGAACCGCTTGGATGAGGCAGAGCCTCACCGATCCTGCATGAAATCCTAAGCTATTACACCAGCGAATAGGATCCTAGAGACACCACCCCCGCTCCTAATGCGCTGCCTCTCCCGGCCCGTGCCCAAGGTTGAGCAGGGGGAGAGTTGCTACAGGACCTGGGAGCCCACAAGTTGGCTTTCTGACAACCAAGCTGAGGACCGGTGAGAAGGGCCAGAGGCCCAAGGGGCTTTGGGTGCACGCTCAACACTGAGAGTCAGAATATAGACCAGACCAGACACAGGGACTTCTGGGCCAGAAACCTCAGGTAGTTAAGAAGGTAGGATAAGCTGCTTTTCCAGTTCTGTGGCTACCTAATAAAACACTCCAGGGGTGCCTGGGTGGCTCAGTCGGTTAAGCGTCCGACTTCAGCTCAGGTCACGATCTCGCGGTCCGTGAGTTCGAGCCCCGCGTCGGGCTCTGGGCTGATGGCTCGGAGCCTGGAGCCTGTTTCCAATTCTCTGTCTCCCTCTCTCTCTGCCCCTCCCCCGTTCATGCTCTGTCTCTCTCTATCCCAAAAATAAATAAACGTTGAAAAAAAAATTAAAAAAAAAAAAAAAAACTCCAAAACTTAGTCGCTTGAGGCTACAACAATTTTATTACGCTCAAAATGTTGTGGCTCAGGAATTCAGGCAGAGACAGTGGAGACGGCTCACCTTTGCTGCATGACGATGGGGTGGCTGGAATGACTCCTCAAGGGCTGAATGTCTGGAGCTTTGGTTCTGACTGTTGGGTTGGCTCGTCCATTTTTCTCCACTTGGTACCTGCTGGGGCTGGGACATCCACGGAACTTCCTCACAGAAACTTGCCTGGTGGAGAGGGCTGAACCAGCTGGGGCTGGCTGTGTATCTGTCTGTCTCTCTCTTTCTCTGGCGTTCCCTCTACATGGCTTCCTCGCACACGATGGTCCCGGGAGCATCAGACTTCTTATGTGGTGGGTGGGTAGCCCCAGAACAGACATTTTAAGAGGCCTGGGTGGAAGCTCTTTGTGAATTAGCAGTGTAAGTCCTTGAACTGTCTACATCATTCTACTGAACTGGGTCACTAAGGCCAGACCATATTCAAAGGGAGGGGAGTTAGACTCCACCTCTTGATGGGCGGCATTGCAAAGAATTTGTGGGCAGCTTCCATTAACACATCCTACTGTAACAAAGAAACCCCAAATCACGTTGCTAAAGTTAGGGGTATCTCTCTCACCTAACTGTGTAGAGTACATGGGCGTCCACTCTCCTTTTCTGCCATAGAGCCCAGCAATTAGTGTATCAGGTGTCTGGGAGTGTGGCTGCCCCAGGGATCTGTGGGAACATCTTCACAAGACCATCCCTGGCTCACTTACCTTAGTCATGGCAACTAGTGTGACCTTCAGAGGCCCGGGAGACCTTTGGGGAGATAAGTGCTAGGGAAAAGAGCAAGTTCTCGTAGAAACAAGTCCAATCCCCAGGGTACGTGTCTGCACCCAGGCTGCAGGGACAAGGGTTTTCCCAGCACCACAAGGCACAGCTTTCTCAATGGACTTGGCTCCCTTGGAGGAACAGGAGGAAGTTGCAAAGTACAAGAGGACTTGAGGGTGTGGGCCCAGGAAGCCACACTGTCACTGCCCTAGTGTGGAACGTGTGGAACCCGTGACCTTACCTGGTCCCAGGAACTGCACAGAGAAGCCCAGAGACGAGGCCCTGTCCCTTTTCAGCCACGGCGGTTCCAGGTTCTTATTCATGCTGCTCCACACTTCTGGTATCACCTTGCCTTCCTTCCCTGCAGAACCGTCCTCGGCTTCCAGACAGAATGGAGCCAGCACTCGTCCTGTTCCCGGGGTGCCGTGGCCACTTCCCACCCTCCCCCGCTCTTCATTTCCTGGGTCCGCGACAGTCTGCCCAAGCCCCAGGGTATATTTCCTTTGCACCGCTGTGCTTTACCCAGGCCTGGCACAGAGGATGTGCCATAAATGAGGGTGCAGGCTGACCGCTGGGGACTTGGGACCCTGGCCTATTAGGACAACTCTTGGGTCTCTGGGGGGCACTGCCCTGGGCAAGGAGATTCAGCCGCGGCTACTTCTGACATTCAGAAGACGACTCTGCTCAGACTGACGGCCCCTTTCCAGAGGCCTGGGATGAGGGTCAGATGGGTTACTACCACACTGAGCCAGACTTTAGACATTTGGCAGATCATCGAGGCAGTGAGGCAGGAGTTTCCTGACTCGTTCTGTGGCAGACATTAGAGAAATCCATTCACAGCTGGGTTTGGGGGACACAGTGGTCCAGTGCCCATGGCAATGAGGGTGTCATCCATGTAACACCCCCATCACCCCATGTGAGGGCCCCCAGGAAATGTCCTCCCCACCAGCACCATTGTCACCAGAGTCCTTCCTCTGCTGGGGGTTCTTGGGGCCCCTGAGAATCAGTCCTGATTCTGGCTGCCCTCTGCCCTTTGCGACAGCATGCCCCGGGGCAAGGTGCCGCACCTCCAGGATGCGTGCTGGGATTTTTCCATAAGTTACATGAGGGAGGTCGTGCAGACTAAACAAGATGCACGTAGGGACCTACTGGAATGTGCCGGCACGTGCCGGGACCTCCCTGAGAGGCAGTTGGGTGGTCACGTCCAGGGAGGCTCCAAACCCAGACGCCTTCTGGTCCCACCCTTCCGCCTTCCACTACCCAGATGAAAACCAGGATGAAATGGCAAGGCACGCCCTTCTCTGTGCCTGGTCTGAGCCCCCAGACAGAACCAGCCCTCCCCTCCTGGGGTCCTGTGCCTACTGGCACCCTAGTATTAAACAGGGGAGCAAGGGCACCTGGGCACGCCAGCAGGAGCCAAAACCAGAGCTCGTGGCTACCAGTGTGCTAGGAGATGGGGAGGCCAGGAGCAGCCAGACCACGGTCCTGTCTCTCGGTCACCACCTCACGTCTGCTGCTTGATCTCGGCCAATCACCAAACCCTCTTGCCCTGTGTGCCCGAGGTCAGGATGCTTTCTGAAATGCCAATCTGAACATGTTGCTCAACTTCTCCAAAACACTCAAGGTCCTCCCTGCCCATCCTGTGGGGGCTGATATTTAAAGACCCACCCGCCAGCCTCAGTCCACTGAGGCTGCCCAAGGCCCCCCTCTGAGAAAAGAGAGAGCTCTCTCTTTTCTCTGCTGTTCCATTGATTTGTTTTTTTAATCGCAGACCAGTGCTGCCTCTACAGCATTCCTAGAATGCCCCTCTGACTATTGACCTTCTGTTTCCATCAAAAGGCATCAAAATACCTCTCCACAGGCCTAACAAACCAGGGCAAAGGGCTGTTTCCAAGACCCTTTCCTGCCACCTGCTGGCCACTGGCCACAAAGCATGCGAATCTACAAATGTGAACGAGGCCACCCGCCGAAAGTTAACAAGCGACTGAACTGTGGTGTGCCTGGCATCAGTTAGCTTACTGAATCCTTATAACCATTCTGTGCAAGAGGGATGACGAGGAAACTGAGGCTCAAAGAGATTGCGTGCCTCAGCTATTAACTGGAGGATGTGAGGTTGAAATGCAGGAATGACCTTGGTTGGTAGGTTGGTTTTGCTTACACTCTCTGTGCCTCAGTTTCCTTTCTGAAAAAGGACGGTAACACTAGTACCTTCACAGAGCACTGTTGTGATGACTTGGAAAGTTAACAAACGCTAAGTGCTGAGGACAGGGCAAGATACATACATTGAGTGAAAACTGAATAGACAGATGGGCATTTGCCTGCAGTATATACCACATCACACCGACAGTGGAAACCAGGAAACCACCCATCACCCGGAGCCAGAGTCTCAAGTTTGGTCTGCAGATCGTTTACCTTCTGACATGTGTCCTTGGGAGAACTACCCAAGATGACAGACTGAGTAGGAAGTATATACCTCCCTGTGTCTCGGGCTGCTGTTGAGGATCCAGGACGAGCTTGACTACCGTGCAGAAAGCATTAAGCTCTCTGTAGGTTACACCGGCCCGCTGGATGCGTGTGGCCAACCAGCACCCCTGGCCCCTCATGGGGTACGAGCCAGTGAACATCTAGAACCTGGAGAGGGCACGGGGCCCTCCACGGCTCCAGACCAAGCCCAGGGGAACACCGGAGCCCTCCATCACTACGAATCCTCAGGCACCGCCCCTCTCTTCCTGGACAGGAGCAGTCTGTGCCCTGCTCCCAAAGCACTTTCACATCCAGTCCCCCCAAGGGGGAGCGAGAGGTTCCCGTGGCCTAAGTGAGGGGCTCTGCACTGCTCTTCAGCAGACAAAAGTCTCAGGACATGGGGATGAAAGTTTACAATGTCTCTGCCAGGGAGGAGAGGACTCATCAAGGGAAGCAGCCTCCCAACCAGCAGAGGTGAAGGGCCACACATGGACAGGCTACCAAACACGACAGCCTAGCCCTGCCATCTGTGATTTTCTGGGAGGGAGACAAGGTGAAGCCACAATTCGGCCAATAGCAGAGGGGGTCATCCGAGCCCAGGGAAGAAATAGAGGATGCAGTGTAATCAATTAGGACCAGAAAGAACTCTGGTTACTGGGCCATGCGGCCCTGGAGGAAGTTTTCAGGACACCTCCGTGCTGTCTGTGGAATGTTTCCATCAGCGAGCGGATGGGGTCTGAGCCACGGCTCATTGAGTGAAGCGGTAAGAGCAAGGGAATCCCCGTGAGGAGACAGCCCGGAGCCAGCAAGTCTAGAAAGGAGAGTCCGAGAAGAAATTCATGCTGGACAAATGGAAGGTCAGGTGCTTGAGCACAAACACCAACCGCCAAGTAACAGCAGGAGGAGGGACGAGGCTAATCAGCTTCCTGTATCCGAGCAAACCCTCAGGGGCTTAACCAGCACTGGGACCAAAGCAAGGAGCCAGGACTGTGTGATACAGGCATGAAACCAGCGAGTGAAAACGAGGTCACAGAAATAGCTAGAACAGTGAGCTAGGCAAGGGGACAGGGGTTGGGGAAGTCCCACGGCCAAGCACGCACGCAGACACATGGCATACACGGGTATGGCTTGCAGGACTGTGAGGGCCCTTAAGGCCATGCCACATGGAAGACAGCCGTGGAGCAGAGGGGCTGGTGGCCCGTCAGTGTGAACTGTCTCTGGGGACACTAAGGGACGACCCATGTGGGCAGAAGACAGGCATCTGTGCCCCGGGGGCACTGCTGGGGTTCTGCCTGAAACCCCTCTGGCTTCCAGAGACCATTCCAGAATGGAATGCTCTCCTGCATCTTCCCAGCCACCAATCCCTGTGCCATGTGGAGAAGAGCCCACCCTGGCTCCCAGTCCCCAGGGAGAAGCCTCACTCCACAGCCAAGGAACCTTCCACAGGGCCACGCTCTGGCTGGAGCACGTGGGCCCACTCTCCCCTCTCTTCTTCCCCTCTTAGTGTTGATCGGCGTGGGCACTGAGACCTTCCTCCAGGGACGGTTCAAAAGCCTGGCTTTCTATTTGCTGTGAGTATGCGTGAATGTGCTTTCCCTGCCCACATGTTCTGCTCGGCACATCCCAAGTCTGTCTCTTCAGACTAACGCAGAGTAGCCCCCACCCCTTTCCCATGCTAACTCCATCACATCCCACAGGTAGAAGAAGTAGAGAGGGCTTCTAGGATATTCTCTGCTTTGCGCAGGGCTTTGGCCGGACTATCCCGTAAATCAAACAATTCTCCTTCCATTCATCTACCTACACACCCATCCTCCCATCCATCCATCCATCCACCCATCCGTCCAACAACCCATCCATCTATCCATCCATTCAGCCAGCGAGCCAGCCGGCCGCCCTCTACCCACCCATCTATCTTTCCAATCATTTCTTTATTCAGCAACCACTAACTGAGCTCTTGTTTTAAAGAGAGAGGAATCAACTCAAGAGACTATATACGTGAGCCCTTCTACATGCCATGCGCACACACACACAAAAGGTTTTATTTACATCATGTTCTTTAACTCTGACCGCATCACGGAAGCGCACACTGTCCTAGTTTTTCAGGTTAGAAGGTTCAGAGGGAGTAAGCAGCTCAGCCACGTCACCAAACTTAAGAGCAACAGGGCGCAGACTCAGGCCTGGGCCCATGTAGCTCCTCCCCAGCATCCTTCCCAGCCAGCTGCCTCTGCAAATGCCTCCCGGCAGGAAGGAGATCTCTGTGCAGTGGTGACCCAGGGAGGGAGGAAAGCCTTGGGTGCCTGCCGGCTCTGACCAATCAGCTTCTCGGCATCCCCATCCTGAGGGACACAGGGAGCCTGGGCTTGGCCTGCAGGGTGGCCGGGCTGCCTCTGCAGCTCCTCCCTCTCCTCCCCATCTACATCCACCCTCATCACTGCCCAGGGCAGGTCTTCAACCTGCTAGACGGGTCACACCCACCATCTCCCATCTTCCACCCTTCCAGCCCATGTCCACACCACCACGCAATTAGCCACCTATAAACACAGGGCTCTTCCAGAACCTTCAGCAGCTGCCAGGGTCTCCCAGCCATACTCTCTGCCATTTCCTGGCTTCCATTTTAGTTCTTGTCACTCAGCTTCCACCCCTGGAGCTTCTGACTCTTTCTCAAACTCACCTGCACCACCTCACCTCCTAGCCCGTTGTTCATCCCAGTGAGCACCCAAGGCGATTTTCCACCCACCTCGACATTCCCAAAGCCTGATATTCCTTCCTGGCGTTCTGCCCTGGGAAGCTTGCCCGGAGCCTGAAGCCCCCACTGCCTGAAAGTGACTTCTCTTCGCTCTGAACACCCGCCATGTCCCACTGAGCCTGTCCCCGCCGCTCTGCGCTGTCTCTCCGGAATCCAGAAGCGGGCCCGGCCTTCCCCCTCTCCGCACGGTTGTGCAGCTCACCCGCACGGTCACTTCAAGTAAGAGGTAGGGTTATCATCCTGCTGTAACAGGTCAGGTCCGTAGCCGATGAATGCAAACTGCTTTCTGCCCAGAACCCTGCCCCTTCCTGACCCCTCTGTCCCTTTCCTGAGAGGACGCTGTGCCCATCTGGTCACTCTGCGGCCAGTCCTCGAAGACATTATTTCCAGCCTCCGGTCCCCCTGCCCCTCGCGGTGAACTGGCTTAGGTTCTGCACCCTGCACTGCTCTATAATCCCGTGGGACGGGCAGCCACCACCCTCCTGAGCTCACAGCCACCCACACCTCAAGGGCCATCTAAACGCCAGCCTCCCTCTTCCTTCTTCCTCTGCCGTCCTCCTTTGCACTCACTCAGGCTCCCCTGCAGATCTCAGACTCCTGCCTCTGCATTCCCTCAGAGTGGTCCTCGGTCCTCGAAGGCAGCGCAGCCCTGTAGGACGGCCACTCCCTCCTCCGTGTCCCCAGGACCCTCACACTCTCCAGGAGGAACTGAGCTGTTGTTGGCTTTCGCTTGTCCTTCACTTCTCTCTGCCCTAGCTTCCTCGCCCATCTCCCTCCTCCCTGCGAGGCCCCTCACTATCTTCCTCACACGCACCCACAAACAGCAGCCACACCATTAGCTGAAGGGTCTGCATGGCTTGTGTGGCGCCCTGGGCAGAGGCCTTGGTTTGTAGGATGTTGCCACCACTGCAGGGCTCTGACCTTGGATTCATTGCCCCACTTGACTCAGCAGACTTCCCTGGTCTCAAGAGGCACAGCCTCTATAGCACCAAACAGGACGTCTGGTGAGCCACTTTATTGCCCAAGCCTCAGTTTCCTCCTTGCCACCCGCCCCCCATCCCAGGCAATGACGCTTGTTTTACAAAGCCTGCACCTTGGTGTGCTTGTTAGGAACACAGGCTCTGGAGTCTGAGCTCTGGGTTCAAATTTTGCCCCTGCTGCTGATCTGCTGTGTGACCACAGCAAGGATCTTGACCTCTCTGTGCCTCGAGGCCCCTAGCTGTAAGCTGAGGGTAATTACAGTGCCTCAACAGTAATATGGTTACAAGGACTGAATGAATTGATATTTGAAAGCCCTTAGGACATAGCTGGCGCATCGCTGTCATTATATAAATGTTAGTTACCCAATTTAAAAGCTAAGGAGTAAGAGGGAGATACTGGGAGACATAAAGAGAATAGGAAAGAATGGGGATTAATTACTAAATGGTCACAAAGAAAAAAGATAATAACTAACATGTATATAATGAGCATTATGTGCCACATTTGAAAGGCTTTGCAAATATCAATTCATTCAGTTGTTATAAGCAATGTTATTGAAGCAGTGTAATTACCCTCAGTTTACAGATGAGGATACTGACACACAGAAAGGTCAAGCCGCTTGCCTATAGGCATACAGCTGGTCAGTAGCAGGGGCAACGCCCAGGAACCTGAGGAAACCGCGGCCCCCAGCCGCAGTGGGCCTGGGCTACATGGAAGAATTAGAGAGGGAACTGCCAAAGGGCGTTCACAGAGGCTCAGGTCACACAGGAAAACCGGAGAAACAAGAGGTCACCAGACAGACAAAAGGAGGAAAGGGGAGTCTTTCCATGAGGGACCAGCCTGTGCAAAGGCCCTGTGGCACTAGTAGCTTCCCGTGTAGTCAGAGGACTATAGAAGTTCATGTAAGACTTTAAAGGCATGCAAAGAAATTCCCATGTTATGGGCCAGTAGGACCCTCCAACAAAACATTCAAGTTCCATTCCCAAAGATTCTAATATATAAAGTCTGAGGCTCACCCAGGAATCTATGATTTTACATATTTCCCAGAAGATTCTGACTGGAAGGCCCCTGGACCATACTTGGAGCACAGGGAACTTTTGAAGCATTCTGGATTGGGAGGAATACCGTCACATTCAGGTGTCAGAAGGAGCCCTGGGGGCAGCCCAGTAGTGGCAGAGTGGAGTGGCAGGAAGGGGAGAGGGGAAGCAGGGAATCAGGGAGGCAGAGAAGGGGAGACTAGTGCAGGGGTTGCGGGGGCAGTGCCCAAACTCAGGTCAGACAGGTGAGGTCAGAGAGAATGGGAGTGACTCTAAACCGTGGAAGGAGTACAACCAGCCCCTCCTGGAGACGGTTTGGACAGTGGGAAAAGAAGAAGAAGGGAAGGAGTCTGGAACAGATCCAGCCTTCAGGTTTCTACAGCCAAGCAGTCAATGTCCTCCTAGTGACAGTAAGTAGAAGTATGTGCCTGCCAGTGTCCACACAGGGGCCTGGATCAAGGCGGCCTCCCCTGCTGGCCCATACTCCCTCACCCATGTCTGGGCCCTGGCCCCCACCCCTCCACTGAGGCCCAGGTCCTGGCATGAAGGCCGCTCCTGTTAGATGTTGGCTTAGTGGCAGCAACAGATCGGGAGACCCCTGGTCGGTCTGCTGGCTGTGCCTGGCCAGGGGCCCTGGATGCTGTGAGAAAAAAGGCTATGGGAGAGCGAAGGGCGGACCAGATGGCACCAGACCTCCCTTACCTGTCTCCTCCACAGGTTTATAGGAGCTGTCATCTCTGTGTGTGAAGGGGCCTACTTTGTGGCTCAGCTGCTGACCATCTGCTTCCAGTAAGTTCCCTCCAGAGCAGCCCCTCCACCACCTCCCAGCCCCAGACGCTCCCAGATACCCCCACCTGTGAGGCCACAGCCCAGGTGATGTTCTGCCTCTGCAGTCGCTGCGGATGGCTTCCCTCCCCACAGTGCGGCCAGCCCCCGCCTAGACATGGGATCAGGCCCGCAGGGCTCAGCGGTCTCCTTTCCCCGCTCCCAACCAGGGGAGCAGAGTGAAGCATTCACTGAGGGCCTGTTCCCACCCAGAACTCCCCGCAGAGTCTGTCCCCACCCCCAAGAACAGGTCATACCTGCACCTGCCATCCAGGGCACCCACAGAGGGGTGAGGACCCTGCAGAAGGCCGGACAGGTTTGGAGTAGGCAGAACTAGATTTGAGAACTGGTTCTTTTTCCTGCTGGGACCCAGGGACAAGTCAGGGGCTGCAAGGATCTTGGGAAGCCTCAGTTTGTAGAAGCTGTCATCAATGTGGCCAAGGGCTGTCCCTGGACCACAGCTCTCAGAACCTAAACACTTGGGTTTCTAGGTAGTCAGGGAAAGAGCCAGGCCTCAAATCCAGCCGTCCTGGTACCTTGCAAGGCTATCAGCTGCCTCCCAAGGTCACCAGCCCTGAGGCCACGGGCTTCCTCCTTTCTGATGCATGTTACTGCCAAGGGATCTTTTGCAACTTCTCTGGAAGGAGGAGGGCGGGGGGGGGGGGGGGGGGGGGGGGGGGGCAGGGAAGAGCCCTGAAGCTGAAGGGACATTTCTCCCTGCTCTGGACTCCCTTCTCCCAGCCCGGGTTTGGTCGCAAAAGAATGTCCACCAGAGGGCACCAATGAGCCATGGCCATGGCCGTGGTGCTCTGGACCAGCACAGCATCCTCCAGGCCCCTCCACTGCCCCCAAACTTGCCTGGCCAGAATTCAGCTGTGCAGAGCTCTGCTCCAGACCAATTCAGAGCATGAAGGAGATAGACCTAAAGGCAAGCCCTTTCCTCCTTTGAAACCTGGAAACAACACCCCTGAGGAGAACTGCTCAGCATCAGGCCTCTGCCAGGCCCATGTGTGGTCCTCGTGTGACAGTTTTTAAAAAAGCCCCTCCGGGTTGATGCCATCTTATGCCTAGGTGACACTCTGTGAGCAAGGTATAACTGGATTCAGCCTGTTCGTACAGGTGGCCAGGCAGCTTGTGCAGTGCACAGTCAACACAACTGTCCCAGCAGGCTATCTCCCCTACTGTGTGCCTTCTCCACTCCACAGGGGACCTCCCAATGGAGCCCTGGTTTCCTTCCCAGTCTTGGCTGAGTCCTGATATCATTTGGCTCCTTTCCCCCCGGACCTAAAGGCAGGGCTAGACAGCATTTCAGAAAAATTGTGGACCTTCTGGAGCGACTCAGACAAGACCCCTAACTGTGGAACCCATGGTGAGGCCACCAGCCCCTGGGGAGTGTTCAGCCGGAGGTCACTAAAGAGAACATGGACACAGAAAGACCCAGTCCCAGCCTCCAACAGCTTCACTTGTTGCTGGGGCTTGTCTGGGTTGTTTGCTGTCTCCTACTAATCCTGGACTCCCTCCCGCCAGGTGTCGGCCAGCGTCCCTGGCCTACAAAGCAAGGGAGAAAGCCCGCTGGTTGGGCTGCTTCCAGAAGTTCCTGGCATACATGCTGTTGTCTGTGGCCTGCTTTCTCCACCCTGTCCTGGTCTGGCACGTGACCATCCCAGGTAGGACCTCCAGGAGTTAGTGGAGGCCAGCAACCCCCACCACAGATGGGCTCTGAGCAGGAAGGGCTGAATCCCCTTCTCACAGGCCTCACGGACACTGGCTCCCGGGGCCCCCACTGACCCCATTGACTTCTCCCGCCTAGATCTCGGGGATGAGGAAGTGTCAGACATCCTTCATGCTGTCAAGGGGCAAGAATGTCCCTTCATGCAGGTATCCAGAGGCTGCACCCACAGAGACTTGTCCTCCAATGCCTCTGTGTGGTCAGAGCTTTCGGAGGGCGTGAGATGGTCATTTCTCTGTACAAACCCATCCCTGTCTCCCCAGTGCCTACCCACTCAGGGGCAAACTCTTCAGCCTGGTTTGGAAGGTGTGCCATGATGGGACCCAGGGCAGACCCTCAAAGCCTCCTCATCTTCTCCCACTCCAACTTCACAGAGCCTGCTAGTCGGCCTGGTGTCTGATCGTAGAAGCCAGGACTCTGTGATCCCGCCCCTCGGTGTTGTCCATGACCTCTTCGGCTAATACCCTCCTCTCCCCTCCTCCGTAGCTGTGAAAACTCTGTCCCTTCTCGTGACCCACCTAAAATGCCAGGAAGCCAGCTGCCCCGGGGAAACAAAGTCGAAAGGCAGAGCTTCCTCTTCCTCCCTCTGGTTTCTTTTCATGTACCTGTCATAGCATCTCAAGGCCACTCTGCACAGCCCTCAGTGGACTCCAGAGAAGGATTCAGCATTGCCGAGACCAGAGCGAGCCACAGCCTCCTGCTCCTTAGAGACGCCCGGAGGCTTCCTCTGGCCAGAGCAGCAATCTCTGCCTGAGACAGAGGGACCTCTGGCCTGGAAGCTGGGGGTGGGGGGACCCCCAGGAGGGGGGCCCATGCTAGGCCAGCCCCACCCCATAGGGTTTGCTCTTTCTTCTGTGTTCACTGGGGAGGCTGAGGAAGGAGCATGTCCCCGCTGCTGGGAGCGGAAGGAAGCCCAGATCAGTCGCTGGAGCCCAGCATTCAGAAGAGAGTGCAGACCCATTGAAGGTCCAGCCCGACACGCTGTCCTAGCAGGGAGGCCAAGCACGGTGATGAGAGGCCAGGCGGGCTGCACCAGGGTCGGCTGTCAATAGGCGGGGGACCTCAGGCATGGGGCCCCCTGGGTAACGATGAGGGTGAGGACCCCAGCATAGCGCTGGCCTTGCTGACGTCCCTCAGCCGGGCATCAGGCCTGCCCCCTGAATGTGAAGTGGGTGCGTGAGGACAAGTCACATGTGCAGGCTGGAGCACAGGAGGGCCTGAGGGTGCCGCGATGGCCTTTTGGGACAGCGGGCTTGGACAGCCTCTGGCCCTTCTCCAGCACTCACCCAGCATGCTGACCTCCCACATCCCTTCCAGGCTCCATGCTCATCATCACTGGCCTGGCCTACTTCCTGCTGAGCAAGCGAAAGAGCAAGGCCAAGCCCGAGGCGCCCGCTCCCCCAGAGCAGTACACGGACCCCTCCGGCAGTGCCGTGAGCACCACTGGCTCCGGGGACACCGAGCAAACGTACACCTTCCACGGGGCCTTCAAGGAGGGGACCGGCTCCCTCTTCATCCACATGAAGAGCATCCTGAAGGGGACCAAGAAGCCCGGAGCCCTCCAGTGCCCGGACACCCTGACAGAGCTGACCCTGGAGCCAGCCGACTCGCTGGTCAAGAAGAAGCAGGTGCACTTCGAAGACAGTATGGTCAGAATCATCCCGTCTCTCACCGAAGACCTGGACGGGGGGGACAGCGAGCCAGAGGAGACCACCTCTGACACCACCCCCATAATCCCTCCCCCACAGGCCCCTACCTTCCTGTCCTCTCTCACAGACGCCAGCCTGTTCTGAGCCGCAGGCTCCAGCCTAGGGGACACTCAGCAAGGGGTCTGCATAGATCGATGGCCCTGCCTGGAGTTTCCTGACATCTGAGGGCCCCCCTCCCAGGGAGCTTGGGGTCTTCACAGGTTAGTGCTTCAAGGGGTGACCAGACATCCCCGTGGTAGCTGGGCTTCTGGGACCATCAAGTGGCATGGCATGTCAGGAGACATAGGAGATGCCTCTGGCAAGGCACAGATGAAGCTCGTGCTGTCTCAAGCCAATAGAAGCTCCTCCTTCCTGGCCAGGGGGTGGGGAAGTCCCCGTGCTTTCCCCAAGAGAGACCATCGGCCCCATTTCACACAAGGCTGCTCCAGCCCCAAGAGCCAATGAGCTTCTCTTGCTCCTGACACGGGGCCCAGCAAGGCCTCTTTGTGCATCTCGCGTCAAATGCCGCAATCCAGCTCTGAAGGCCCAAGGATGCGTGGGTTATTTAAGCATCTCAAAGGCAGGTGTGAAGGCAGCCATAGACCCCAAGCCCCAGCCGAGCTGGCTCAGGATGTGCAGGGAAGGCACGGCTGCAGGCCTTCAGGAGGGGGGCAGCTGGAGCAGTGGGCCGCATTCTCTGCGTGCTCTGGGGCTGGCCCTGTGCCGCCGGAGTTGCACAGCCGCTCGGGGACACAATGCCACACTATGCTCCCTGCAGGGAAAACCAGGCCGGATGAGTGAGGCTCATTCCAGAAGCATCACTGAGGACTCCCTGCCTCCCCACCACATAAACTTTCCCGAGATTCCAAGTAGATGATGTAAACTGAAAGGTCCTGAAAGCCGACGACAATCCGGCGGTGAAGACCGCAGCACAGGACACAGTACCTCCGGCAGGCAGGGACCACGGGGGTGGTGCCCTGGAGACACTCAGCACAGAGAGGTGGCCCCGCCACGCGTGGGTGCGGGTGCGTGGTGGCAGAATAGGTGACAAGTGCACATTTGTTTAAAATGTAAGGGGGGGAAGAGGAAGGAAAGAAGGGGGAGATAGGAGAGGGGGCGGGCAGGCTAGCCCTCTGCCCCTGGGCTGTGGAAGTGACAGTCCGCTTAGAATGAAGGAAGAAATTCGAATCAGACCTTCCCTAAAGGATTTTCACCGTGGTATTTGTTTCTAAAGAGCATCCTCTGGTCTGTGGGATTGTGGCAAGGAGGAGCAGACCCGTTGCTCTTGGGAAGCAAGCTCGATGAATGGGCAAGCTCAAAAAAATAGTTACACTGTTGACCAGTTTGTGCCACAGCAACTTCTCCAGCACTCGCTCTAGGTTCTGGGTAAGAAACATGTGTTCCTTCCACATCCCCTGGGAGTTACACGGCAAATGTGTGGGAATACAGCCGGTCCGGTCATCACTTTGGTGCCAGGATCCCATAGGTGTCGCAAACGAGCAGCCCTCTTCCTGCACGAATCCAGGTCTCCTGTAAAACCAAGTGAGAAAAAAAACAAAGAAATATGTTCCCATGAACCCTCGATGCCGGAAGCGGCAGAGCTGTTTAGCTGCCACCAAAGAAGAGCTTCAGGGTCCCAGGGTCCACGGGGGAGAGTGAAGAACATTGGTAGACAGGGACGGACCCCAGCTCCTACCGGGCCAGGTGTCCCAGGCAGGCCCCCGGGGCACAGAAGGAGCCCACGTGGAGAGGGGGCAGGGCTCCTGCATCCGTCACACGTGGAGGGGGACATGAGGGGCACAGACACCCTCACAGCATAGGCGTGGCGGGCTTCTGGGGAACCCCAAAACTTCTGCTCTGTTCTCAGAACGCAAGCCAGTAGAGTGGAATGGATGCCCAGGTCGCAAGAAGCCAACCCCGAAGGGTGATGTCAGAGCATCAGATTTCTAATAAACTTCTGTAAACCCAAGGGCTAGAGCAATGCTTGGTATGGTCCCTAGAGGGAGCTGCACATTGGGGGTTCCAGGTGACACGGCGTGCGTACCATCCTGTGACATCTGGGCTTCCTGGTGCCCGTCCTCAGTTAAGGGAGAGTCTGCAGGGCTCTGGAGCAAGAGGTTCTGACAGTTACAGCCTCGCCTCGCTCAGCAAAGTAAAGCTCTCACTCTTACTGCCGCCCAAAACCACAACAAAGCTGGGATGAGGTCGTTAAATAGGCTGCAGCCCGTGCCTCTGTCAGTAGACCAGACGAGAAAGTGGCACCTCGTGAGAAGCAGATGAATAATACCACATGTCGCCATTTGACTCTCGGCCGAGACACTCTCCACCCACATCCTCATCCCCTGCTATCCCTGTGAAGATGGTATAATGACCCTTATCCCTGACAGGGACAAAGACCAGAGAGACTGACCCTAGCCTGTCCCGTTCCCTTTCTCAGCAGAAAGTGGAGCAGACATTCCGTACATGTGGAACAGGGCAATTGGAAGTAGAACAGCGTTGGGCTGGGATCATTGGCTCTGCCTCTAACATGCTGATTGACCTTGGCCAGCCTTCCTCAGGTCTCTGGTCTCGGGTTCTCCCCATAGTGTGTGGGAAGAACAGCTTTCTCTCAGTGTTGGTGCAATGACTCAACTGAGAAAAGTGGGGAAAATGATGTTCAGATTACACACCACCCATGTCCAATGTCCCCATCGCTGTGGGGGCCTCACACTGTGTGTGAGTGCTCTTCAAGGAGGCCCCAAAGTAAGGAAGCACTGAGGAAACACCACCAGCATATGTCTCAGTGGCAAGGCCACTCCAGAGTCCAATGCTTGAGCCTCGGAAGGGTGTAGCCACCATCCTCCGGCTTCGACAGAGAGCCACAGCGGACCCTCAATCGTGAGGACCCATGCCCTGGGGACCATCCAAGATGTCCTCTCTGACTCCCATCAGTACTAAGGGTTGTTTTCCTTTTTTTTTTTTTTTCCAGTTTTTAGTTTTTAAGATGTATTTATTGAGATATAATTCACACACCATAAAATTCACCAACTTAAAGTACACAATTAAATGGTTTTGGGTTTTTGTATAGTCATCATCAGATTCATCACAATCTAAGTTCCCAAATTTTTCATCATCCCCCCCAAAAAAACCTGGTACCCATTAGCAATTACCACCCCAGCCTCACCGAAAGCAACCACTAATCTACTTTCTGTCTTTATAGATACTCCTATTCTGAACATTTCATATAAATGGACTCATATAATATGTGAACTTTTTTACTTGCTTTGTTGACTTAACCTAATGTTTTCAACGTTCCTCCATGTTGTAACATGTATCCTCATGTTACCCCTTTTTTGTAGCTGAATAGTATTCCATTATATGGATATGTCACACACACACTGTGTGTCACTGTTCATCTGTTGATGGACATCTGGGTTGTTTACACTCTGTGCCTATCATGAACAATGCTGCTATGAGTATTCATCTACAAGTTTTGAGGTGGATATATATTTTCATTTCTCTTAGACGTATGCCTAGGGGCAGAATTGCTGGGTCAAACAGTCACCCAACGTTTAACTTCTTGTGAAACTGCCAATCTGTTTTCCAAAGGTGCTGCACCATTTTACATTCCAACCGTGTATGAGGGTTCTGGTATCTCCACATCCATCACCAACATTTGTTACTGTTTGTCTTTTTTATTACAATCATCCATTCGCTATGGTTTTGATATGCATTTCCCTAATGACTCATGGTATTGAGCATCTTTTCATGTGATTATTGACCATTTTTGTATCTTCTCTGAGAAATGTCTATTCAAATGCTTTGCCTTTTTTAAACTGAGTTGTCTTTTAATTGTGAGTTGTAAAGGTTTCTTACCTATTCCAGATACTTGACCCTTATCAGATGTATGATTTGCAAATATTTTCTCCCTTTCTGTGGGTTGCCTTTTCACTCTCTCGGGGGTGTCCATGAAGCACAAAAGATTTAATTTGGGGGGAAGTCCAATTTACCTATTTCTTTTCTTTTGTTGCTTATTCCTTTGTGGTCAAATCTAAGGGGCCATTGCCTAACCAAAGGTCATGAAGATCTATTCCTATATTTTCTTCTAAGAGTTTTGTAGTTTGGGTTCTTAAATTTAGAAATATCAGCTTGGGAGTAATTTTGAGCATGTTGTGATGTGGAATCTAACTTAATTCTTTTACTTATGGATATCCAGTTGTCCCAGTACCGTTTGTCAAACTAAATTGTTAACGGCGCCTTTGTTGAAAATTCATAGACCATATATTTCTGCACTGGTAACTCCATGCCATTGATCTGTGCATCTGCGACCACTGTAACTTTGTAGTAAGTGTGTTTTGAAACTAGGAAGTGTGAGACCACAATTCTGACCACTGTAACTTTGTAGTAAGTATACTTTGAAACTCAGAAGATTGAACCCCCCAACTTTGTTCTTTTTTAAGATGGTTTGCCGATTCAAAGTCCTTCATGTTTCCATATGAATTTTAGGATCAACTTGTCAACTCTTGCAAAAAAGCCAGCTGGGGTTTTGATAGGGATTTCATGGACTCTGTAGACCAATTTTGAGAGCATTTCTATCTTTGCAATGTTGTCTTCCACCCAAGAATACATGGTGCCCTCCATATATTTAGATCATCTTCAGTTTCTTTCAACGTTACATGCAAGTTTTGCCTCTCTTTGTTAAAATTATTCCTAAATATTATATTCTTTTTTCATGCTTTTGTAAATGGACTGGTTTTCCTTTTTTCTCCAGCTTTATTGAGGTACAATTGACAAAATTATGTATATTTAAGTGTACAAAGTAATGATTTAATATACATATACATTGTCAAATGACTTCCACAGTCAATTAACACATCTATCATCTTTTTAGGAATGTGTCCATTTCACCCAAGTTATCTACTTTGTTGGTATAATATTGTTCATAATATTACATTATAGTCCCTTTCATTTCTGTAATTTGAGTCTTCTCCTTATTTTTCTTGGTCCTTCTAACTACAAGACTGTCAATTTTGTTGATTTTTCATTACGGTTTTTATATTCTCTATTTCATGTATTTGTGCTCTAATCTTTCATTTTCTTTCCTCATGCCTACTTTGCATTTGGTTTGCTCTTCTGGTTTCTTCAGGTAGAAGTTAGGTTGTGGATAGGAGATATTTCTTATTTTTCAATGTATGCATTCACAGCTATACATCTGTCTCTGGGCACTGCTCTAGCTGCATCCATCCCATATGATTTAATATGTGGAGTTTTGTTTTGATTCATCTGAAGGTATTTTCTAGCTTCCTTTGACTTCTTTGGCCTGCTTGCCATTTAACAATATGTTATTTAATTTACACATATTCTTTTTTTTTTTTATTTTTTTTTATGTTCATTTATTTCTGAGACAGAGCATGAACAGGGGAGGGGCAGAGAGAGAGGGAGACACAGAATCTGAAACAGGCTGCAGGCTCTGAGCTGTCAGCACAGAGACCGTTGAGGGGCTCAAACCCACGGACCGCGAGATATGACCTGAGCCGAAGTCGGTCGCTCAACCGACTGAGCCACCCAGGCGCCCCAGATTTACACATATTCTAATTCAACTCCACCGTGTTTGGAAAACACTTGGCATGATTTCAATTTTTTTAGTTTTCCTTTGAACGTATTTATAACATCTGCCTTGAAGTCTTTGTTACCAAGTCCTACTTCCAGACCCCCTCAAACACTATGTCTATTGCCTGTGTATCACACGTTCTTTCATTGTATATCTCAAAGATTTGGGTCACAACTGGACATTTTCCATAATATATGATTACCTTGGATACTCGTTCTCCCCCTCCCCAGCCTGTCATCATTTGTCTACTAACTTGGCTGGACCAATTCTGTGAAGTTGATCCGTTTCTCCCACTTGGCCTCTTATGTCCTGCTCAGATGTTTTTCCTGTGTTTAACCTTTTTTTTTACAAATTTTTAACATTTACTTATTATTGAGAGACAGAGAGAGACAGAGCATGAGCAGGGGAGGGGCAGAGAGAGGGGGAGACACAGAATCTGAAGCAGGTTCCAGGCTCTGAGCCAGCAGCACAGAGCCCAACGCGGGGCTCGAACTCACAAACTGCAAGATCATGATCTGAGCCGAAGTCAGACATTTGACTGAGCCACCCAGGCGTCCCTCATTGTGTTTTGTATTTTAGCCTGTTTCTCTAGAAGCCTCCCCTGGGTGAGCATAAGCCCTTTATCAGTTGAAAGTTATGATTAAGTGCCTTTGACCAGTTAGATACTTACCCTTCACTGGTGTGTGTGTGTGTGTGTGTGTGTGTGTGTGTGTGTGTGTGTGAAACTTGGAGACTTCTATCACAGTTCTAGAAATTTACATTTTTCCCCACATTTAGCCAGGGACCAGTAGCTTGGATGTTGCCTCCCGTGTCACTCCTGAGAGAGTCCAAGTTTGGACACAGAAAGCTGTGTGCCGGGCTGTGTGCCTGATAGGCATATGGGTGACTTTATTTTTGAGCCTGGCTTTCTAGGAATTGCCCCTAGCCTAGTGTTTGGTCAGAAACTGTGCTTAATGAAGCCTCTTGTGCCAGTGAGGCATCTACCATTTGCTGATGGAGCTGTGTGTGAATTGGGGAATGATTTCAAGTCTGCCCTGCCTCCAGTTGATGGCGCCTGAGTAGCTACAGCCTAACAGCAGCACACAGCCCTTCTGAGCCCTTCATCCGCACTGTCTGCTTTCTCCCCAGGGTAGAACATCTGTAACATTGTGGAGGAGCCAGAGATGGGGACAGAAATCTGCTTCCCCTGAGTGACACCCGTGTTCTACAAGCAGGTACTGAGACGGAGACGCCCTCTGTGTTCTCAGCTTGCCTCTCCCAGTGTGGAGCCTCCATCCTGGGAGCGAGTGGGGTGCGGCAGTTGAGGCCCCAGATTCTCTCCCCGCTGCTCCTGGAGCAGAGCGTTTCCTGCAGCAGTGAGGGCTTCCTGGAAGAAGGGGAGCTTCGGTCATCTTGGCATGGGCCTCTTCAGAATAGAACAGAACTTCTGCAACACAGGGCTGTGAGGATGAGAAATATCAGCATTTTGCACCTTTGGAGACAAAACTGTAACCTAGACGGGGAGCTGGAGGGAGAGGGAGCCCCTGTGTCATTGGCCACACCTGCCCAGAGTGGAGCACCAGCTCCACGAGATAGAGGGGATGAGGGAGTGAGTCATGGTTCCAATGCCATAGACCCTCCCCATTCTCACCAAGATTTAGTGGATACTCTTAAATGAATGTTTCTCCAGTTGCCATATGCCTTTAAGACAATCTCCAGAGATTTTAAATAATTGATATTTACAATTTTCTCCAGTTAAATAGCTGTCTTGTTGGAGAGAGTTCCCCTGAGCTCCTTAAACTGCCAGTCCAGAAGTCTATATCTTAATTTTTTTTTTTTTTTTTTGCCATGACCTTGTTGAAATTGATTGCATGGATGAAAACATTGACCATCAAGTGTGTCGGACCTGAGCTTGAGCCTTAGATCTGCTTTTCACCAGCTACGTGGCCAGAGTTCATAAAACCCCCTTGAGCCCCCACTTCCCCATTTGCGAAGAGGGGATAATAATAGAACCTACTTCCAAGACTTGATTGGTAGTTGGCAGAGATTCAGTAAACATCATGGCCCCCTTTGAATAGTCCTTTCCTGGAACATGGGAGCCTAAAGCTGCTCTGGTATCCTCTGCTCCCTCTGCGGGGCTGTCAGTCCCACCTAATCCTTTTTTTTTTTTTTTAAGTTTATTTATTTTTAAGAGAGAGAGAGAGAGAGAGAGAGCATGAGTGGGAAAAGGGCAGAGAGAGAAGGAGACACAGAATCCAAAGCAGGCTCCAGGTTCTGAGCTGTCAGCACGGAGTCTGACGCAGGGCTCCAACCCGGGAGCCACAAGATCGTGACCTGAGCTGAAGTCAGAAGCTTTTACCGACTGAGCCACCCAGGCGCCCTCTTTTTTTTTTTTTTTTTCCCACCTACTCCTTTCAGCTCAGTCTGGAGCCATCCCTTGCAGTGGTATGTTTATCCTAGGAACAAACTTGAGCCCCTTTTCCTTGGATTCTACGCAGTCTCACTCTTTACTGATCTCTCAGAGGAAACATACTCATTAGTAAGTCGAAATGGGAAAATCCCCTGCCTGCACAAAATGTCAAGCCTTCTCCGTAAACTGCTCAGTCATCGAGCCCGCATCTTCCCCCTCGAAGCTCTGGGCTCAGCCAGCGTCGAGACAGCTGCTGGCCTGCTGGTGAAGAGTCGGCTGTTTGACCACCTGGAGACTGAAGGAAATAGAAGGCTCTTGGAAGACACAGAGGGACTGTCCCCTTTGGCTGGAAAGGGGCTGCTTCCATGGGATCTGCCGGGCTGGCTATCTTATCATTGTTCTGAGAAGAAGGAAGGACAGATAAGTCAAGACCTTTGTGCAGAAGAGAAGGAATTTAAAGAAGCCAAGTGTCATTTAAGTGAAACATGATACTTCCGGTTTCACATTATGACCAGGGTGAAAACAGCTTCATAAAAAGAAGCTTCCAGGAGGGGCGCAGTCGGTTAAGCGTCCGACTTCAGCCAGGTCACGATCTCGCGGTCTGTGAGTTCGAGCCCCGCGTCGGGCTCTGGGCTGGTGGCTCGGAGCCTGGAGCCTGTTTCCGATTCTGTGTCTCCCTCTCTCTCTGCCCCTCCCCCGTTCATGCTCTGCCTCTCTCTGTCCCAAAAATAAAATAAAAAACGTTGGAAAAAAAAAAAAAAAAGAAGCTTCCAGGAGACCAAGAGTATATTCCCATGGGGCTCTGCTGAGATTTGGGGCCTGAGGGAATTAGGTCATCTCCAAAAAGTCCTGCCATCTGCATAAGGGAGAGGTGCACAGCTGTATGCATTAACCGGGAGCATTTGCCCAGACTTCAGAGCAGGCCCAAGGGAAATCCAATTCCGAGTCTAAAGATAGGCTGTGCGATGTTTTGTGCAGCGTGAGTTTCTGGGAAATTTGCATAATCTCTTAGGACAATGATCTGGGACAGAGGGGAGCATTAGAACCAGAGAAGTATACTGGGAATATACTGGGGCAGCTGCAAGAGCCCCTGCAATGGACTGGTTACCACCTAATTGATACTGAAAGCCTTTGTGAGTCTCAAATCAAATTTCCCTTTAAAGAGAAGGTCACAAGTAAAGTGGATGGGCAATGATTGTGGTGATTCATTTGTCCCTAAACAGCCGCTTCTGTCTGAGGCCGTGCAGGGCTCTGATCGGGATGAGGGCATGATAGCTCACTGTCATTTCATTTTCCAGTTCCCAGGAAACTCGCTGAGATATTCCTAGGCCTCAGGTCTTGGGTTCCTCTTTCCAGAGTGTAACAGGTTCCTTTCTTGGAAACCAACAGCACCAATATAAACTTAGGACATAGGTTACTAGTGATCAAAGTCAATTTAACACAACAAACATTCATTAAGCACCTACTGGTGAACCATGCAAAGTGCCGGGCTGAAGGGGTGAGTCAGGCATGCTGTCTGATCTCATAGGATGGACCGTGAGCATGGCTGACAAGAGGCAGATATAAACGCTACAATGAAATTGCAAACAATATGCCGTGAGACATGAATTCAAAAGGAAATCTATGAAGGTAGATTTGTGTTGAGCTTCAGAAGTAGGACTAGAATATTATCAGGCACATAATTGTCCATCCTGGGACAAGGGAAGCGTGGCCAAGGCCATCAGAGTCCGAAGACTGCAGATGCATTTTCCATCCGTGACAAAGGAGACTTCTGTGCAGCAGAAAGAGCGTAAGGCAAAGAGCAGTATCACCAACAATGACAGTAACAACTGACAGAATTGAGACCTGAGTGTGTGCCAGGCTTCAGTGCTTTGCAGAAGGTGAGGAGGCAAGGGACAGGGAGGGATCAAGAGAGTCAGAGACTGGAGAGAACCGGCTGAGGTGCAACACGGCAGAAGGCCAGCTCCCCACTTTGGTGGTGACTGGGTTTACCTCATTTTTCACCCTTGTGCTCACATGCCCGGGCATGGTTTCTATCCCGAGCACAAAGTGCCCTCACCTCAACAGAGTGAGTCTATTCTGCAGCTGCCTTGATGAACTATTCCCACAGTTAGATTCCCTGCAGGTGGTACCAGCTTCCATTCAGAATCGATTTGCCACCTGCTTGGGTGGAAACCTTGGTGACAGTTACTGTGTCACCCAAGCAAAGTCATGGAGTTTATTTGGTTATTAATGTGATTGTTGGCACATCCTATGCAATATGTCTAAATTGAATTATGGTGTCAGGTACACATGTCAGGTACACATGGTGTCAGGAACGAAGCATGTGTATTATCCATGATCATATGCCATTAAAAAATAATATTCTTGAAAAAAAGAAAAGGAAAGAGGGAGGGAAAGGGAAAAGGAAAGGAAAGGGTCAGATGGGCTCTCTACCCTGTCCCCACACCTGATCAGCATTGGCCTACTCACACTGGAGGGGTGGGGGCACCTTTTGGACTTCCCTCATTGGCTGATGGGCCAGAGCAGAGCCTGGGTGCTATGTCCAGCTCTCCTGCATGGCCTGCCTCCAAGCCCATGACAAAAATCCCAGCCTCGGCAGAGTGTCCCCCACCCCATGCAAGAAGGAATAATTAAGTCAATGTCACCTTGACACCCAGGGACACGGTTTAAACACCTGGTCTACCCCTCCAGTTTCTTTCTTGGGGCCCAGATCTCTCGCTGCTCCTCCTTGGTGCACTCCAGTCCCTGGAGGCTCTAAAGGAGGTTAGCAGACAGAGACCAGCCAGTACAGTTGGCTTCCCAAGGCTTCTCGCTCCTCTGAGTCTGGAGTCGGCTGGCAACTGGGTGAGGGAGTAGGGAGCTTTCTGGCCTCAGGTCCCCTTGGAACTCTTCACGTCTCCACAGGCATTTTCAGTTCCCATTTTTCTGGCCTGGGTGGCTCCGTTTCTCTAGCTAGGGTTCCTTCACAGTTAACCAGAGCCTCCCACCCACCCACCCCTTACATGGCGCTTCACAGAGGAAACTGCTCTCCTGAGCTTCTCTCCAGACTGTTTCCCTTCTTCTCTCCCTTCAAACCCTGCTCACTTGTCACAAGGCAGCAACTTCCCCCACCTCCTCTTCAGCCCCCCTCTTGTGATAGACCTGGGATTAGAGCAGGCATCACCGGGCTTCTTCCCAGGGGCACTGTTGATCGCTTGCTTGCTGGTAAAGCCTGAATGTTCATGGTCAATCTATCTTCTTCCTCTTGGCCAGCCATCTTTTTTTACCCAGCCAGGCACAGAGGGTCCGTCCTGTAGAGCACACTCACACCCTAATTCTGGCCAATGAGAACTGAGAGAGATGGTCCAGTACCTTCTGGGAAAGGTTTCCTTGCTACGAAAATGAGCTGCACTGGACCCTATCTGTTTTCTTCTTCCATCGAATGTAGTCATGTCTGCCAAGAAATGTAAGAACTATTTGCAAATACCAGGTGAAATTAAACCAACCAATATGCTGAAGGTGACAGAGTACAGAGGTAGAAACAACTTTGGTCCTTGAAGATGTCTTTCAGACCTTGACTTCACCTTGGAACCACCCATTCTTGGGCTATTTTACTATATGAGATAATAAAATCCACTTTGTTTGGGTTTTTTATGCCTCACAGCTGAAATCATCTCAACCCAGAGTGTGGTTTTTCTCTCCCCTTTGCCAGGTTTGCTGGGGAGAAAAGGTCTGATATCACCCCAAACTCTATCTTTACCCGTGGACCAAAACCACGCCCTCTGCCTGCTGTTATAAATAAAGTTTTATTGGGACTCAGCCATACCATTCATTTCAGATTGCCTACGGCTTGATTTGTGGCAGGAGGAATGGTATGGTCAACAAATATGAAAATAGTTACTATCTGGCCCTTTACCGAAAATGCCAACTTCTAATTTAGATCCATTAGATAGAGAAGCAAAAGTTCCTCAAAACTTGCCACGGATTATATAGGTACATTAAAACATGAAATCCTTGGGAAAGAAGGCACTGTTAATCCTGAAGAGTCTTGGAATGCCTAGCTTCTGCCACAGATACAAGGCCACAGAGTCTGTCCTGAGAAGGACAAGATGGGGTACAAGGTGTTGATCAATCTCACAGCGTGTGTTGGTTAATTTTATGCGTCCACTTAGCTAAGCCACGGCACCCTGTTACATGGTCAAATACCAGTCTAAAAGTTGCCGTGAAGTTTTTTGTTTGTTTGTTTTGTTTTGAGTAAAGCAGATTACCTTCCTGGAAAACATGATGGGCCTCACGCAGTCAGTTGGCCTTTCAGAAAAGACTGAGGTTTCCCAAGGAAGAAGAAATTTTGCCTCAAGACTGTAACAGAGAACCCCTGGGTGAGGTTTCAGTGTGCTGGCCTGCAGATATTAGACTCAAGACTGCAATATCAACTCTCATCTGAGTCTCCAGCTTGCTGGCCTTCCCCAAAGATTTTGCACTGATCATTCTAATTCTGTCCCAGCTGTAAGGTCGACATCTTATTTATTTTGTTGAGAGGAAGTTTCCAAAGCGAAAAGTCAGAGATGATTCCCAAATGGACACAAGAGTCAAGATGTTTATTATTATATGGCACAATCCTGCCTCCAACACACAGATCCTGAGTTCACAGTTACAAAGACTGGGAAGAAACCTTGGGTAAGCCGACCCCTGTCATACCAAGAACTAAATAGAGGTGTCTCTGAGGGCAGGTTCAGAGGTGAGGTCAACCCAGCTGAAACATCTTTTTAAACACAAGGTTCACAGGTCAGGTCCGGCCAGCTTGCCACTTCTCCGTTGAGGATGTCTTACATTCCTTGGGAAACTGCACGCTTGCAAGAAGAGGTAGAGGGGCTGTACTTCCCTCCAGGACACAGCGGGAGCCACAGTCTCCAGCCGGGGAGTCTCCCCAGAGTGCCCTGAGGATGATCTGCTTTGAAATACAAAGCCCAGGAACTGGACAAATGGCCCTTGTCTGGGCAAGTGCTCTGTGCTCTCTCAAGGTTCCTTTCTTTTCCATGTCGAAAGTCTCCACTTCCGTTGGCTGTTTAACATCCTGGCTTGAGGGAAGGTTCTAATCGTTGATTAGCTTGCCCCCTTGAATCTCAGTATCTGTCTGTTCATAGGAATTCCGGCTCTCAGGCAACACCAGACTCTTTGTAGAGGGAAATCCTTAAGAAATTATACTTTGAGAAACCGTCCTTCTGTAAATCCTCCTGCCCTTGTAGTGTTTCATGCCATGTCCAGCAAAGAGTCTTGCCATTTGTTAAATGAGTCAAAATATTGCACAGCATAAAGTCATTTATTAAAATTCTAGTTCCATTGAAAATGCAACTTATTCAGGCATCTTGCATTGCCATAGTTATTTTCATCTTATTTCTGAGATATTAGCAACTCATGGCCATTACGGAGTCCACTCATAATAATTGAGTTTCTGGCAGCCCCACATTGTCAGCATCCCCCAGATCCCCCAGGAGCATAGCCCAAATAGAAGGTGGCAAAGTGTATGAAGTGTGGGTGCATGGGGGGTCACATAGATCTACAGGAGGCTCAAGAAGACAAGGAAAGCCTAAGGAAATGGAAAGCTGTGCCTTCTAAATTTTTTTTTTTTTTACATTTATTTATTTTTTAGAGACAGAGTACTGGTCAGGGAGGGATAGAGACAGAGGAAGACAGAATCTGAGCCAGGCTCCAGGCTCTGAGCTGTCAGCACAGAGCCCAGCGCAGGGCTCGAACCCACAAACCGTGAGATCATGATCTGAGCTGAAGTCAGATGCTTAACTGATTGAGCCACCCAGGCGCCCCGAAAGATGTGCCTTCTAAAGAAGTACATCTTCTGATCTGTACTGTTGGATGAGCCAAAATCATATATATGTATATATATCCAATGTCAGGAACCTAGGGAGGAGAAGGTGAAGGGAAAGACTTTTGGCTCATTACAAACCAGACTTATTTACGCTCTCTGACTATGGATGTTCATGCCACCCTTGTCTTCACATATGTCTTTTTTTTTTTTTTAAGATTTTTTAAAAATTTATTTATTCATTTTGAGAGAGAGAGCGTGTGTGTGTGCAACCAGGGGAGGGGCAGAGAGAGAGAATCCCAAGCATTCTCCACACTGTCAGCACAGAGCCCGATGCAGCGTTGGATCTCACAATTGTGAGATCATGCCCTGAGTCGAGATCAAGAGTTGGACATCTAACGGACAGAGCCACCCAGGTGCCCCCTCTTTGGAGCAGACCTAGGGACGGTGACATCTTTTTCTCAAGACCCAGTAGAGAAAGGGCTTGAGCTAAGCAGATATTTTTCCCCAAAAGGAAGTTTCAGCAGCAATTTTTAGCTATCCCCTTTTTAAATTTTTTTTTTAATCTTTATTTATTTTTGAGAGAGAGATAGAGTGCGAGCGGGGGAGGAACAGAGAGAGAGGGAGACACAGAATCTGAAACACGCTCCAGGCTCCGAGGCGTCAGCACAGAGCCCAACGCAAGGCTCAAACTCACAAACCGTGAGATCATGACCTGAGCAGATGTCGGCTGCCCAACCAACTGAGCAACCCAGGCACCCCTAGCTATCACCTTTTAAAGCAAGCTCTCTTCGGGGTTCCTTGGTGGCACAGTCAGTTGAGCGGCTGACTTTGGCCCAAGTCGTGATCTCGCAGTTCACAAGTTGGAGCCTCAAGTCAGGCTCTTTGTTGACAGCTCAGAGCCTGAGGCCTGCTTCGGACTCTATGTCTGTCTCTCTCTGCCCCTCCATGGCTTGTGCTGTGTCTCTCTCTCAAAAATAAAAACACTTTTTAAAAATTTAAAGTAAGCTCTCTCCATCCCAGGAAACCCTGTGCCTAAGCACTTATTAGTTCTGCAACATCGGATACAAAGTTTCTTCAAAGCATAACCATAAGGGACAAACAATAAGTAGTATATAAATTGAATGCATGTGTGTGTACATGTATATGTATGTATGTGTCTGTGTAAGAAGGCAATTATGTGGCACCCATTATGCAAAGTTATGTCCATTTGGAGAATAAATTCTCATTTTCAGTCTGCCTCTAGCATGGGTTAAAGAGTTCCATATATTAACCTGAAGTTGTTATTGGTATGCTAACAAATGGAGTTAATGAAAACCATTTCACGTAGGAAGGAAGGGTAGATGGTATGCAGATTGAGAAATCATCTGAAAACTGATGGCAAATCCTTCTATGTGTTAAGATCATGCAACGGATGACCTCCCTGCTCAAGGATTCCATCACACCAAGTGGTGCAAGGAGCATTCTGTAAGTGGCCTCTTCCTGCTGGTGGGTTTAATAAAATGGAGCCCATTAAAGGCAAAGAAAAGTTGCTTGGTTTAAACTGGATCTTACAGATCTCAAACAAGTGCAATCATCCAATTGTTTCCTAAAGAATATACATTCGAAATCGTGAAGACTTTGAAAAAGTGCCTTTAAAAATCACTTGTTCTGAATCTTAGGGGGAAAAAGTCCTACGAAGTCATCCCTAAAAGGCCTTAGTTAGTTAACTAGCAATTTTAATGCAAACTCGCCTTTACTGTTTTAAGGGAATGGCCTTGAAAGTGATCCTCATTATTAATAGCATTTATGTCCAATTACATAAACCTATATTTCAAGACTCAGAGAAATCTAAATTGCATCTCGACAACATGTGATTATGCCCAGGCGTTTTCACAACTTGCCTCTCAAAGCACCAGAGGGAAGAAGGCAATTCCTCACTCTTCCTTGCCTTAGCTGATGCAATAAGTCACATGTGTTTTATCAGACTCGGGCTCCTGTACACTTACCCCCTCGAAAATCAAACACAAATTCGTTCTTTGTGGCTCTTTCTTGACTAAAAATGGTGGATCCATTTGTGTTTGTTTCCATGTGGCTTTTTACGGATCTTACAAGTTAGTTTGTACTGTTCACAAAATAATGACTTCTCCAAAGACTTTCTGATGCAGGAACACTATAAAACGTGAAACTAAAAAAAATAAAATAAAATAAAATAAAATAAAACAAATAAAAAAACGTGAAACTGCCCCAGGTGAACAGGATAATGCCCTGGTCCCTAATGGACTTTCAAAGGTCCCCTTTCCTGGGGCCATGTGCTAGGGTAAGAAGACTAGCAGAAACTTCTGTGTGGCCTCAGCATCCCTGAGGCCCAATCTTCCAACAGAGTAGATGTGGCTTTACCCCCACTCCTTGGTGGCACAAACACAGTGTCCCAGACCCAGATTCTTTATTCACTTTACTCACCATGTCCCCTTGGATGGGCAATTGAGCTTCCTTGAATCTGTTTTCTAATCTGAATCTGGCAGAAAAGGGGAAAAAAATCATATGCCAGATATTGATTAAACACTACCACATTCTAGAGTCAGTATCTTAGAAAACAGAATCAGTCTTCCTCCCTCAAGGAGCTCATGGTAAAGAAATGAAACATACAGCTTGCCAGAGAGTAGTACATGTGAGCCAGTGAGGAGCATTGTGGTTAGGGGACCAGGAAAGACCTCAAAGGGAAGGTGATTTGTGAGTAAAGACCTGAAGGAGGCGAAGGAACAAACCCTGTGGACCTGTGGAGGTAGAGCCTTCCAGGCTGAGGAAACAGCAAGTGCAAAGGCCCTGCGGTGGGAGTAGACCTATGCAGGAAAAAGAGTATGACCAGAGCAGAGAGAAGGAGGGGAAGTAGGAGATGAGGTCAGAGAGGCAATAAAGGGGGCAAGATCATCTAAGAAAAGAGGTAGAAAACAACAGCCTAGGGTCACATGACCTGCCACCTGTTTTTGTAAATAGTCTTATTTGAACCACAACCAAGCAGAGTTAAGTAGTTGCAACACAAGCTATTTAGCCCACAAAGCCCAAAATATTTAATATCTGTCCTTTTACAGAAAACACTTGGGAGTCTCCAGTTTAAACAAATAGGTTTATTGTTCTCCGTGACAGGTCTAGAGTGGGCAGTGCAGGCAAGGTGCAGAAGCCCCATGATGTTAATAAGGCCCAGACTCTTTTTATCTTTATGGTCCACTAGTCTTAGCCTATGGATGTGTTTCATCATGTTCTCAAAATAGCTGTCAGTGCTCCAGAAATAGCACATTCTATCCACATCTGAGATAGAAAGGCAGGTGAAAGAGGTATCGGTTCCTTCTACTAGGAAAGCAAAAGTTGACTTCACCCCACCCCCGGAATGCTTTTCCCTGTCTCTTTGCCCAGAAGTAGGTCATATGGCCCTTCTAGCTTCAAAGGAAGTTGGGAAAGCCATGGAAAGGACCGTCAAGATTGACTTAGTCACTTTCAAACTTTTTTGACCATAACCCACAGTGGGAAATATGTCATATCATAGCCTAATGCACGTAACTGAAATACTGCAAACAAAAGTTTCCTAAGGGGCAACTTACATTTACGTTGTGTGCTGTAAACTGATATTTTCTCTTCCAATGTTTTAAATATGAGTCACATCATCTACTCACTTAATTTCATCACCCACCGTGGGGATGGTGCCAAGTGCCTTATGAAAAATGCAGTGGTCACAATCCGTCGCTAGGGACTGGCACAGCTCTGCTCCAAAAAGTTCCTGGCTCTCCTTCTCTCTCTCAACTTTCTTCCTTTTCCATTCCTTTACTTCCTTCCTCTCTTTTCTCCAAAGAAGAGAATGGATAATGGATTGGCAACTAACAATAGCCACAACACCCACCATAAGTGAGCTGGAGACCAAATACAGTTTCATTGAATACTGAGTGAAAGGAGAAGGTGATCATCCTTCTGAAGGAACTGAGGACCCTGATGACGGACACTTGTCTTCCATGTAAAATCCAGGTGGAAACACCTATTCCCCAGGGGGTGTCGAGGGGATTGTGTGGGGTCCCCGATGTATAGCACTAGCACAGTGCCTGACACACGGTGGGAATGCAAGACACATCAGGTTGCTTCCTCAAATGCAATCATCTCTCCAGACCGGTCCTGGCCCTGGACACAGAACCGACCAGATAAGAGAGAATGATTCATTCTCAAGGGCTGGAAAGTCCCAGGGAAATTGCATGTTACCCTGGTGCTGTGCTTACTTATCCTATTGGGCACAGGATGAATACTCACAGGTTAAGGGCTATGTTGAATTTTGCCCACTGTTTTTGTCTGTTTTGTTACATAATTGTTTTCCAAGTTAGCTATCATACTGTGTGGTCTTGGTTTCAGTAGTAGAACCCAATGATTCATCTGTTACGTATGACACCCAGTGCTCATCCCAAGTGCCCTCCTTAATGCTCATCACCCATTCAGCTCATCCCCCTACGTCCCCACCCCACCCCCATCAGCCCTCAGTTTGTTCTCTGTATGTAAGAGTCTCTTATGGTTTGCTTCCCTCTCGATTTGTATTATATTTTTCCTTCCCTTACCCTATGTGCATCTGTTAAATCTCTCAAATCCCCCATATCAGTGAAATCCTATGGTATCTATCTTTCTCTGATGGACCTATTTCACTTAGCATAATACCCTCCAGTTCCATCCACGATATTGCAAATAGCAAGATTTTATTCTTTTTCATCATCAAGTAGTATTCCATTGCGTGGTGGTGTGTGTGTGTGTGTGTGTGTGCCACATCTTCTTAATCCATTCCTCAGTTGATGGACACTTGTTGCTCACTGTTTTTGAAAATTTTGCAGAAGCACTAGTTACTGGCCTTAGCTCTGATGACCAGGACTTTTGGCTATGCAGGAGTGGAAGTCCCTGACCACAGGCCCTAAGCTGGCAGAGGATGGGCCATTCTCCATGAACTCATGCAAGGGCAAAGGTGAAGTATTTCTCGTCATCTTTAGCCCCCTCATTTTTGCAAGTGGGGAAATTGAGGCCCTGAGCAGTTGCAACACGGCAAGCTCGTGCAGGAAATAGACAGCTGAGCCGATCTCTTGACCCCAAATCCAGCAGCAATAATTAACACAGCCCCTCTCAAGAGGGGTCCAAAGGGCCCATAAATTCAAATCCCAGGCTGAATATACCCGCATTTTTCTAGAAGGTACGTATCAGGTTCTAAAATGGACATCTGTTTCTACAAAGTTAGGAACCACAGATTGAATGACACTAAAATGATTCGTGTTGAGAGTTCAAGAGAAGAGGTCTGGAGGTCAGGACTAGGGATGGTGATATAAAACAGAAACTGCAAATGTTTCCATCAGCCTCTTCCCCACCCCACCCCCACCCCCACCCCCTCCATACCCCAGAAACAATGAGCTTCTGAGTTCTCTAAAAGGCCTGTGTGCCTTTGTCCCCTCTGCCTCTGTGCAAGCAAATCCCCATCCGGTAGGCGGTGATTGGGAGAGAAGTTTATCTCCTTTTTTTTTTTTTTTTAAGTTTATTTTTATTTTGAGAGAGACAGAGACAGAGAGAGAGACAGAGCACACAGGCACACACCAGCAGGGGAGTGGCAAAAAAAAAAAAAAAGACAGAGAATCCCAAGCACGCTCCCCACCGTCAGCACAGAGCCCAACGCAGGCCTCCATCACAGGAGCCATGAGAACAGGACCTGAGCGGAAATCAAGAGTGGACGATTAATTGGCTGAGCCACCCAGGGGCCCCGAGAAGTTTACCTCCTCTTTACCATCGGATCGCATTTCTTAAACTCAGAATGAGTTCTAAGAGGCCACACCAAACAGTAGGACCACACACAGGTGCCCCTTGAGCAAAAAAGATGACAACGGCCTGGCTTTAACTGATAACATCCTCCCCAGTGCACACTAGAAATTTTGGTACCCACGAAGTGGCCTTTGTTGGAAACCCAAGGGTCCTGATCACCCAAGGGTCCCAGACTCCGCCCACGCACCGGACCCTCCCAGCAGAGTCGGGACTGCTTCCTCCAAGCGTCTCAGGGCGCCCTCGTCGTGACGCGGGGCCACCTCTCCGGCCTGAGTCCCCGAACCTTCTTCGCTGCGTCTCGGGCACCGCCCGAAGCCCACCCTCCCCTGTGTGCCCGGGGCGGGGCGGGACGGACGCGGCGGCGCCATTGGCCTGCGCGAGGCGAGAGGCGGGGAGAGGCGGGGAGAGGCGGGGAGAGGCGGGGAGGGGCGGGGCGCAGAGGGACACATGGAGCGGGCCATTGGCCGGCGCCGGGCGAGGGGCGGGCCCTACGCGCTAAGCCCCAGGGAACTGGGGCAGTAAGCGCTGCCTACACAGCTCGAGTGCCGGCGAGGGCACAGCGCGGGCAGCGGCTTCTGGACGGCGCGATGAGCGGACGGTGAGTGATGCAGAGGCAGGAGAGTTTGGGGGCATCCACGGGGCACCGTCACCCCCGTCCCCGAGCCCAAGACCGCCCCCAGCCATGGGCTCTGGAGCCTGGGCACCGGTGCCCCTTGGCTGCCGCGTGCAGAGTTCCCTCCCCCTGCCAGCCTGGCGCAGCCCCGGCCATTGCTGAGAGTGGGCACTGCGCCAGGCACCTTCTCCAGAGGGAAGGCACCTCAGGGGCTCAAACCTGAGCACGATGGGTGAGAGCGGCCGCAGGCTACACCTTTGCCCAGTTTGCCTCTCATCTTAGGCACTATCCTAGAAGCATTGATCTTAGTTGTGGGGAGAGGCTCCAAGAGGCTCTGGCACAACTCTCGGATTTCACAGATGGAAAACCGGCGCCGAGATAATAGCAGAAGGAGGGGCTTGCCTCACCACGCCATTTACAGACGATTTGCCTTGTTCCCAGACCTGCGCAAAGGTCATTAGCACAATACGGCACCTACTTCTCACAGCCCTGATACTTTCATTGTCCCCATTTTCAGATGAGAAAACTGAGGCATGGAGAGTTATGGAACTGTCCAGTTTCACCCAGATGAGTCAGTGGTTGAGACAGGATTTGAACTCAGACTTTGTTGGGCCAGGTCTCATTCATTTCAGCAGCTGACTTCAGAGCTCACCCTGCCCACCATCCTATTCCAACCCCCACCCCCCACCCCTCGCCGCCCCAGCTCCTGACACTCAATCAGGCACTTCTAATCCCCAAGAGATGCTTCAGTGTTTTTACAATGGGGCACAGCCCTGTGGGAGGGAGAGCCTCCTCCCACACCAGGATCAGTGCAGGGTTAGTGCTGGTCAGTGCTTTCTTAAAACACTGTAAGGAAAGCTTTAGTAAACTCACTTCATAAGCAAATTAAATAAAGTCCCAGCAAGTGGGACTAGGATTCTGGAATTTGAACCCAGGCAGGTTAGACTCCAAAGCCTCACACTTGCACTGGCAGAAGAAACCCTTCCTAGCTTCTCTATAGTTTAACTGCTCAGGGTACAGTCAAGATTTGTTGCCAGTAGCCATGATTTAAAAAAAAGATACCCGCAGTGAATTGGTAGAACTGACAGGTTAATGCAGGTCTGCTTGCCTCCTGCTCTCCAGTATACTCCCTGAGCTGCTACCACCAGGGTGAGAGGTGTGAAAGGGAGGAAGGAGAGACTGAGGGAGAGGAGAGAAGGGGGGGGGGGGGAGAAGGGGAAGGGTGAGCAGAGAAGATGAACCGCATTAAACTTAAGTCGAAACATTTCTGGCTGGAAGTTGTAACGGGGTGTGGTTCAGCTCTCTGTCGGTGGTGAAGTGTATTTTCAGCAGTTCTTGTCATCATTCTCTGTGTGGGTAGTGCTGGTGGTTCGACTTGACAGCGAAAATGAGGTTGACGCTACTGATTAAACAGCCCCTGTGAAAGTGGGAAGGGAGGCCATATTTCCACCCTGAGACTCCGGTGGGTGGCCTGGAGGTCGAGAACAGAGTGAAGGTCCAGGGTCCCCCTGGGTCAAGGTCACCTGGACAATGACAGAGAACAAAGGACATGAACAGAACTCAGCATGTCTCAGTTCAGATCTTGTAAGTGCGAAGCCTCACGGGGAGATCCTGACCAGGAGGTCTACCGGAAGGCACTCTGGACTGGGCCTCTGGGGACCTGGGCCCTGGTTTTGAGAGCAAACTCAGCCATATGTCCTTGCTCACAGCCACTCCAGGGAAGGACTGACACCCTCTTTGAGTCCCTTGTCCCCATCTCCAGAGCACACCCCGTTATGCCCTATCATGAGAGCTTCAGTTTATTATGGGTGAGCCTGCTGTGAGGCCCATCTTATAGCAGTCAGTGATTCAACTAATGAGGGACCTGAGGCTGAGAGAGGGAACGGGACTTGGCCTCAGGTCACACAGCTGAAGAATCACAGAGCAGAGCTTGAAACCTGGATCCTTATAAAGGTTGGGTTTTTATCTGGTCACAGAGTACAGTGAAGGAAGTGTTTTGGAATTGTTTTCAAGTAAATTAAAACCAAATAGAAAACAGCTACACTTCCCAGAGCTTCTGCTCTAGTGAAAGGGGAACTTATAGTTTGCTCAGTTTTCTTTTCTGGCTGTCTGACCTCCTTCCCCAGGAGGCACTGCTGAGGGAGAGATTTGGAACCCCTTCCCCTTGCCCTGCCTGACTTTGGGGGATGGGAGCAGGGAGGCCATGCAGCCCCATAGCTGCAGAGCTGGGAAGAGCCCTGAAGATGCTCTAGATCAGCTGCCGGTACAATCCTGGTTAAACTGAGGCCCAAGGGCTGGCACAACGTGGTGACGTCACATGCCACATGGACGCTGCAGCGAAACCCATGCCCAGACTTCTCTCTGGGATGCCCCTTTGCCTCCTCCCTCTTGCTGTGACACGTTTCAGCAGAGTTCTTAACCTGGGCTCTGGGAATCTAGGGGCACACGAATAGGGACTTCCCAAGGTCCCTGCGGTAGTATGCAAATTTGGTGCACACACTTACACACTCATGCACACATGTGCATTTTTCTGGGGAGTGTGTGTTATTTCAAGAGATTCCAAAGGGCTCAATGGCCCAGAAGATTCTGAGCCCCACTATGTGTCACAAGAAACCACCTCCAGCAACTGCCCTTGGCACACAGGCCTGGTGCAGTAGATAGCAGGGGTGGGGGAAGCCACAGAGGGCACCCGGTGTGGCCCAACAGCAGCTGGCACTGAACCCTTGGAGGGCTTGCCCCCACCACCCCCCCCCCCCCCGCCCCGCACCTCTGGCCCCAGACACTCAGGCTGTTGGTCATTCTGAGCACCTGTCTGGCCCAAAAAGCGTGGCTGAGGGGATTCCTGCTTCCATAGACACCCTCTTCCATAGGCAAGGAAGGGCCCCACATGGCCAAGTGTGTGTGAGAGAGCGAGCAGGAGGGTCGGAAATGGCTTTCTTGCCTCGAGCTGCCGTGCCTCGAGAGCAAGAGGAGAAGCCCAAAATCCTGCCACAGGGGGCTGGGTGAGCACTGCCTGTGCGCTCGGGTGAGAAGCCGTAAGGAAGGCCAGCCTACGTGTGGACAGAGGGCCAGGCTCTTCAGAGGAAGGGCAATGGTGTCAGGGAGACCCGGGTGCCAGAATGGGCTCAGGGAGACCTGTTGGTGGGAGCCCAGGAGGCGGGAGGATGCAGTAAAGGCGAGTTGGGGTCCGTGAGTCAGCCCAGGAGAAGGCAGTGAGTGGAGTGGCTGCTGTCTCTGCGGCCACCTCTCCTGCCCTCCCTCAGCCACCATCACCACCATCTGGAGTGCGCACAGTGTCCTCCTGGGACCTCCTTCCCAGCTACCGTGCTGAGGCAAGGTAGGGCTGTGGCTGAGCCAGCGGGCAGATGGCGGCAGAGGGAGGGGGGTGGACAGCCATGGATATGGAGGGGAGGGTAAGGACAACAGTGTGGAGGGGCGGGGGGCAGCAGCTGCTGAGTCGCTGTCTGCTGTCTGCATCCCAACAACCGGCTTTCTCAGCAAAAATGTGTCGCTGAGGGGCAGCCCGTGTGCGACCAGACGTCCTCTCGGAGGCAGCTGGTACCAGCAGGCACTGCAGCTTCCTCCGTGGCCAAGCTCCGCCATTTGCTGGCTGACAGGTGCCGGGGGGTTGGGAGGGGGGCCCTTTAAGGCCCCTTCTTTCCAGTGCCCCCTGCTGCCCCTGGCTGGTCGTGGGCTACTGAGCGGAGTTCATCGGCTTCCCGGGAATGCGAGGCAGTGTCCCTGCACCTGCCCTCTCTCTCGGAGCCTGCCTCCTTCTGGCAGGAGCATCCTGGGCCCCACACCTCTGTCCTCCTTTCTTTTGCTTCCCGCGTCGCTTTATTTACACATTGGATCGTAATCATGCCTTAAATAAGAGAATAATCATAACTTGAGGAAGCGTTAGAACAGAGGTTACCAAGCCCCCAGATCTCACAGGCATCCCCGGAGCATTTTAATTTGGATAGTGACGCATTGACCATTTTGCCCAGTGAGGACAATGACCATCTATTTTTGCCATCATTTCAGGAAAAGAGAGGGCATTGTAAGAGGGAAAAGTAGGCAGCGCGGAGTCGTGAAAGAAAAGGCTTTCAAATGTACTCAGTTGGCTTCTTGGAAACCCCACTCGCTCAGCCTTTCTTTCCCCTTTGGCCCTGGCCAGTAGGAATCGGGCTGTCATGGTGACCCAAAGGGCCACAAAGCTGCCTTCTTCTGTGATAACCGGCTCCGTGACCACAAACAAGGGAGAGATGGGCCAAGCCTAGCACTTGTAAAGGCTTCAGTGTCCTTTGTCCCAAACCAAAGGCCAGAGACAATAGCAAGGGCTGTGGTGCCTGCTGTCCTCAGCAGCCCCTCTGCATGGCTGACGGAGCAGCCACTGAAGTGGAAAGCGAAAACAGTTCACTGCTTGTTCACTGGGGACAGGTAGGTAACCATGGCTGGCAGGTCGCCCCGGGGGCCCTTCTCTGGGGGACAAGGAGCCCTGGCTGCTGTATGAGTCTCTGGTTGGGAACAGAGCCTAGTCTGGCCTGGGGAAGAAAACCTGGAGACCAGAGCTGTGTGCCCTGGGGCCCTGGGGGAGGGGTGGAGGCCAGGACAAAGAGGGCTGGATCCCAGGGCCAGAGGGTTGGCCTGCCCAGCTGCATCTGTCACTCTGGTTTTGGGACTGCGCCAGGGTGGCAGGCCAGCCCCAGCCCGTCCTCTCCCCCGCTCCAGCTTCAACCAAAGTAACCTTGCTTTTTTTTTTTTTTTTTTTTTTTAAGATTTTTATTTTTAAAATTTTTAAATGTGTATTTATTGTTGAGAGTGAGAACAGGAGAGGGGCAGAGAGAGAAAGGGGGACAGAGGATCCAAAGCAGGCTCTGTGCTCACAGCAGAGAGCCTGATGCAGGGCGTGTACTCATGAACCACGAGATCATGAGCTGAGCCCAAGTTGGATGCTTAACCGACTGAGCCACCTAGGCACCCCACAAAGTAGCTTTGCTATAATCCATTTGTGCGTTGGACTTCTGCCTGTAAATATGAGATTGTGCTTTTTATTAAAGGTTGAAAAGCACTCCACTAAGAGATTCGCTAAGGCCGTGTCCAGTGCACGAAGAGAGTGAATATTTAAAAAGGGGCAGTTTCAGGAACATGTTGCAAACAGAGGGGGATCTCTGTTTGCTTTCTTCCTGTTGCTCTCTTCTCTCTCTCCCTCCCTTGCAACTCTCTCATTCGGCACTTATCTCTAGGGCACCTCTAAGGTGCATGTACACCTCACTTTAGAGCTCTACAAGACACTGGGCTTATCAAAATGAATGAAAATCATCTCAACATTCAGTCTGGTAAAGAACGCACGAAGGCACAGTGTTCAGATTTGGAGTGGAGATCTTATGAGTGACCGCAAGCTCAGGTCTGGAACTCAGGGAGGTGGAGACATTGTCTCCTCCGGGTGGAAGGGTGGACATGTGAGAATCAGACAGATGATGCATATCAGAAGTCCGTCATTCTCTCAAAGAAGATACTGTTTTTCTAGGGGGCAAGGTCCCCGCCACATAAGGTTCAGACCCAGCCCAGCAAGTTGGAAGAGACCCCCCTTTGTTGAAGTGGGCCTTTTATTGCCTACCTCCAACCTTGCTCACTCATTTCCTGCCCTCCCCTGGGACAGTGTACAACCCCATTCTCCATTCCTGCCGAGCTAAGGTATTTACTTTATGGGCTGCCTTCCCCCTTCCTTCTTCACTTGACCACCTATAATCCAGGACCCTTCTCCACTTTCCTCCTGACCCCATCCCCCCGCTGATGCCACCTGACTCCGGCTAGAGCCGCTCAGCCTGTTGGTCATGTCCTTTTAAAAAGCAGATTCTGGAGGGCAAAGTTCTCCTGAAAGCCAGCGCTTGGAAGGTTTCATGTGTTACTTTGTACCGTGCTTTGCAAATAATATTATACAGAGCCCTAGGCAAAGCCCTGGATGGGGGGTCCCGGCCACCCACCTCACTGTCAACCCAAGCAGCCCCTTTTAATCTGATTTGCATAAATATTCCATGTGAACAAAGTTCAGTGGAACCAGGCTTCCATTTCATCTTGGCCTAGAAAGCGTTTGGCGGAGGGGCGCCTGGGTGGCTCAGTTAGTTAAGCGTCCGACTTCATCTCAGGTCATGATCTCGCGGTTTGTGGATTCGAGCCCCGCGTGGGGCTCTGTGCTGACAGCTCGGAGCCTGGAGCCTGCTTCAGATTCTGTATTTCCGTCTCTCTTTGCCCCTCCCCCATTTGTGCTCTCTATCAAAAATAAATAAAATGTAAAAAAAAAAAATCACGGGGCGGGGCATGGTGGGGTGCAGGACAGCATTTCCTACGTAACCATTTGAATGTTTTTGCCGTTTTAAGAATTCAGAACTCTTGTTGGGGAAGCCTGGGAGGTAGGGTACGAAGAGCTTCCGTTTGTCCCGTAGATTACACAGTAGGGGCTGGTTGTGCGGAGGGGCGGCTGCTGACGAGTTTGCAACAAGCAGCCCTGGTCTGTGTTGCCTGGGGGCTCACTCAGAGGGGCTGTTGTCCAGGAGCCTGTGGCCCTGGGTCCCTGAGGGTCACGGCTCCTCCCCAGCCAGTCCTCTCTGCCCTTCCCGACCCCATTCCCACCCTTCTGGCCAGAGCCAGGGCCCATTCTTAACCTTGCCCGTTGATCATTTCAAGACACCTCTGTTTCCTGTGCGGCACCCAGGGAGAACATGCTCCACAAGCCCCACTTGTATATTTGGCAGATTAAACTTGACATTATCATAAAAAAAAGTAAAATTAAAAAAAAAGTCTTCTACAGTTAAGAAAATGTCTAACCTGCTGGAGATCAATATCCCCATTGTACAGATGGGAAAATGAAGGCTCAGAGAGGAAAAGGCAGGAAGCTAGAGCCATGAGGGTCTTTAGCAGCCCCTGGCCCCGAGCTGTAACTGATCACTGCTTGACTTACAGAGATTTCACTTATAAGTATTCCTCCTAAATAGAGCAAAATCAGCATAGTCCCCACATGCTGTAGGAGAATCAAAGTATTGTAAACTGGGTCCTGTCATGAATCAGAAGTCACACGCCAGAGCCCCGCTAAAGGCATCTGTATTGCAAGTATGTTTTGTCTAGCTACATTTTATTCTTAACTATATAGTTTTAATTGAATAATTTACGGCCTTAGGATAGTGTAGATTATGCTGCAGTAACAGATCCCTGAGACACCAGCAGCTTAGATTTATTTAAATCCCTTTCCCAGTCCATATCCGCCGTGGGTTGGCAGAGAGCTCTAGTCCGCAGAGGCGCTCCGGGACCCAGGCTGACCATCTGGAAGCTGCACCAATCGGGACATGTGGCTTTCTGGATCACCATGGCAAAGAACGGGGTCACAGGCTGGCTTGAGTGCACTAGTCTGAGAGTGACACACACAACACCTCTTATGTGTGGCGTGTGGCATGTTAGTCACATGGCCACTGGGGGGGGGGGCGTGGTGAAGGAATGTGAGTGATCACAGGTCATCCCAGGGGCAATGTCTCCGCCACAGTGTCCAACTCCAAACAGTGAAATATAGCCCTTACAGATGCAGATTTCTGGCTTCTCATGAAACGCCGGAAGAGCTGCCCCTCCAGAGAAGGAACGTGTCTCCCTGTTCCCCATGGACTCCACTGACCAGCGTCTCAGCTGAGTCACGTTCCTAGCCCCTGGAGACTTTTACGTGTTTTATTCCAGTTGGGGATGCACAACTCTGGGAAAGCTGACTTTGGAGGACCCCATGAGGCTTCTCAAATCCATCCAATAATTTAGTAGACATCTATGGGCCTCTTGCTGTGTGTCGGGCTCGGGCTCAGGGCTGGAAACAAGAGGTGAGCCAGAAAAGTATCATCCGTGGTGCGGAGGTCTGTGGCTTCAGCCTCCCCTCCCACCTCCCCTACTTGTACTCCCCCATCGTCCTGTCAGCCACCCACTCAATGGGTCAGGCCCTGCGGGCCCAGAACATCCAGGAGCCCAGAGCAGGTAGGTGCTGGACTAGAGAGGAGGCTTTCCTGATACTAGAGGAGGGGACCACTCTGGCAAGGGTTTCCTGGCAGAGCTAGCTTGCAGAATACAGGGCAAGCAGTGGGCTGTTTTCTGGACAGAGAAGAGCTCCATCAAGACCCAAAAGGAGAACAAAGCAGAGAGCAGAGTAGGCGAGCTGAGAGCAGGAAGTGAGAAGGGGTGGGAGAGAAGCTGGCTACAGAGGAGGCCAGAGGGAAAACCGCCTGCTGTTACTTCTGGGTAAATCCAGCTCTTCCCTTCCAGTAATGAGCCTGTGTAAAGCAAGACACAGTTGTGCCGGGGACCCACAGAAACAGTGTTGAGTGAGAAACTCAGATACTTTTTTCTTGGGCTGAAGCCAGCTCTGCATGGAAACGTTTGAGGAACTCCTCAGAGAGGGAGCCTTGCAGAGCAGTTTTTTCCACTGGAGACTGAGGTGCTGAGGAACCGAAACCCGATTTTGAAATCCTATTGCCCAGCAGTGAGGCCCCCCGCTCCAGAACCCCATAGCGCCCTGCCCTGTGCCCTATGGAGGTAGGGTCTGACCTCTGTCTAGACCCTGTTTTGCTTCTCTCTAGACCCAGGGAGAAGGGAGGTATTTTTAGGATGATTCTGAGGTCACTGAGAAGCCCACCTCCCTCAATTCATTCCCCTTCTCCCTGGTTCCCCTGCTTCCAGAATCGAATGCTCATTCAGGCCTGACACACCAACACAGAAAGCAAGGCTGTGTTGTTTGTGGGTGATATCAAACAAGTCGGAGGAGAGTGTGTTCAGCTAGGGAGTCAGGGCCCAAGGGGACGGAGCACCCTGTCCACTTTGAGGGCATTGACACAGCAGCAGTTGAACCTGACCCCGAACCCCCAGGAACATTTGCACACACACAGAGGTGGGGAAGACCCGACTGAGCCAGGTTTGTGTGAACAGATGTTGGGGTTTGGGGAAGGAGCCACTCTGTGATATGAAGGACAGGCTGTGCGCCCTGTCTGTGCCACTTCCCAGTGTGACTTAACCCCTCAGAGTCCTAGCTGCATCTTGAGAGGAGAGGTAGAGACAGGGCCATGACTAGGATAGGGAGAGAGAGAGGTACTGTGGCTCACTGCCTGACACACAGGGGGCCTCAATAAGAAAGCTCTCAGCCAGGGTAAGTTGGAGAGGGAAAGAAGTAGAAAGCTGCGCAGAAGATGCCAACAAGATAGAAAAAAAACACTAGTGGATTTCCCCAGGAGGGTTTAAGAAACTCCGTGAAGCCTTCTGGGTTGTGAATACACGGTTTCATGTGTGAATCAACTAGCAATCTTATAATCTTTATAGAGATTACCCCATTGCATCGATAAGAAAAGGAAGTCTGGAGGGTCTAAGTCACTGTGCGAGATGGTTTTAGTGACCAGGATCTAGGATCTAAATGCTTATGTTCAAACAATGACTTTGCCACCGATTCACTGGGAATCTTGGGCAAAGTTCTTAACTTCTGTTCCTGTTTTCTTGCCCATAAAATGGTACGAGGATAGTACTTACCTTATACCGTTGTTGTAAGGAGTAAAAACGATAATTCATAGAAAATGCTCAACACGGTCTCCAGCATGTAGTGACCACAGTACTGACTAACCCATCGCCAGGAGAGCTGGCCCAGGTGTGCTGGTTCCAAAGGGCCACCAGCCTGGGCTCAGTGGGAATGAAGGAGAAAGGCCCAGGGTGCTTTGGGGGGCTGGAGGAGTGATGGAGGCAGTAGCCATCTTTTAGGGTGTCCCAGCTGAGGCAAGAGAGCCTGTGGTCTGAAACATTTAGGAGACGGATCCAGATCCCTAGGGATTATGGAGAGGTTCGGGGAGGGCGGCTGTTGGGCTGGTACTGGGTGCCAGCTAGCTCAGCAGTTCTGACCTTGTCTCCCGCCGAGGGAAACGTGGCTGCCCCGTGTGGGGTGTGGGACCCCATTAAGTCCTCTGAGCCTGATCCTTCAGAGCTATGACCACCCTGTGCCCCGGGGTGGGAGGGGGGAGGTGAGGCTGGAGCCACAAGGCCTGCACAACAGGACTCTGGGCACTGCACTGGCCAGCACTTCCTTCTCCGGCTCACCTGTCTGTATGCTCTTCCTCCTCTTCCCTGCAGGTAGCCTCCCTGATGCTACAGACAAGAGGAGAACATGAAGGAAGATTGTCCACCCAGTTCTCATGTTCCCATCAGTGACAGCAAGTCCATCCTGAAGTAAGCCTTTGTGTACAGGGAGGGGGTCTAGTGGTCACTCCCTGCCATGGGCAGCCTTTGGGTAGAGGGATTCTGGGCAATTTTCATAGATAGGACGATGTGCCTGCCCCAGGGACAGTGATGGGGGCACTTCTTTTTGAAGCCTGGCGCCCTGGAGATCAAGGATCTCTTTGGGTTGAGGGTTTGACCCCTGCCCCCTCAGGCCCGCAAAAGCAGGAAAGCATGGCCATGTCCGCTGTGACTCTGCACAGATGGCATTTAATTTATTCAAAAGCTAGAGCAATACTAATACTCTTATTGTGTCAAACAGTTTGGGGAAAAAAAAAAAAAAACCTCAAAATAGGTTTAGAGTTGTTCTTGAAAAAAGCATATTTTATTGACATGATGATTTTTTAGCTTGGCTTATTTTCAATTTTATTTACTCCGTCTTACCATAAAAAAAATGCTTGGAGTATTTATTCAAATGTATTTCTGAACTAACGTTAAGTTTTCATTTTCTCTTGCTTTTTGCGTGCTGGGTCGAAATATTTTCTAGATTTGGGCAGCTCCTATTTGCCTCCTTGAAGAAAAGCCAGCCTCCTAGCTTTCGCTGAGCTGTTTCCTGGGTCCTCCAGTTAGACACCTGAGAAAACAGACAGCATCCCATTCACAGTGCTGCCCATACTCTCACATTCCCGGTTTAAATTTTATAATGAGAATAACATTAGGTACGCCTGGGTGGCTCGGTCGGTTGAGCAGCTAACTCTTGATTTCAACTCAGGTCATGATCCCAGGGTCTCGGGATGGTGGAGCCTGCTTAGGATTCTCTCATTCTCTCTCTCTCTCTCTGCCTCTCTCCCCTGCTTGCTCGTTCTCTATCTCTGTTTCTCTTTCTCTCTCTCTCAAAACAATATAGTTTTGGGGAAAGTCATAACAATAGCCATAACAACATGATTAATTTCATGTGTATAATCCTAATAAGTTTATGTTCAGTATTGATACACCTACAAGCACAGTGAACATGCAGCATCGACTCTTGCAATGTTAACGCCATAACATTAACTGAACCACAAGTGAATCACCTCCGTCATCAGTTACCGTCATCCCCACATCAGGCAGCACACCAGAGCACCAACGGCGGGTTTTGCTTATCCATTCCCTGGAGTGCTCCAGTGTCAGTGAAGGCACTGCCCAGAGAGGTTCTAAAGCGGCCCCGGCCAGCAGGGGAGTGACTTCCACGTGTGGCCGCCAAGCACGTGACTTATGGGCCGAGAAGTACAGTTAATATAAAAGACAGGTGGCAAGGACATATTACGAAATACAATAATGAACAAGATCTCGTTAATAACGTTTATGTAAAACGTTCTTATATTAATACCAAATACAGGTGGCAAACACTTATTACAAAATAAAATAATGAACAAGGTCTCATTCATCATGTTCATATTGATTACATGTGGACATGAAAATATTTTAGATATATTGTGTCATAAAATAAAATGCATTATGAAAATTAATTTCACCTGTTTTGTTTTCCTTCGTGATGTGACCGCTAGAAGGGTTAAAAGCACACGCGTGCCTTGCATTTCTTATCTGTTGGACTGCACTCCCTGGCAGAGCCCAGCTTGGGCGCAGGGACCGGCTTCTATCCGCTAAGGCTTCCCTTTATTCTGGGGAGAAGGCGTTTGGGCAGAGTGGCCTCCCTCAGACCTTCGGGATCTTATCTCACAGCTGTCACCTTCACCTCTTGGTCAGACCTCCAGAAAGCCAGGATGAGGAAGAGGTAGACACCCCTCATGATGCCCCCAGAGCAGCCACACCAGGCACTCACAGGAAGTAATATTGGTGGGAGGGAGGGGGGGCGAGGGGGAAGCAGGAGTCTTTAAAATGCCAATAATCCAATCCCAGGGGATTTATTGAGGAAATGACTCAGAAGTAAAGTACAAGGAGATTTTCGGGAACTCTTATCTGTGATAGTGAAAGCATGCAAACACCATTTGCACAATTCTATGGGCCGTCTGTGAGCTCACTTCCTTCTCTTCCCAGCCCGACACCTTACACAAGGTCTGTCATGTGGAAACCTCTAAAAGACTAAAAGGCATGTGTCTGATGGCAGAGTCTAGTCTCTAAACTGATTATGTGTGGCTGGCGAGACCTGTATCATCACGTCCCAAAGCCCTGCCACGCCCCAAGATTATATGTGTGTTTACCTTTTTAGGTCGGAGCTCTTAAGCTTGCTAAAAACTTACAACTGCTACCACGAGGGCAGAAGCTTTCAGCTGAGACACCGAGAGGTAAGGCCAGTTTCTCTTCTTTATTCATAGGTCACCGTTTATCTTGGATTGTTGAAGACAGTCCTGGTTTATACCTGCTATTCCAGGGTCATTATTAAGACCTTTCCCTTCACTCTGAGAAGTGTCCCAGTTAGGATAATGAAGTATGAGGCCGCCCATCTTCTGAGTTAGAGACCAGGTTACCAGCTCTCTCTCCCGGACGTCCCGTAAGGGGTGCTGAGGGTCAGAGCGTCCCCTCCCTCTCCCTCCCCCAGCAAGAGTTCAGAGCAGACGGAAATAATCACCTGCAGTTCTTCTCCTTCCACCTGAGATTTTTGCCTACGTGAACTGCCAGGACCCTGGAGACTAAAATCTTTAAGACCGCACAGCCAGTCCCTTCTGTGCCCAGCCCACAGCACAAATAAGGACCTCAGCACAGGGCTCGGGTTTGCCCAAGTTCACAGGGCAGTCAAGAAGTGGGAGCAGTCTCTGTGGTTGCCAATCAGAATAGACATCAGAGAAGGCTTGAAATGGAGGAGAGCTCCCCAAAAGGTGCTCACGTGGCTGGGCAGGTCAGAACGGGAGAGACAGGGCAGGCGTGGGGAGTGGGGGACTTGAGAGAGCACGTGCTATCTGCAGACGCTGTCGCCCTGCGGACCGAACCCATTGCTGCTGTGCAGGAAGATGGGCTCCAGGGAGCCAGAGGAGTTAGACATCTGGAATTTCATGTGCAATTTCCCAAACCTCGAAACACCAAGCGGGCTAAACAAAACACGTCCGTAAGTGAAATGCAGCCCAGGCCAGGCTACTGTCACACAGCTCCGGAGCCTGGAGGGGAGGGAAGCAGCTGGCTCCTGGTCCAGGCAGCACTGGCCTGCCAGTAGTGTGACCTGGAATTGCGCCAACCTCGCACGCCACCTCCCCTGGACCCGCCGCCCTGCACAGGGCCTGGGGCCAACCCTGACAGCTTGTCTCCCAGCCCCTCTGCACTGTTCCTTCGCTCCCGCTTTTCTTTCTGCAGAGCAGCCTCTCTGATACGCGTCTTATCGGCCACTTACCCTGCTCTGTACTGCTGCTGGAAGGGCTCTGATGCCACCGCCCTGCTATCTCTGCTTTTGCTGTTTCTTTTCTTGCCGCCCGGCTTCGTGTCCCCCGGCCAGGCACGGTGTAGCACCTGCGCACAGATGCTGGGTGACTAACCGGCAAGTGCAGGCCCAGGGCAAGCTGAGATGAGTCCCGAGCTCCAGTGTGCTGGACAGTTTAATCTATGCTAAGCGAGGAGTTGGACCCACATCAGTCCTTGTGCTGGAGGCATGCGATGGGGTCTTCTGGCTGCACCCTGCTTCTTAGCCCTGGGCCATTCAGTGATTGACGTAAGACCCAGCAGCTCTCAACAGGTGGTTTCTGCTCAGCAGCCTCAAAGTCACCTGGGAACTGGCTAGAAATGCAAAGTCTTATCACCCTCCTTCCCCCAGGCCTCCTGACTCAGAAACTCTTTATCTTCCCAGCTGTGTTTTAACAAGCCCTCCAGGGGATTGCGATGAAGGCCAAGTTTGAGAACTGCTACTCTTAGACTTTGGTCTTGACTCTTGGGATTCCCCAAGACAGTCCCCTCTGTAGGAGCAGTTGTGTGGGGAGCAGGGCTGGGAAGCCCCAAACCTGTGCCCTGTGTTTGTGTGTGATGGGACAGGCCACAGGGAAAAGTGAGAGACCCAAAAAGGGGAAGAGGTATTCTCAACGGGCCCCGGTGGTAAGAAGTTAACGCCCCACAGTTGGGGATTTTCATGTTCCTAACCTAAAAAAGGTATGAGGACCTGACTTGATCTCCCCGGAGCCAGAAACTACCTGGCAGGAAACTTCCACAGCCTTAGCCATCAAGGGGATGCCAGCCTGAGGGAGTATGTGTCTTCGGGAGGTGATCGCCACTATAGAGACGGGCTGTAGGCCTGGGCAGCACCGAGTTGTGATGCTGAAATGCATGACTGGTTCCTGGACACCAAGGGCCTAGTGACCCACCCACCACCCGGCGTTCAGGCCTCCGCGGTGTCTCCGAATGCAGCCCCGGGACCTCCTAGACCTCGGAGAATTCCCAGTTGCAGGCACTTGCACTGTGGGGCCAGCCCAGGCCGGCTTCTCCTCAGGGGTGGGGCAGACAGGCACCAGGCACTTTGCCTCCGACTCGTTTCTCACCATACAAGAGCTTTGTGACATCAGAATGGCCATTTTCCAGACAAAGAGATTGAGGCCTTCAGAGTTGAAGTCTCCAGCAAGGTAAACACTGCAGTAAGTGGAAGGTGCCAGCGTGGCTGCAAGGCGTGGGCGCCGAATTTGTAACACAGCAACAGCATTACCAGCATTAAGCTTTGAGGGGCCTCGGGGATGCAGGCAGCTGCTTGTCACCTTCAATCAGCAAGCCAAGGGGCCTTCCAGCTACCAAGGGGCTCAGCACAGGCTGCGCCCTCACAGAGTCATGTGGGGCCCAGAAGAGACCTCCCCCCCCCCCCCACCCATTGTCACTAGGTTTCCCCCAGAGCAACTGTGGCCTGACTGCCACAGTTTGGGGACACCCCCTCCGCCACCCACCGTCTCCTCGGGAGTCCAGAGCCCTTGGAGAGATGAAGTGTGTCAAGGAACAGGGGCCACGCCCTAGGGCAAGTGTTTCCCTGTGAACTCTGCCCCAGCTTCCAAAGGGCAAAGGAATCCCCACTCAGGAGGCCCAGGCACCCGCTTCCTCTATTGTATTATAAGCTTTGCTTTTGGATACTTTTGCTTGTATTACAATGAAGAGCTTGAGCAACCTGGAGCCATCTGTGCCTTTTGAAAGATAGCAAAGCATTTTAACCAGGCTGGGTGGCTTCTTGAGAGAAAAATGGACCACTTGGAAATACCAGTGGGTAAATATATCACTGTAATGAAAAGCAGGACCCTTATGTCGTGCAGGGGGGTGTGGCCCCCTCAGGGAGCCCGCCTCTGATGCTCCCCCTGGTGGCCGTGAGCACGCACAACACCCAGTCCCCATCCTTGGCGCCAGGCTCCTGGGCAGGGGAAGAAAGGGGAGGAGCATGCCTGGGCTCAGGGTCTCTGTCTCTCCCAGGGTGGGGAAAGTCAGGATCCCCTTCCCTCTTAAAATGACCCCCCCTTCCTCTAAGGCCTGGAGGCAGAAATGACAGGCAGTTGACAGACCACTGGCACCTGGGGTGAGTACTCGGCCATGGACGCGTTCCCTTGAGAGCTCCAAAGCGCTTGCCAGGCTGCCCCCTGGTCAGGTCATTGTGTCCTTTCCCACTCCAGTGGTGGCTGTGGGGAAGAGACTTCTCCATAGGACCCCCATCACAGGGTCTCTCTCCTAGGCTGTTGTGTCTCATGGGAAGCTTGGAATAATGCCAGAAACCCCTTCCCCCTACCCTTTATTCTTTTTTTGGCGGGGGGTGGGGGGACACCTTCTGAAGATACCATTAGCTTCTTTCATCTCAGTACATATTAGCAGAGGAGCCAGAGCCCTGTCTGATGTCCCAAATGCAGCCACGTGGTTTTGAGCTTGGGGAGAATTGGCCAACCTCACTCCTCCTTAGTTGCCTCCCTCTGACCCTGGTTCACACAGCTTCGTAGAAGGGGCTACAGCGAGGCAAGCCCAGCCCCTGTGGGCACCAGCCAGCACCCACTCCCAGGTCAGCCCTCCCCGCCGCCTCCTAAGGCTGTTCTGGCTGAAGGCTGCCCCACGCTTATTTGCCAGCGAAGGTCAGGGCCCAGCAGGTTGTGGCAGATGCAGGCATTCGTATATGTTGTTTCTAACTCCATCTCCAAGAGTACGTGCCCCATTTCCCAACCCTGTGGGGTGTGGAGGGCAGGGTTGGTGTCCGCATCTTACAGATAAGGAAACTGAGTAAATTACTTGTCTGAAACTTTTCAATGTATGGTTTACATTCTGCCTCCCCACTCAACACACATAAAAGAGGGCAGATAGGGACACCGGGTGGCTCAGTCGGTTGGGCATCTGACTCTTGGTTTCGGCTCAGGTCATGATCCCACAGTTTGTGAGATTGAGCCCCATGTCGAGCTCTGTGCTGATGGCAGGGAGCCTGCTTGGGATTCTCTCTCTCTCTCTCTCTCTCTCTCTCTCTCTCTCTCTCCCTCTCTCTGCTCCTCCCCTGCTCCTGATTGTTCATTCGCTCTCCGTCTCTCTCGCTCTCAAAATAAATAAACTTCTTTAAATGTTTCAAAAAGAGGGCAGATAAACATTTTTAAAGTGAAAAGCAATTTTAAAACAGAAAAAAAAAAAAGTAGGAATGGAAGAAGAAAGGAAGAAAAGGACACTGAAGCAGGCTGTGAACTTGAATGTGGCCCCAGCAATGCCCTCCTCCTCTCCCCTCTGTCCCTTGAGCACTGACCAGGGTCAGCCAGTTCTGACCTGGCCCAAGGGAGCAAGGCAATGGGTCCTCAGGCCTGATTCTTTTGAGTTCTCTGATGCCTCACCTGCCTCTCTGAGGAAGGAGACCCTTCCTCTCCCCTTTTCCTCCCCCTCACCTCCTTCCTTGCCAGACGCCTCCAGGCTGGAGGACCCAGGGCTGGCCCAGACCTTAGGTCATGTGAAGCGAGGCCCTGGCCCCCAGACCTGCCGAAGAGCAGGGCTCTGGACAACAGCCTGCACTTTGGCCCCACAGCTGAGAAGCCCCCTGGGTGGAGGGAGGGATGGGGACAGTGAGGACAGAGCCACCTGGTCTGCAAGCTGAGCTGGTGCAGGTTCTGTCTCAGCCCTCAGCATGGACAACACACCCCCAATGACACAACAGGACTTGTGAGCTGGAGCCACTGAGGTACCCCCAGGTACCCTGGTGATAAGTTCCCCCCAAACCCGAGCGGGCACATTTGGGGAAATGCTGTTTTCTCTTGGGCCACATGGAGCACAGGCTCTGAGGGTGGGAGCCCGGAGGCTGACTCTGGAGTGCCCAGGGCTTCGCTCTGAAATCACCGTGGGGCTGAGACCTTTGCTTCTTACCTGCCACCGACCCCGGAAGCCACCGCATAGACAGCAGCTACTCCGAGTATGAGCTTACAACACCCCCCCCCATGACGCATGTGGGTTTTATCCCACTTACTCATCAGAAACAGCCGAGGAAACAGGTCCTTTTAATTACCCCATTTTACCCATGAGAAAACCAATGAACGGAAACATTAAGTCACTTGCCCAAGGTGGTCATCCAGCAAGGAACAGTGCGAGCGGGGTCAGTAATACCACATCATGCCAGATAGGCTGTTCTCACTCTTCAGAGGAGGGGGTCTCGCTATGAAATGCCAAGGCAGGCAGCCCCTGCAGAAAGGTGTCTCCCTCTCAGAGACCTGCTGGGGACAGCGCCCACCGCAGGGGAAGAGGGCCAGAAGGTGACACAGACCAGCGTGCTCTATATAGAAGCCTTTATTGGGAGGGGTCAGAGTTCATGGATCACCGGGAGGTGCAAATAGAGAGTTCTGAGGGTGCTGCCGTGGCGGGGGGGTGGGGGGGAGGCTGCGGTCCCACAGAGTGGCTTGGAAGGCCAGGAGCCTTGGTGCCGGTCCCTTGAGGGCCTTGCCAGAGAGTGCCCCTGCACCCTGGAGTCACAGAGTCTCCCTCCGGGGGTCCCTCGGGCCTTGCCACCATCCATCTGTCTCTGTGGACCCCAGGGGTCAGCAGAGGAGCCAGTCCGCCTCGGTGGGTCCCTCCTACTTGGCTGCTTTTCCTGGGACTCCCCATACAGCCAGTCCAAGGGGTCAGCAGCACCATCCCTGGGCGGTGCAGGCTGCTGGCCAATGAAGCGGGTAGTGATGTCCCGTAGGGACTCAGTAGGGCAGTTCGTCTCGAAGGCCTGGGCTGGCTGGGGCGGTCTGCCAAGTTGGGCTCTGGCTGTGGCCGCGTCCAGCACTGAAGTGGGCTGTGCCAGCTGACAAATGGACTTCACATAGTCATCCAGGCTGGGGGAGGCCAGGGGTTCCTGCCCAGGCCCCCCGGGCGGCATCTCTTCCGAGGTCTCCCGAATCGTGGGCAGGTGGGCCACAGGAACCAGTAGCCGGGACCTCATGGCTGCCGGCGATGGGGAGCAGTAACCTGTTGGTGGACAGAGGACCAGCGGTGAGCGTCTGCCATCCTGTCACCCCTCCTGTGTCCCCTCCCTCATCTGAGAGGCTGCCTAGGTGAATCATGGGCCTGAGAGCAGAGTGAAGTCTGCAGCCCCAAGCCCAGGCTCGGACCTCCTGGACTCTCCCTTTCCTGCTAACCCTGGACACCGTGTGCTTAAGAATCTGTCATTCCTGTAGTTTAAGAACCTATACAAATAAGAGAACCCGGCCTAACGGACTGGAGTCAGAGGGAACCTGGGAGTAAAGCCAGTCTCTGCCAGTTCCTGACCTGGGGACCTATGGCAGGGTCACCTCTCCAAGTCCACCCTTACCCGTCCATAAAACAGGGTTATAAATACCCGCTGGAAAGGATGTAAGAAACACATGGAATGACCCTACACGTGAAATCTCTTCTAATGTGACGCCCTCTGCAGCTATTAGCCGCTAACTGCATCCCCTGGTCTCTCGTAGCCAGTGAGGCTGTGTAGGTCCCTGCCCTTGAAGAGAAACAAAACCTTTCCATTTTATCTCAAACCAGAAGGAAGCTGCTCCCTCTTACCTGTAGCTGAGGGAACGTGGGGAGAGCCGGGATGCCGGATGAGCAAGGACAGTCCTTGGGAAGACCCACAGAGCTCAGGGTGGAGGGCTGGAGGCCCAGGCGGCTGAGTCCCGCGTCCCGCATGGAATGTGGGGACAACTGGCCCCTGTCCGGAGCGCTGGCCTCCGGGAGCCGTCTGGTGAACCTGGAGGTGTGGTCGTTGCTTTTATACTTTTCCACCAGCCATCAATTACTGTCACGAGGGCCAAAAATAGCAGTGCACAGGAAGGCTTTGGGAGAAAAACAGCCGGGTGGGGCGGGGTTTGGCCCAGCAGCCAGCCTGGAGCTACTGGAGGCCCTGGGGGATGTTTACTCTACAGGGCAGGGGAGGGAGGGGCACCATTCCTGTGGAAGAGTGGAGTAGGGGCGAGTGGAATAGGGGTGAGGGAGTGGAAGGCAGAGGGAGGAGTAGGGGGCTCCAGTAAGGAGGAAGGTGTTCGCTAAGACCCAGAACTGAGGGTACACAATGACTTCCTGACTTACGGAAACATGAGGCCTTGGGACAGCACATTCTAGTCCTGTGTCTGTCTGCATGCACTTCCTCACCTGTGTGGCGAGGGCTGTCCAGAAGCCCGGAGGTCCTCCTCTGACCTCGGTTTCCTTCTGATTTGACCAGAGACAGCTGCAGACTGACAGGGCCTCCCCTCCATCCCATAGGGGGCAGGCTGAGGGACAGTGGAGTCGTGGCTGGGGGGACAGCGTGGAGGCTCATACGCGGCCCATGCAGGGACATAGGGCCAGCAGTCCCCAGCACAGCTGACCCCTGACCTAGGAGGCTCTGCTCTGCTTTAGCTCCTTGCTTCCAGCCCCAGGGCAATTCCCCCTGCCTCCTTCCCTGCCAGCTCTCCAGAGCCTTCCAATGGCATATTTGAAGCTTCAGCCTCAGTGTGTCCGGCCCCACTGCCCTGCCCCAGCCATGCTCTCTTTTCCTCCTGACTCTCATACCCAGCACCTGACTGATTTGATCTCCCTCCACCCGGGTCAGCCAGGCCGGCAGGCACGGGTCTCTGTGAACAGACATGCTGAGGTGTTTTAGGTGGGGCAGCAGCTCAGAGGAACCCCACTTTGGGTTTCCTTACTGCCCCCTTTAACTCCAGCGAATCAATCCAGTCTCTCCTTTGTTGGGAGGGTTAGTTACCCATCTGTGACTGTGTAACATCAGTGGTTATCAAAAATCACTCTGGTTTGTTGTTGTTGTTGTTTTCTTTTTTAACAAGTAGTGCAAGGCCATTCCAGAAAGCTGTGTGTGCTTTTGATAACCTTGAACAAAGTGGAACTGTTTTCTCTGTGGATGGCGGAGTGTTTTAAGCGATGACTAACTTACTATGAAATCAACACTGCAGGGCACATCCCCCGTAAGGCCTTCCGGGGATATGAAGAAATTTCTACAAGGTCCCTTCTTCTTGCAAGGCTTCCCATGCCTAGAAGGAGAAAGCAATGGAATTTGTGAATCTAGAGTGATGTTCAAGATAGCAATGGGAGAATGATGTTCAAAGTTCACTGCCCAAAGGCTAGTATCAAAGCAGATTAGGAGCCTGGAGCTGGGAGGACCACAGCTCTGGGGAAAATGAGACCGAGAAGAGTTCAGACAGATGCTCTGAAAGCAGGCTGGCCAGGCACACGCGTGGGGGCCGTTAGGCTGGGCACAAGGAGCCTGGAGGTGGTCGCGCATACATAGGAGCCTGCACTAGGTCAGAAACAGAATCAAAGACCTGAGGGGTGTGAGTGGCACCCCTGAGACCTGAGGGCACTCGCTGAGGGTGCCTCTGGAGGGTTCTGACAATGAGGACCTCAGAGTCTGGCAGAAGGGCAGTAGGTAGCTGTGCCATCTGCAGACCTTAGGAAATCAAGGCTGATTGGGGGCACAGAATGAGAGCTGTTGTAGATCTTCTGAGTGTTCATGCCTATGGTGAGCCATGGGACTGGCTGTGTCCAGGTGGTGAGGAAAACAAGACTGGCCCTCGGGAAAGAAGGCAGCTGGGAAATATGGGGGTGGGTCGGGCCCACTCGAGTGGTTACTGTGGCAAATGGCGGCAGTGTGGGGAGAAGGGTGAGGCTGAGACCCAGCTCCGAGGACCAGCAGGGAATGGAATCCAGCGCCCTGCACATGTTCGCAGCAGAACCTGGTGACCGTGGGGCCTCCTTCCCAGGTGCAGTGTGGGGGAGGGGTGTGGGAAGGCTCTCTGCTTGGCACTGGTGTCACTGTGGCCATGCTTCTCTGGAACATGTTTCCTTACTCCTGTGTGGACGTGCTTGCTGGATAGCAGCTGGGTTCCTGTGGGACGCCTGACTCAGCCGCTCTGTCCCAGGCCGTGCCCCTGGCCAGACGAGAGCTGAGCAGTGAAAGGGCACGCCCCAGGTTTCCTCTGGTCAGTCACATGGCCTTACGCCTTGGAGCATGTAGAGGCTTGTGTACCTTCCCCCTGGGGAGAACCCCAAGGAGGAGAGGTCGTGTTTGGGGCCAAGAGTGTGCAGGGCATCCCGTGGATGACAGGCTGGCCCTTACGGGGGCTTGGGGGAGGGTGGGCAGTGACCCCCGAGGAGGGCCGCTCTGGGGACTGAGGCTAACCTGTGTGGGTCCCCACAGGAGGAAGGCGCTTTGATCATTGAGGGACTTCTCAACATTGCCTGGGGACTGAGGCGGCCAATCCGGCTCCAGATCCAGGATGACAGGGAGCGAGTGCATCTCTCGGCAGCCTCCTGGACGCCTGGACAGCCCAGCTGCCACCTGTGAGTGCCGGGATGGCTGAGGCAGGGCCAGGGGGCCTCCCTGACAACTGTTCAACCCCGCTTACTTTTCCAGAGGTTCGGGGGCTGGGGTCCTCAGTCTCAGGGCAGAAGCCCTGCTCCATCATGGGGCACATGAGAGCACAAGCCAGCCTTAATCCTTGTCACCCCGCGACTGCCTGAGCCCATGGCCTCACCTGCCAACAAGTGATCTTTCTAGATGATGACCAAGTCACCTCACTCTTGGAGAATTTTCCAGACTCCCATCACCTCCAGTTGTGTTTTTCATACATTCACGGGAACCACCTTATCTGCAAGGAGGCAAGCTACAGCCAGGGGGCTCCCCCCATCCTGGACAAAGTGAATGTTTTTTGGCATCTGTTCTAGCTCAAAAATTCACACAGATTTCACCTCTCACTGCTCTGCTCTTATTTTAATATCAGAATTTGTTTTTATAAATGTACTTGGACTCGATGCCAGATTTATCTTAATATCAGAAATACGTTTGAATCGTGACAAAACAGGTCCCTATTTTATTGCTTAGTGGACATTTGCCTCCTCTTGCCCTGTCACCCCCAATAAAGGGCAGTTGGCTGCTGTGCTTTGCTTGCTCCTGCCTATAATGAATCCTTCTGAGAGGCAGAAATTCAAAACTTCCTCCCCTTCAAAAATTCAAGTACAGGTGCTGTCCTGAGGACACTGAACACCCCCCCGCCCCCCGCCGCCCCGTTGCACCCCATGCAGACTTAGAGTATAGCATTTGGATGGACTTCTTAGAAAGGCTGCTAGTACGATTCATGCGTCCCACTCCCTGGGGTAAAGCAGCCACGTGAACAGACAGACAGCAGGACCCTCAGAGGCCCTTCTCCCGCCTGGCACCAGCTACCCTCACTTGGCGTCCACCCTGCCCAGAGGCCCAGAGGTTAGCCCCTCAAGGTTGCCCCTGCCCAACACTCCATCAGGCCTGAGGGAAGCCCAGAAGGCCCGCTCAGCGCTTGGCCACAGACAGCGCCTCCCCAGTCTACGCCTAGGAGTGCGTGGGCACCGCCTGTGTCCCTGTGTCTATGCAACAGGGACAAGCTCACTCGGGTCAACGGGCCCGACTCCCTCTCCCTCCAGCAGACACCATGGCAATTCTTGGCTCTTCTTTTAATATTTTGCATCAACTCGGTGTGAAATCCAGCCTTACCTCAGCCTGCCCTGCTTCTCACCTTTGTCCCGTCCACAGAGGCATCCATCCTTGTCTCTCTAACTTGAGCTACTTCTCTCTGTCAGCAGCTCTGTGAGCACCATGATTGTCTTTTCAGAAAGGAGCCGCTTCTTCAGGATGGCAAGGTCGCTGCTCAGGAGCCGAACGCTCAGACGGCGCCCAGCACCGAGAGTTCCAGAGACAGCTCAGGTAAGTGGGGCCTCAAGCTACCCGGGACCGTGTCTCACTCAGCCCGGGTAGGAGCGGAGGGGCTTGGCTCAGGACTGTCTCTGAAGGACAGCTTTGTGGAGGGGCACAGAGTGGCTTCAGTTGTCTTCAGGAATGACACTTGGCTGAATCCCTCCTCAGTATGAGGTAGTCTCATCAGCTCCTCATAGCAAAGGAAGCAGAGGCTTGCAGAGGTGACATTATTTGACATAATTTGCCCGAGTCCCCTGGACCGTGCTGCATTGCAGAAAGGAGACAACATCGGGAGCGGGCATGGTGCCCTCCTGGCCCTGCGAACCTCTAGGACATCTTCTTCACACTCTGGGGTCCAGACTGCTCTTCTGTCCCTCTCACACTCAGTCGGGGCTCAGAGGGTTGGGACAGGGCCGCCAAAGACCTGCCCTGAGTGCCCAGAGACAGAGGCCCACACCACGGCCATGTGGTGTGGTGACATAGGTCATCCTGTCTGGGGGGTCACCTTTCCCGTCTGCAAAGTGGGCATCACCCGAGCTGGACCCCAGCCTCTGTCACAGCAGCAGCATTCACATTACTGTCTGCTGTAGTGTGGTGCCACCACAAAGCCCCAGGAAGCCAGGTCCCATGCACTGCAGCACAGCAGGTCTCTGGACCTGTGCACCACCCGGGACCAACTTTCTCATTCATTCCTCCCTGCAGAGCCCATGGAGGAGGATGAGGAGACCCCACAGCTGATGCGGACCAAGAGCGACGCAGCCTGTGTGATCCAGAGGAGGCCCCGGTCCCGCACACCCGGAGAGGCCCAGAGGATCCGGCGACATCGGTTCTCCATCAACGGGCACTTTTACAACCACAAGGTGATGTCCCAGCTCGGCCTCTCCCCAGGGCCCTGAAGCTGAGGCCACGGGGAACCAGCCCCCAGCCTGCACGGGTGCAACTGTTGGGCTTTCGCTAGGCCAGGCCGCACAGAAGTCTTGTCAGAGTTCACCGTCACCCTGGCCCTGTGGACTGGGGTGGTCGTATCTGTGTCCTCATGGGGAGATGGGCTCAGGAGGAGAAAGAACTTGCCCAAAGTCACATCAAAGTAGCATTCAACAAAACAAAACAAAACAAAACAAAACAAACCATTCCACCTGGTGACCCCAAAGCCTGTGTTGTTTTGTTTTGTTTACCACATGCTTACTCACTGTCAATCCATTTTCATAAGTTGCATGGATTTTTGGAAAGTAATGCCATGTTTATGTCTGATGAGGCAGTTTTCTATGAGGTTTCCACCAGAGCTCAGTTGATGGTTTTGTGGGAACATGATGTGCTACTGGCATTCTTACAGGGCAGATTAGCCCCCTCGGTTGAGGTGCGCCCAGAGGCATGTGCTCCTGTGTCCCAGAGAACCTGCCCTGCTCCTGGTTCCCAGCACTTAGCCTTTTGTCCGAGTGCGCATTGTACTGCCCCTAGGAAGAGATCTCCTTCCCCAGATGACATCAGTCCCTAAACAAACCAAAGTGTAAAAGGAGAAGTTGATTGTTTCTATAAATGGCATGAGTGGCAGTGTGGGTGAGGCCCCGGATGGAGTGTCCCATAACAGGGCCACATCCTGCAGCACTGGGAAATGGAAGCAGGGGTTTCCAGCTGAGGCAGCTGCCCGTCTTGATAGGCAATGACTCACGGGAGGGGGAGGGGGCCTGGCAAAGGCAGGTCTCAGGATCAGGTCTCAAGAACGGTTACACAGTTGAGGCCTGCCAGGAGCCACTCGAGTGCTCTGGGGGCACCCTGGACTTTGGGGTGAAGAATTCAGCAAGGCAAGCTTGTTGTCAGGACCCGCCTTCCACTCTGTGCTGGGTTGGCGGTGAGTGTTCAGGGGTGACGATAGGTTATCTTTGCTAAGTGCAGGAAAACCCAGGACTATTTGAGAGTCAAGTTTCCTGAAAGGGCACAGGGGAGGTAGGGCTAAGGTTAAGCAGAGATTAAGAATGGTTTGGATTAGCCAGAGGACTCTCAATCTGGCTTGGGTATTCTTTAAATCTGGTTCCAAAGGGGGTTGGTCTGTAAGGCGTTATGTAAGCATATTAGATATTTATATGCTAGTTTAAGGAATTAGTCAAAAATTTTAAAAGAATATTTGCATGGGATTAGGCTCTTTGTATTTCTATGTTCCTAAAAAAGGAACCTTTTGATCCGTGACTCGAGGTACCAAAGAGTGGGGTTTATCTCCAGTATGTTTACCCCCCTCTTCTGAGAGAGTGACTCATCTCTAAGATGTGTGTCTGGCACATTAAGCCTTATTTTAGTCATTACAAATATCCCAGAGACACGGAGATCTGAGCACTCCATATCCTTCAAAATGCACAGCAATGACCAGTGAGAGCTTTTGTGTCGGCCCATTGGAGCTGCTCTGGGGAGAAGGGCTCCTCAGCCAGCCCAACACTGAACCCACTAGCCTGTAATCCAGTCAGGGTGGTTCTTTCTCCCAGTGACAGATTTACCTACAGAAGGTGGGTTCCTTCTTCCAGGCAAACTGACTAAACCCCAGGACGTGAGCTAGTGTCTTTAGGCATGTTGGACAGTGGATTCCCATCTCCTGGCTGAGTAAGGGGCTCCTCCTCTCTCACCTTACTTACGATCCGTTCAGAATCCGTGTCCTTAGAAATCAGGTGACACAGTATTTGAGTCACAGGCAGCAATGGAAGAAAAGAAAGTCCTAGAATTGACTTCCTGAGACTGTTAGTCTGGATTTTCTTTCTGAGGACTGCACGCTATTACTTCAAGACTCCATCATTTTTCAAAACTGTTGTGATTCGCAGTGATGTTGACATGATTTCCAGACCAAGTTAAACTTGGTACCTGTCCCAGTGCTTTGCCCTGGGCTGTTGGATTCAAATGTGTTTTACCAGAGAGAAACCCTTGTGGTTAGAGATGGCAAAGATGGGAGCTTCGTTCCTACGTGGAGCTGGTCAGTATCATCGTGAGAAAAGGCACCAGGCAGAAGCACTGACAATGTCTTGTTGACAAGACCTTTCTTCTCCTTGAAATGGCCTGACTCCTCCAGTCCGTATTTCTTGGGGACTGAAAGCCTACTCTGGCGTTCTGTATCTCCCAGAGTCATTCTACGTCTCAACTTTGGAGGAGGCAGGTCTGGATTTGAGTCTGACCCTGGTGCTTGGGGACACTGAGCAGGTCCTTCATACACCCGAGCTCCAGTTACATCCTGGGGACAGCGGGGCTGGGACCACAGAGGAGGAATGTGCAAATTTGAATTTGGTGTTGGCAAGTGAGGAAGAGCTCACCTGGGGGGGGAGTGAGTCTCACAGGGAGGACCCAAAGCAAGGGCTTTCCAATGGCTCTGCCCTTTCTAGATGGGTGACCCTGACGGGCTACTTAACCTCTCCGAGCTTCGGCGTCCTTTCTTAAAAGGAGGACTAGTGATAGGTACTTCGAAAAGCTGTTGTAGGAGCCAATCAAAGATTTGGGATGAAATGCTAAGCAGGTCTATAACCTGGCTAGTGTTCATTGAGGACTATGAAGCCTCAGGTGATGCCCTTGTTGACTGGATATATGGTGTCTCATAGGCAAAGGCAAGGAACATAATGTGAAGAGTCTGTGTGGCTGGACCACAGGGAGACGGGGAGGGAATCATCGTACCACATGTGTAAACAGTGAGAGGAGCTGTGGATGGTGCCGTTTGGGCCATGGGAAGCCTTCAGAGACTTTTAACAAGAACTGTGCTAAAAGACAGTGCTTCTCAAGTTGTCCTGTATGGAAAGCATCACCTGGCGGTTTCCTCAAAATGCGGGTTCTGATTCAGGAGGCTGGGGCTGGGAGCCAAGACTCTGTGCTAACGCAGCTGGTCCAGAACACACAGAGCTGCGAGGTGCTTGAAAGGTTGTTCCTTTGGGCAGCAGGGTGGAGAATGGATGGAAAGTGCTGAGATTGGACAGGAGAAAGGTGGGACACTTAGGCAGTGTAGACGGACAGCCTCTTCTCGGGCACCGCTGGGAGAATGGGGAGGAGCGGACGGATTCGAAAACTTTCCGTCTTAGAATCAACAGACACTTGGCAATTTGACTCAGAGACAGAGTGAGAAGGAGACTGGTGCCCCGCCCCCCCCCCCTGTGAAGTACTTCCATGGGACTGGCTCCTAGGATCGGAGAGCTGGCCCTGACAGCTTTGGAGGCATCTTTCTTTCAGTCCTCTGTTGCTACAGTTTCCCCAAGTGCACCCAGATGTGGGCACAGCTGTGTGTAGACCTGTGACCGGACAAGCACAGGTGTTCCCACAGCCCAGGTTCACCTGTCTCTCTGGACCACTTGGCTGACAGTGTGCCCAGACCCTGCCTGATGTCACTTCCATGTCCCTCTGGCCCTGCCCTGAACTCTCCGCCTCCCTCCACAGACCTCAGTGTTTACTCCTGCCTATGGGTCTGTGACCAACGTGAGGGTCAACAGCACCATGACAACCCTGCACGTGCTGACCCTGCTGCTGAACAAGTTCCGAGTAAGTCTGGCCATGAGCGGCCTTGCCCCAGGAGGCTGGTGGTTTGCTGTTTTGTTGGAGGAGGGGGCTGGCAAAGGCTGGGGAAGGTGCCTGTGGTTCTTGGGTAGAAGGTCTAGCAAGGTTTCCTGGACTGAAGCAGCATCTCTGGGATTTAGAGCAGAGAGAGGGGAGGATCCTTGGGGACTTGTGTGTGTAGCACTGGGGGTGTGGTTACTGCCAGGGATCCCTTTCTGTCCGTCTTGTCCCAGAAAGCCGTGGTCTGACTGCCTATCACTGCCTGTACAGGTGGAAAATGGCCCCAGTGAATTTGCACTCTACATTGTTCACGAGTCTGGGGGTAAGTGTCTGCCTGTGCTTCCAGATCATGAAAACAAAAGTCGCTGTCCATTTGGCAGGCTCAATGGCCGTGCTGCTTGGGCAGGGGGCCACGATGAACGCCTCTGCCAGGCCAAAACCCAGCCACCCTCGCTATGCCTCTCAGAATCCCAAGGGAGGTCACCATCTCCAGCCTCGCTCAGTTGGGAGGGGTTGGGGGATGTGTGTCGGGGTCCGGGAGTTGGAGCTGAAGGTTCCCCCCCCCAAGTACGTTTGCCAAACCCGCATGGCCCTCTGTACAGCACTGGCCTCCCCATGGCCACTCTGCCCTCTCCGCTTCTCCCTCGGCTCCTGTTCCTCTCTGACCTGGGCCTTTGCTTTGTGCCATAATCGCACGTCATTCCGGGCACCCTTCTCTTCCAAGCCTGGAGAAGATTCCTGGGCCCCCCGGACATCCATTTTCTACCACATTCCCAGCCTGGAACAATGAGGGGCAGTACTAATGCCCCATGAATTTTGTAAATTGCCTTCTTTTTCAGAGCGAACAAAATTAAAAGACTGTGAGTACCCGCTGATTTCCAGGATCCTGCACGGGCCGTGTGAGAAGATCGCCAGGATGTTCCTGATGGAAGCCGACCTGGGCGAGGAAGTCCCCCACGACGTGAGTTGGGGCTGAGGCTCTGGGAAGCCTGCTCTTGAAGGAAGAGCCGGATGACAGCATGGGGGGCCCAAGGGCTCTGAAGGGCACCTTGGCCAGGCCCTGTCTCCAGGGGCCACACAGCTGTCCTCAAGGGCCCCAAGCCTGGCAGAGTGAGGGCTCCAGCCCTCCCTCCTCCTGTCAGTGACCACCAGCTCTAACAGCAGGCCTAGGGGAAAAAAGAGGTTGGGTCCTAGAAAACCATAGCCTGTGCTTTTCCCCTCGGCAGGTAGAAACTTATCCTTTGTTAGAGTGTGTTTAGTTATTACCTTAAAGACCTACACAAGGGCTCCTTAACTAGGACCTACCCAGGGCCTGTGGAAGGGAGCCAGCTGGCTAAGTCTTACCACAGCCTGAGTCCTGGGCTAGGAGTGAGCACATTGCCAAACTCCCCTACACAGGAAAGGCCCATAGGGTTTGAACCCAAGGCAAAGGCCAGTGACCCTGTATCCCTCAGACCATTCGCAGACTAGTGCAGATTCGTTCCACTGATAGAAACAGTGGTGTTCCCAGCCCCCCTCACCCCCACCCCAGAGAATACCCAGTGTGGTCCTGCTCTCTCTTGAATAATTTTCCTCACATCCAGCTTAACCTTTCGTCCCAGGGATGATAGTGGCCTGTGAGGTAAAAAGGAGCCGATCCGTCCTCCATCCCAGAGCAGACAGAGTGCTGGGGTTGGCTGGGGAGGAGGGCAGCCACTTCCTTGGCTATAAGACATTGCCGGATTCGGCTGCCGTGGAAGCCACAAGGAAAAGAAAACACATGTCTGGCTTCTAATTGAAAGCACACTCAAATGTTCTTGGATTTTCTAGGTCGCTCAGTACATTAAATTTGAAATGCCGGTGCTGGACAGTTTTGTTGAAAAATTAAAAGAAGAGGAGGAAAGAGAAATAATCAAACTGACCATGAAGTAAGCAGCACAGAAGGAGCCAGTCGTGGGTCCTGAACACCAGGGCAAGCGTGCAGGGCAGAGCACCCAGGCTGGGGCCGGGACAGCTCTCCCCTCGCCTCCCAGCCCTGGCTCCCCAGCACCTCCCTCTGGCCCCCTGCTCAGTATTGACACCAAGATGGGGTGACAGTCTGCCCGAATGGCAGGCTGCGGTGCAAGCTGCCCATCTGGCCCCAGCACCTCACCAGCACGGGAAGGGCACAGCTGTTGAAACTGAGTGGGAGAGTCAGGCAGGAGTGTGGCTGGGTGCTGGGCCAGGGTAACGAGTTCTTCTGGTGACACAGCTCTGTAGGGGCAAGCGAGGAGAGGGCCTGCTCAGGGCCGTTTCAGCCTGGTCTGCACCTTTTGTGCTAGTGGGGTCTCTGAGCCTGCCCCAAAGCGGTGGCTGTTGGAGCTTTCTGTAACAGCCGATGTTTTCGGGCACAGGGGACCCGGCCAATGGAAAGGTGAGCCGGCTCCTGGGGAAGATACATCAAGGCCCGGCTGGGCGAGGTTAGCCGAGATGCACAGCCCAGTGACTGGTCTGTCCCCCTGCAGGGTGGAGGGTGGGGCAGGGAGAGCACCTGGGGCATCAGCCAGGGCCAGGGCTGGAGTCCCCCTCCTTAGGAAGGGAAGGAGGGAGTCTGCTCACGGCCAGGGCCTGCGGTGGGGAGACTGCTTTGGATTCCGGTTTCTGGCTGAGTGATTTTTGGAAAGCCGCGGCCCTCCCCACGCCCCGCGGGCTTCCGTCCATGCGGCGAGGCCTCTTCCGGCAGTCAGCAGAGACCCCCAGTCAGAGAGGACGGTCCACCGTGTAGTCTGCAGTGTCACTGTAGGGTTTTGGAGCTGGAAGGGGACCTGGGGGCCACCTGGTCAGTCTATTCAGCGCACGGAGAGGAAGCCGAGGCCTGAGATGAGGAAGGTCGCAGCACAGGTCACTGACGAGCCTGGGCTTGAGCGCAGGCTTCCTGATCCCTGCCCTGCCACCTGTCCACTCCAGCACGCCCCTTTCCGTACTGGAGAATCTTCGGAAAGGAATAGCGCGCTCTGCTTTTGAAGCCCAGCAGGGTGTGAGGCCCCGTCTGTCCGCTCCTCTAAGCCAGCCGTCTTGCAGGGTGTGGGCCTGGCTCCTCCCTCCCCTTGTTGGAGGAGAGATGATGGCTGCCAGCCGCGGGTCTACTGGCCCAGGCACCTGTGTGCTCCTTCGTTTTTCTCCCCTCTCCCTGTGTCCTCCCGTGTCAGCGAGTCCCCTTGACTGTGTCTCCCTCCAGGTTCCAAGCCCTGCGTCTGACGATGCTGCAGCGCCTGGAGCAGCTGGTGGAGGCCGAGTAGCCAGCCGGCACCAGCCTCTTCTGAAGCCCCCCACAGCCAGTGCGCACCGAGTGCTGGTGGCCAGGCCCTGATCGGTCACATTGACCGAGAGCCACCGGCTGAGGAGTCTAGCACACGTGCTTCTACATGTCTACCTGCCCGAGCACCATAAGTCCCGTGCCCCTGGCTCCTGGCTCACTCACAGGGCCCAGAGCCAGGCCTGAGGAGCCAGAAATTTGCCGGGTGGGGTGTCTGTGTGAGGCGTGCCTGTGCGGCAAGTAGCCCTGAAGCCGTGGCACTGGCCAGAGTATGGGGCTGGATGTCGCGGCCGGTCCTGTTCACGCCGTACCTCTCTGGCTCAGGAGAGCAGTACCCGATCGAGCCCGTGAGGTGTGCGCTCTGTCTGCTCTCCCAGGGCCTGGCCCAGAGTTTCTGCACAGCCACAAGCCCCCCACCTCCTCATCCACGTGACCCACAAGATCCCCGTCTGCCCTCACCTCATGCAGCAGCTCCGGACTCTGCTGGGAAAAGCAGGGGCTGCTAGCAGACACGGGATGTGCCCTGTGTCCGGCCATCGCTTCTCCACGGCATCCCTGGCCGCCCGCCCCACGAGCCCCATGCAGCCTAGCACCCTGGCAGCAGAGGTCAGACCAGGAGTAAGACCAGGAGCGTACCATCTTCCCTCTGCAGCACTCACTCTTAACATCCTCAGTGAGACCTGAAGGAATTCTTATAAGGAGCTTGCTGCAGGAAACATGGCACTTTGATCACACGGAGGAGGTGGCCCACGTGGCGTGGGAAGGGTGCCAGCCTGTGTGGAGCAGAGTCCAGGGGGCTGTGCGGGGGGCAGCCATGTGGTGGGCCCGGGAAGGCAATGGTCCGTCCCCGTCGCGCTGTCCCATGGATACCTGTGTGCCTCTTGCCCTTTCTGGTCTCTTTCTTCCACTCTCTACGCTTCCCGTCAAAGGGGCACAATGAGAAGAAATGTGTATTTGAGGAGAAAGCGCTTTGAACCCCCTGGGGCCAGAACAATTTGGGTTTGTCAGCTGTCGGAGAATTTCTGGAATGAACAAGAAGGCCTTTGCACAACTGTGCAACAGTTTACGTTGGTCATGTGAAGTGTTTGTCCAAACCAGAGCAAATTAAAGACCAAATTCTTTTCCCACTGGGGCCTGTGGATAGTGGATTTAAAGAGAAGAACTAGAGAGTCTTCCAGATATAAGAGAGATCCCAACTCTGCTCTGTGCAGTGGCTCCTTACTGGCCCCCACAAAGAGCAGAGCTTGGGAGCAGCCATGTCCTGTGGATCCACTGTTCAGGGTGAACTTCGTGCCGGGGGTGCCCTGACCTAGCTCTGCTGTCACAGAGACATGCAGAGATGCCCCAGGGAGATCCCCTGCAGTTTCTGTCATCTCTGTTCTCCTTTGGCAACATAATTTCACGGGTGCTCAATAAAGGTGTGCTGAAGTGAAGGAGTTAGGACCAAGCCTTCTTTTTGTTGTGTGTGTCCACCCTAACTCCCTGCTCGAACCTCTCAAATTTTATCCTACGATATGTGTGGCCAAAGTTGGCAAAAGAGCCAACGCTGGGGGCAGCCCACTGCTCTAGACCCCAACGTGACTCCATCATTTCAGTGCATATCCTTGGGACTGGTGTGGGGCCTGAGGACGGAGGCAGCCAAAGGGCACAGAGAAAGAATCACTGATGGGGGTCTGTGGGCAGCCTGAATGATAAGCAATAGGGCCACCGTGATTTACAAAATCTTGGCATCAGGACCATAGGAATCTTCCAGGCAGGAGCTCAGATGGGATGGCAGCATCTCTACCTAAGAGAGGGTAGAAAACAAATCAAACAGGCTCCCCCAGGTCGTTCTACTCCCCAACCCGTTACTGACAAGCTCAGGTCTAGGACAACCGCCAATCCATCGTTCAGCGGTAACTATGCCAGGCTTGTGCTCAGCCCTAGAGCGACAAAGACAGAGCCACGGTTCACCTCACCGGGAGGTGTTCAGGGGTACCCTCAATTGGAGAAGCAAGCTGGATACCCAGGAGGGTCAGGGGACCAGCAGAGCTGGACCAGAGAGGATAGAGCTGATCTAAGTCCCTGGAAGGAGGCCTGAGGCTGAGCCCGGGTTGGAGTATGTGGCACTCCAGCCTGAGAAACACGTGCCAGCTTGGGAGAAAGACAAAGCCCAGGGGAAAGCCATTGGATCAGGAGACCTTCTGAAAGCACTCACTGGTTTCATTTTATAGTTTTTTTGGTGTTCGGGATTTTGTTTTTCTTTTTTTGCAGTTGCTACAATAGTATTGTTCAAGACATCTCTAGATAAGGATCACTTTTGAAATAGACATTATCAAAATTAACTTGTGACAATCGTCGCAAAGAAAAATCACTAGCAAGTTGTATAGGAAAGGGGGAAAGGTACACTTCTACAGTCATCTAAGGGGTTAGCAAATCTTTTCATCAACAGCATATTTGCTTTTCAGAGGCAATTTGAAAAGCTGCTAATTCAGCTCACAGTGACACCACACTTGCAGACTTTCTCTGCTGGGCTCTGTGGTTTCCTGCTGGTTTGTGTGGGAGCTGTATTTTCCTCTTTCCATAGAGTTTACGGTGTTTCTCACGTGCTCCCTCACTAACTAGTATCTCAAGTAATAAAAGTATCCAAAAACAAAGTACAGACTCCTGTGAGTGCGTGTCCTCTCCTAGAACAAGCCTGCCTTCCCAGGCCAGGTCTCAACCAGAGAAAATAATAAACACAGGATGAAATCAACATGATTGCAAAAGAAGGCCTGGACTCAGGAAAAACAGGGTGATTTGCCCAGAACAAATTATCAGAAGGAACCAAAAAACAGCTTGTTTTTCTCATGTGATAACCATATGCCACCTGCTTGGAATGTTTACCAGAAAACGGATTAAAGACCTTCCTATTTTCACAATAAAGCTCTGTGTTCACCCAGGATACATCTGGGCCTTTAGTCGCAGGGAAACAAAGCACAAGGCTTATTCAGTCTGACCAGGTGATCTGTGGAGGAGGCAGGAGTGCGCAATGTGCCCCAAGGTGGGCAGGACGCAGGCACCCTGCAGCTGTGGAGAAGGAGCAGGACATCCTTCTTAGGTGCCCAGGTGGGCAGCGGCCCCTCTGCCTCAGTTCCTCAGCCGTGATCAGGCAGGAAGTGCAGTCATAGCCAAGCCATTCTAAGCGTAAAAACAGCATATGTACACGTGCTGTATTTAGGCCCCACAAGCTGAGATTGTCTGAAAGAAAGTCAGCTGTTGACCTGCCCCTGGACTCAGAACATGCAGGGTGGGGCTCTGCTTATCCCGCCCCCCCCCACCCCCGCCAGGATTTTAATAGAATGTTTTCTGCAAACCCAGGAATGGGAATTCCCACAGTTTCCTTTCCCAGAGAACCCAAAGGAAACAGAAAGCAAAGTTTCAGGCTTGATGTACAGAACTATTGTCCAGGGGTCCCTGTGTGTGGACCACTCCTGTTACTGTGCTTGGGTCACACGTGTGACCAGGCTCCCTTACATTGTTGCCAAATGCAGCGGCACTCCCTGCTGAGATGGGGCTTCTGTGTCACGTGTGTAGGTGCTTCTTCCTAGAATGAGCTTGTCAAATACTACCAGGCTCAAGGGCACACTGGTCCCTGCTGGGTGGTTTCCCAGAAAAGCCCCAGCCTTCAAGGAGATGACAGCAGCTTGGGGCAGGTTATAGTCGTGAAGGTGTTGAAAGTGGCTCGATTCTGGGTAGATTTTGAAGTCAGAGACACCAGAATTGAGGATTGGATTGGGTTTGGGTTTGGGGTGGATAAAGAGACAACAATGACATCAAGATTTTTGACCTGAGCAACTAGGAAGATACAGTTGCCATCAATTGCTGGGACAAAGACCACTGAAGGAACAGGTTGGGTGAATGTCATTGTTATGCCCAGAATTCGTGATCCCCAAAGACCACTAGGGAGCCGAGTCCGATGCAAAAGCAAAGAGCCTTTATTCGAGCTAGCTCGAGCTCAATCCCCTACCTGCACTGACGCAGCGGTGAGATACCAGGGAAAGAGAGCGAGTTTCAAAAGGACAAAGGTTTTATTGGGGCCTAGGGGCGGTTGGTGAGGTAATGGCTATGGCCTCAGCCGATTAGCTGGGGAAGGGTCCGGGGGAAGGGTCCGAGTCCTGTTAGGCAGGTGAGGGCGGGTTACTCAAGGGGAGGAGGTGTGGTCAAGGTGAAGGACACAGAACAAGATGGAGTCGGCCGGCGTAGGCCCGCCCTTTCAGTCATAAGTTCCTTTGTGGTGTATGTTAGGTTTGGGGTGTCCATCACGCATGCAAGTGGCAGCCGAGTAATCAACTGCAGATACAGGCCTGGAGTTCAATAATATTTGCGTCTGAGGATCAGGCTGGAGTTACCAAGTCAGCAGTCTCCAGCTTTAACAGATGGTATTTGAAGCCATCAGACTGGAGTAGCTCAACAGGGGAATGAGGGCACAGAGAGGAAGAAAGGTCAGATGACCCAGCACCTGCCAGGCTGGAGAAGGAGGAGGAGCTTGTAAGAGAGAAGAATCAGGAGAGATCATTATTAAAGCGAAACAGGGGACTATGCTGAAAATCAGGAGACTGTTGCTGAAAAGGCCACTCCCAATCCTTGGTCTTCCACTTCACACACTGTGTAAACTTGAGCAAACTTCTCTAGGTCTTGGTTTCCTTAACTAGAGAGTATGATCATTTCCACTTTGCAAAGGCCTTTTGGTGATAATTAAGGAGTTAAAGAAGCCCAAAATGGGGTCATTTGTGCCGCTCCCCCACAACAGGAACTCAAGACTTATTTAGTTTCAATCTGTCCCAGGACTGTGGCCTTTTAACACCTGAAATTTCCTGATGGGCACTAGTGAGGTCATCTGCATGACAAAAACCCTGCTTTTCCTTCCCTCCCCCCAAAATGTAACACTTTTTTTCTTTTGCTGATAATTTATTGTCCCTCCTTCCTATAAAAATCTTCCCTTTTGTTAGTACTCCTTGGAGCATCTCTACTTCCCAGATGGGATGCTGCCCATTCATGAATTGCTTAACAAAGCCAAATCAAGATCTTAAAATTTACCTGAAACTAATATAAGACAGTAAATTACACTGGAATTAAAAAAAAAAAAAATCTTGACATTTACTTGGTAAAAAAAAAAAAAGTTTAACACAGGTGACTCGTGAAAACTATCGGTAACAGTTTCGGCTCTCCAGAAGTACCTCTTATAATTCGTAAGTGCTCAATACTTGTAGGAAGAATGAGGTCTAGGGGGTCGGGCAGGCCGGCGCTGCCTTAAGAAAGCCCTGACTGATCGGGCTTCGGTTTGCTGGCCCCGTAGGCCGCTGGGCGCCCACAAAGGGGCCCCGCCACAGGTCTTGCTGTCCCGGCGGCCTCCGGATGCCATCAGAGGGGCGAGAGCGGGAAACAAACAAGGAGAAGCATAGGGTTCCTTCTTTCCGGTGGGCCCAGCACCATAGAGGGTCGCCCCCACCGCGTTCCTAGAGCGGCAGCTCGGCGCCGACTGACGGCGCGGCCCTCACTTCCGGCGGCGCGAGGGGCGCCCAGCGAGTGAGCGAGCCAGGGTGGCGGCCGGCGGCCCGCGGCGCGGTGAGTGGGCCGGGGGCGCGAGGCCCGGTGCTCGGTGCTCGGAGGCCGC
>NW_024412404.1:28799673-28868346 GCF_014898765.1 Herpailurus yagouaroundi | reverse complement strand
GCTCTGGCGCCAGCTGGCCGCCGCGGGGCGGCGCGGACCCCGGCCCCCGCTCCCGGAGCCACGGGGCGGGGGCGGGGGCGGAGGGAGCTGGGCGGGCCGGGCCTGCGAGGAGCGGCCGGCGGAGGCCTCGGGAGGGCGGAGGCCTGCACGGGAGTCCCTGCGAGTCGGGCCGCATTCCCTACGCCGGCCATCGCCGTTTCAGGACTAAATAGTTTGAACAAACGCTTGGGTAGCACAGGGCTGTTAGAGGCGACCCGCAGAGACTGACTCATTTACACCTCTAACACCCTGATGATGTAGCAGCCTTATTGTCTTCCCAGTTCTATGGGAGAGAAAGCAAGGCCCGCTCCGGTACGCGTGTTCGCACGACTACAGTTCCCATCGCTCGGGTTTACCTTAATACCTCCACCCGCCGAGGAATTATGCTGAGCACCGGGCGGAGCGTTGGACTTGGTGTTAGAAGTTGTGGCTGCACTCGGGTCTTCCACTGAAGAGCATGAGCTCTGGGGCCTGGCTGCTAGGGGTTGGGAGCCTGGCCGACGTATGCCTGCCTTTCCTTAGCTGTAAAATAGAGATCGTCGCGTGAAGCTGCTACGAGAATGAAATATCATAGCACAGTCTCTGCCTCTCAGCATGATTTTCTCATCTGTAGTGTTCTGGGTGGATTGCACAGTCTAAAAGTTTCCTACCAGATCTGACTTCTAGAGTATGAAAAATGATTTCTTTTTCAATGTGTAAGTCCCATTATAGCTGTTGTTTGAACACAAGACCATGTGCCTAACAAATGTTTCCTTGTAATAGATATTCTGTAAGTAGATACATATTCTGTAATAGATACTCCGTAAATATTCACTAAAGGAATGAGTGGTGCCCTCTCAGTAATTGATAGTGTGTGCAGTTTGCTCTTTCTGATACTTACCATAATTACAACAGGGCTAATTATTAAATATCCCAAATAAAGTCCTCGGCACTTCCAGGCCTAGAGTCTCAATTATACAATATGAGATGAAGGAAAAGCAAGAACAGTGATGTAATTTGTATTTTCAGTTATTTGCTCTATGAGCTTGTATGCAGAGACCCAGAGTAATTATTCTGATTTTAAAGTCTACTTTCTGACACAAGATGTGGAAAATAGTTCCAATAATTTTATTACTTTTGTAGCCCATCTTATCCCACATTGTCACCTATTTGGAGTTAGTGACTTACTTGTTTATGGCCATTATTTCAATAAAAAGCTAAGTAGATGAAATTCATTTATTTGAATTTTCCTAGCATTTGGGTATTTACAAAATCCTGTCCTATTTTTGCATGTAAACTTGCCGCCCTTCCTTTTCGTGTGCCCTGCTCAACCCGCTTTTTTCCTACTCCGTTTTATTCCACTGTCCACTAAAAGTTCTTCTGAAATTTTTTTTCCTCTCTCCAAAAACAATTCCCTTGTTTCAAGTTTTCAAAGAATTGTCCTCTTTCTTGGATCATTCGAATCTGGAAAAAATACTAAAGCGTCTCTTCATTTATATTTTTCTCATCCAGTATTACTGAATTGATTCACAACCTTGCCACTCCCTAGAGAGGAGCTCCTACTGTCAAAGCAATTTATGCTACAAAGTTAAAGCCAAGTAGTATTCACGCTGTGAAAGTAGAATGGCTAACCAAGTAAGGATAAACAAAAATATTTAATAAAGTAGTATGATTTGTCATTTCATTTTAATTTGGATGCCTTATGTAGTCACCAGTAAGAAAGTAGAATTTTTACATGGGAGTAAATACTAAAATGTAATGATAGTCTATTACCCAAATTTTGATTGTCTTTTGGAGTTATTTCTTTTGTTCCCATGAAGATATTATTTTGTCTCAGCCTTTTAATCCTTCAGAATTCTATATCCATTTGATAATGCCTAATAAAAACATATATTTCACATTATCACTTTTATTTTGTCATGTCTCAACAGACAAAAACTCCATGGGTAAATTTGGTCAAAATTTGGGGATATTTATTAAGTTGAAACCCTGGGAATTATTAGAATTATTTTTCAAGTATTTTTCCCCCAGAATTGTCTTTCATATGTATTGGATACATTAAAAAAAAAAAAAAACAAACTTTTTTTAATGTTTATTTATGAGAGAGAGAGAGAGGGAGAGACAGAGTGTGAGGGGGTGAGGGGCAGAGACAGGGAGACACAGAGTCCAAAACCGGTTCCAGGCTCTGAGCTGTCCCGACATGGGGCTCGAACTCACGAACAGCCAGATCATGACCTGAGCCGAAGTCCAACGCTTAACCAACTGAGCCACCCAGGCACCCCTGTACTGGATACATTGTTAATTTAAGCATGGATACAATTTTAGTGGGTTGAAGAGGTATTAAAGTTGAATAAACAAATGATCTAAGTTGGCTTTTATTTTTTCCTTCTACGCAGCAAATTCTGAGCTGAGGAGCTCTAGGAGGTGAAACTTCAGAAGAAGAGAGCAGACTCTTAAGAGTACATCTGGCTCATCACCATGAGGTTAGGAAAACCTAAGGGAGGTATTTCTCGGAGCTCAAGCCAAGGAAAAGCTTATGAGAACCCACGCAAAACAGGCCGGCAGCGGCAAAAGTGGGGAATGACTGTTCGATTTGACTCAAGCTTGAGTAGACTGAGAAGAAGGTTGGATGAGAAGCCCTATAAATGTACTGAATGTGAAAAGAGTTTCAGTCAGAGCTCAACTCTTTTTCAACACCAGAAGATTCACACCGGAAAGAAATCCCATAAATGTGCCGATTGCGGGAAAAGTTTCTTTCAGAGCTCTAACCTCATTCAGCATCGGCGGATCCATACTGGGGAAAAGCCCTATAAATGTGATGAGTGTGGAGAAAGGTTTAAACAGAGTTCAAATCTCATTCAACACCAGAGAATTCATACTGGAGAAAAACCCTATCAGTGTGATGAGTGCGGCCGATGTTTCAGCCAGAGTTCCCACCTTATTCAACATCAGAGAACCCACACAGGGGAGAAGCCCTACCAGTGCAGTGAATGTGGCAAATGCTTCAGCCAGAGCTCTCATCTTAGGCAGCACATGAAGGTGCACAAAGAAGAGAAACCTCGTAAGACCCGGGGCAAAAACATTAGGGCAAAAACTCACTTAGTGTCATCTTGGAAAGCTGGTACAGGTAGGAAGTCAGTGGCTGGTCTCCGCTAAGTAAAGGGCACTGCTTCAGCCTTCTTTTAAATACAAAAATAAAAGCTGTCCCTTTTAGAACTGGGGATATTTTGCAATAGAGCACTTAAATACTGTATCCTTTCCTAGCATGGAGACATTGGGAGTTTAATGACCTTGGGCTGAGAAAAACTACAAGTCCAGCTGGTCTCATTTCTTTTTATGTAACTTGGAAGACAAAAGCCCGAAACTCTGTTTTGAGAGAATATAAGATCCTCGACCTCATATGATAATTGCTTCCTGCATCATTTTGACAAAAATAACTATGTTTTAATGGCACATGTGAAAGTGCAGGTATTCTAGTGACTCCTCAGTTTTAGGACTTCTGTGGAAGTAATTAAAAGGGAGAAGAAATTAATTCTGTTAGTGTGGAAGTTCTGCAGCTGATGAGGAGATTTTATGTTTGTAAAGTTTTGTAGTATATTAACCATTTGGTATGTAAGTATGACTCAAGACTCAACATATTAAAATGTATTCCTGTTCACTTAGCTTTTGTTTTTCCGTCCTGCTTATGGACACTTATTAATAAAATGAATTGAATTTCCCTCTCTCTCACCCAATGCTTAATAAGAGATCCTCTAGAAGCCAAAGTGAGAACTGAAGTAGACCACAAGTCTCCTATTCCCACTAGCACAGTTCTTTGAGATGGTGTTACACTGTGCCACTTGTTTCTGAGAAGTTGGGGTGGCTTCACGTTCGCCCGTCCCCATGCCTTTGTCTTTCGGCATTCGCTTACCCTCTGACAAACTGAGCCAGCCTGTTAGATCTACATGAATAAATAATTAAACCATATCCTACCAGCACACTCAACTTGTTAATTAGAAATCTACAATTTACACGCTTCCCTGCTTTCCCCCTTTGAGAGTTTTAGGTAACACTGGTTATCTTAAACAAATGCTTGTCGACAGTGAAAGTCATTTGACTCCAGTGTCCGTGCATCTGTAGCTCAATGTGTAGATTTTGAAATGTAAGTTAACTTCCTCTGAGTCGATACGAATTATTTATGAAGTTGAGCAAACCTGTTACTTAACTTTCGTCAGGACAGTGCCAAGTGTCAGACATTCTGATCAGCCTTCAGCTCAGGTTTTAATTTCTATTGAAAGCTCACATTCTTCTGATTTTTTTGTATCTTTTGTAATCATACCAGTTCCTGCTGTATTAATGACATCCATAAGAATAAAGAAAATGAAATATTTTGCATACGACCACCTTCTGTTTATTTTGCTCCTGGGAAATTGTTTCAATGATTTAGGCAACATGTAGAAATCCGAGCTTTTGGAAGAATCCCTGTTCTGCCTGTTTTTTATTTCCTCAAGCTTGAACTTGGCCTCCCTCCTGGCCTTGCATTTGAGTGCAAGTCATAGAAGATGCCTTATTGACAACAGTTTCATTCAACAGAATATCCACAGAGTGTTTGGTGAGTACCAGGTGATTGTAGTTATCTTTTACAAAAGACTCGATCCCTGATCATTTACTTAGCAAGTGTCCCCTGAATCACAGCCAAGTCACTTTGTAGTAGGGGCATGGCTCTGGGGCCATTCTGAGGCTCTGCCATGAGTGTTCTTTATAGCAGTTTTGTGTCTGGAGTAACTTGTGTCTGGGACCAACACCACTTTCTTTAATGAATTTGCCAATTTTGACAGCAACCTGCAATAGAAAGACCTCTGTATATTGTTAGATTTCATAGTTTATATTTTTACCCTGAATAGACTTCCATATTCTGTAGAAAAGTAAAGCAAATCCTCTTCAGACTTTTGTGTATTCCCAGTTTGTGGTATGCATGTCTTCTCAGAGCCCTAAAAATGGAAGCAAATAGGTCAATAACATGGTGGCCTTTCGTAGGACCTGACGTACAGGCGGCAGCCTTCATCTGCTTTTGTGACGTCTTACCAGAGAAGTATCACAGCTGCTTTAAATTGATTAAAGGATATGTTCCCCTGCTAGAAATTGAGTTATGGGAGAATGTAAATCTGACAGGCACTGCCTCTTTAAACACCGTCTCATGTGAAAATATGCTGCCCCTCAATATTCTGCTGAATCTCTACCTTCACTCACGTTTACTAAACCGAATCCTTTTATCCTTCTGGCAGGTTCTTTTCTTATACAGACTCTGGATGTTGTATTGGAGAAGAGGGGAAAAAAAGCTCCAAGGTGTTTTTTTAAAGTATTGTTGAAATTTCATTCGCCCTACACTAGTGAGTAAGCGGTGTTGTTCAATGTCTTTGCCTTCCACATTCATTTATTCAGTCATTTCATAACTGTGGTAGAAATAAAGCCGGTCGAGACACCCTTAGTTTAAAGGAACTTTGGTTAAATGAGTAGTTGGGTAGAGGAACTGGGAAACTAAACTAGGAGCGCAAGCACAGGGTGCTGTTTGAGCATCAGGGCAGTTCCTCTGGCCCAGTGGTTCTCAGTTTCAAGGTGCATCAGAGTCACTTGGAGGGCTTGTTAAAACATTCCTCAGTCTGTTCCCAGAATTGCTTATCCAGTAGGTCTGGGTTGTAGCCAGATAATTTACATTTCTAACAGACTACCAGGTGATGCTGACATAGTGGTCTAGGACACTTTTTTTTTTTTTTAATGTTTAAAATTATTTTATTTTTGAGAGAGAATGAGCCGGGGAGATGCAGAGAGGGGGACACAGAATCTGAAGCAGGCTCCATGCTGTCAGCACAGATGTGGGGCTCGAACCCATGAACCATGAGATCATGACCTGAGCCGAAGTCCTACAGACACTCAACCGACTGAGCCACCCCGGCACCCCAGTCTAGGACACACTTTGAGAACTACTATAACCCATTACTGGAGGGTAGTGATGTGCTCACATAAAATCCTAAGATACATAATACTTCATTGATAAGGATGGGCAGGATTTAATGAAGAAGATGGCCCTGGGGTCTACCTACTTAGGTTTACATCTTAGTTACCTAGCAACTGGGCAGTTTGAATAATTGCCCTTGCCTAAATTGGAGAAGATGCCTATGGTTGAGTTGTGGATGGAATTAAATGAACAAATGCAGGCAGAGAGCTTAGCATGGTGCCTGGGACATTGTTTAGAATTTACTGATTAGCTTATTAGACTGCCAGAGACAGAGAAGCTGTTCTATCCATCTGAAATTGTCAGTGGCAAAAGTATTACTCCCATAAATTTAAAGGTGAGTTCTCTTTTACTTTGATTGAGGCAAGACCCTGGGAGAGAAAGAGATGCCTAAAAAGGGCAAGGACCATCTAAGTTTCTAAGAGGAATTTTAGAATCCATTAATTTTTTGACAAGTAATGGGAGGACCTGTTCAAAATAGAAGTACATGGCCACAAACACAATGATTATACTCCATATTGGGGAAGGAGAAGCTTTCATGTTGTTGAGGAAACAAAAATTTGTTGAGTACTGGCCATGTATAAAAGTAGGTACTGGCCATGTATAAAAGACTGGGAGTAAAGGGAGCTTACATTTTTTTTTAAAGTAATATGAAAACAGGTGATGAATATACAGTGTGATTGCTATTCAAGTTGGGAGAATTTACATCTAGTACAAGAAGGAAGGAAATAATCATGAAAGGAATGACATTTATATTAGGTTAGGGAATGGAACCGAAAAGGCTGTGGAGGCCAGGCAGCTAATGTAATGAGTGAAGCCAAAGACATGTGTCCTGTAAATGGGTGCCTGTCCCCCTCCAAAAGATAACCCGACTCAGGTTCAACCCCTTGTTGCCATATAGAGATTCAGGCCCAGACTTACCAGCTCTTGACTTTCCAAGAGAAATCCAGATTTTAAAAGTCATAACCCTTCTTGTCAGTTTGCCACACTTGGACTAGAATTTTAAGAATATGAAGCCTCTGTGTGTATGGAGAGCATGGAGGGAGAAGTCCCAGATGCATGATGGTATCGAAGCTGCAAAACACAGAAGAATGCCCAGCGAACAGCGAGCGGCTGCTTTATTAACAGTCCAGTTTTATCCAAGAGATGTGGGAGATAAGGCTGGGGCCTCCAGAAGAACCTTAAATATTACTTTAAGAGTGAAACAGTTTGAGACGAAATGCACAAAGGTTTTTAGAGTGTAGGTTGGAAGGTGATGAACCCACGAAGGGGAACAACCCCGTTGGTGAGAAGAAAAACTCCCCCGGAAGAGACCCAATTGACTAATTGGATCTACAGGGCTTCCCTTCCTGCCTCAGGCTTCAAATCTTCTCTCCTTCCATTCCCTGCCCCACACTGACAGCAACTCCAAACTGCTCTGTAGCTTTGCTTATCCTGCAAATATCCTGCAGTACCTACTCTGAGAGGTAGACCACCCAGAATGTCAGCCTTGGACCTTCTTTAGATGCTCTTCCTTTAAACTGAATTGTAGTGATCCATGTTTCAATCTCTCTCATTCTTCCTCTCTCCTACTAGACTGTGAGCTCCTGGCTTACAGTAGTCAATCAAGTCAAAGTTTTAGTGAAGAATGGTTAAGAGGGAAGTACAGAAAGAAGGTTAGAGAAGGAGGTAAGAAGTTAGTTCTGGAAAGTTGCTAGCCTACTTGTCAGCTATCATAACTACCTAGCTGAAGAGTCCCCCATAGAACTTTTCTTCCCCTATCTGCCATCCTTATCCCTCTTCTTCAAACCTTCTATCCTCTTGGAGGTCCTTGCTCATTGTGTAGTTCATTCTTTAGCCTGGCACAAAGTACACACTTATATTTGTTGAATGAATGAATGAATGAATGTGTATAAAATGGCATCAACCTTTAAGGAAAAAGATTCTCATGGTCTTAAGGGACCTGAAAGGCCACTTACTTCACCTTCCCCTAATTGGACGATTATTTTTTAATGACCCAAATTCTTCTTTTATGCTCTTTGGAGTTATAAAATACATATACATAGAGTCTATATCATTTTAGGAAACCACCATTTCCAACTTCTAAATGACCCAACACGCTGCGTTTTTCACCTTAAAGCCGGATCTGGAGCATTTTAAGGACTTTGCAGACTTTAACACACACACACACACACACACACACACACACTTAATATTGGTTTTGTGACCAAGAAATACCAGATCTCCAAAATTGGAAAGTCTGACGTTTTTGGAAGAGTTTTAAGTCTGTAATTTGGACAGAATGTTACCTAGATGATTTGAAAGGTAGAGACGTGGATCAAGTAGACCATTTGCTGGCACTGAGAGTCAAGAGGACTCTTAGAGTAGTCCACGCAGGAAGAAATTAAAGAGGGGATCTGGAGTGGGGAAGTCTTGGAAGGAGATACTGTGGTGATAGAATGGACAGGCCTGAGACACAACAGATTTGAGGTGCAAGAGAGGAAACATCACGGTGGTTTCCAGTCCAAGTGACTAGGAGGTTTGGGGAGAAGACGATGAATTTGTTTTAAGAAATACTGATTTTGAGATGTTTATGGTAGTATCTGGGTAAACAACTGTAATAGAAAATTGAATATCTGTGTCTAAGCATGGAAGGTATTGAGGAATGAAATTCATCTTTGCACCACCCTGTGCTGGATGCTTTACATACATTAGATTTTGTATTAATCTGCTTGGGTTGCCATAACAATACCACAGGCTGGGTGTCTTAAATAACAGGCATTGTCTTCTTATTTTAGAGGCTGGAAGCCCATGATCAAGATCCTGGCAGGGTTGTTTTCTGTTTTCTCTTCCTTGCTTCCAGGCAGCCATCTTCTCGCTGTGTTCTCTCGTGGCCTCTCCTCTGTGCATGCAGGGGAGGGGGTGAGCGAGAGAAGAGAGCTCCGTGGGTCTCTTCTTATAAGGACACTAGTCCTGTTGGATTAGGGCCTCACACTCATGACCTCATTTAACTTTAATTCCCTCCTTAAAAGCCCTATCTACTAATACATTCACATTGGGGGTTAAGGCTTCAACATATGAATTTTGGGAGGACACAATTCAGCTCGCAAGGGATACTATTCCCATTGTCTAGATAAAGGAACAGACTCTGAGAGTTCAAGTAACTTATTCAACATCAAACCGGACCAAAAGGTCCATGGCCTTTGGATGTCTTTTAAATATCTTGTTATCCCATCCTAGATCATGTGAAATGGATGCATCTTTATGGCTATCAAAAATAAAAGTAACAGTCCCAACCTCCTTGACCTCAAAGAGAGAGGAGATTTGCCAGAATAGAGTATAACAGGAATGAGTATTGACTCCATACACAGCCTCCAGCTCTTCTGGTTCTTTGGCTGGATCTGCCTTAGTTGCATAGACACCCATAAGTGTGGATTTATTTGCCCTTTGAAAACCAAACGGATCCAAACCTACGTTCTGTTTTACCTTGGTTCTGTGGACCTTTTGGCTGTTCAACTCTGCTACTCCAAGGACAATTTTACAAGTCTTGTCTACGGTTTTTCTTGCAGACTTTGGTAAAAAGTGAATGGTGGTTTGGGGAGAGGCAAAGGGCTGCACTCTGATGGCTCACAAGTATGGAGAGCATGGTAAAGTCTCCTGTAGGAAAGTCTTTCAGTGGGACCAAAGGTCTAATCAGCTTTGGTGTCAACTATGGTCTCATTCTTGGCAGTAGACACAGCATTCACCCTGGAAGTGAGCATGAAACAAAATGCTGCTGCTGCCCCCTATTGGCTGGGCCTCCTCACAAGCCAACAGGAGACCAGCCAGCAAAAGGACAGGATTACACATATCAATCCTCTTTCCTCATTTCGTTCATTAAACACTCCCTTGTTTTCTCTGATGTTGAAAACTATATAGCATATTAATGCAGGTTAAAGACTGTATTCCATGGAAAGTGTTCCAGAAAAAAAGGGGGCAAGGCTGAGTATTATTTATAATAGCTATGATATGGAAGCAACCAAAGTATTCATTCATGGGCTTATTTTTCATGATGTCCTCATGGATTTTGTTTGAGCTGGAGTTGGACCCCATGTCATTTTCAAGGGTCTGCTTGCCTCACTTCGTACAGAAACATGTTTAGTAAGTGCTCTTGAGGAGATTTTTACCACTGAAGAAAACCAACAAATTAAATCCCTAGACTCAGAAATATGTCCACCCAATGAAGGCACCATGTGGGCAAAGGAAACAGAAGGTACTCCGTCACAAAAGTCTTCACTGTTCTAAGACACTGGGATTCTTTCTTTTTTTCTAATGTTTATTTATTTTTGAGAGAGAGAGAGAGAGAGAGAGAGGCAGAATCCATAGCAGGCTCCAGGCTCCCAGCTGTCAGCACACAGCCTGACGCAGGGCTTGAACTCATGAACTGTGAGATCATGACTGAGCCAAAGTCAGATGCTTAACCGACTGAGTCACCCAGGAGCCCCTAGGACACTGGGATTCTTGTACTTCCTTGAACTGTCACTGCATGGGAGCAAAGGAGACATAATGGAAACCAGACTGTAGCTGATCCACATTCAATTTGTATTTTCCTTTGAAGATACCATACTCAAAATGTTGAAAACGTAAGGCCACTCTTTGCAGTCATCTGGGATTCAGTAAAGTGTCCTTGGGAATACAAACATAATTTTTAAGATTAAGCACATTTCAGTCAAACTACCTGTCATTCCATTTCTTCAGTACTTGGATATTAAATTACTTCTAAGGCACAGACGGGTAAGTAGGTACCTTTCTTGTCCTGGCAGAAGAGGAAAAGAAGTCACCTGAAGTGACTGCTAACCAAACCATAGCTGTTTTCTCTGCTCCCCTCTTCTTTGCTTTCCTTGAAAGATCTGCCCGTGCTTGTTTTCCCTTTTCCTTACCTGGCATTCTCCCTTCAGTCACCATGCTTCCATCCACCCCTCTGCTCAGAAAAACTCTTCTCAAGGAATTTGTGCAGCACAGGCTACTGACACGAAGGTTCAAAGGCAAGGCTAGACCCCGTGGAGAATTGAATGCAGTTGTAGAGACTGATGCCAGAGCTTTAGAGCTGGAAGAACAGTTTGCTTTCCAGAGTTTGGACTTTTGAGCATGTACATGCATTGTATTTACAATTAAAATATAAATGTAAAGCCAATTACATTTCTGTAGCAAGACTAGGACAGTCTGGGGAGACAGGAAGTCGGGGTGGGGGGGGTGTCCCAGAGCAATGCCTTCGTCACCTTTGCCTGGTGGGCAAGAAGTCCTAAGGAGCATTGCATTTCATAAACATACAATCTCATCTAGTACTCGTTCCTCCAATCCTTCTCCCTGTGCTTTTCTTTCCCCAACTTCTAAAGGGCTGAATTCTATCACAGAGTCCATGTATGGGAACTTATTTGTGTTCAGCGGTTGGGTACACCTGGGGTGGGTATGGAGGGAAAGGGGGTGTTGAATATAAGGGGCAGTATGGTATAAGAGAAATTATGTCTGAATTGGAGTGATTAGTCCTGAGTTCCAGATCCTGTTCTGTTGTGGACTATTCACATGCCCTTAGGCAATTCATTTTTCCTCTCGGACCCTAAGTTTTCCCATCCATCAAATGAAGTCAAGTCTGACAAGTAAATCGGTTGTCTCAGTTATGACTCTATAGCTGCAGGCTGCCAAAGCCAACTTTGGCTAACCACAACAAAACAAAGAGATGTAAGGAAAGATGGCTAAAGAAAGAATTGAACCACTAGGTCGTAGGAAGGATGGTCAGCCAGGGCAACCCCAGGGATCTCAGGGTCACAGGTGGATCTTTACGAGGCTGCCATCAGAAGTTCTCAGCTCGAGCCACCATCTGCCTGCTAACTGTGATGACAGTGCTCGTTCCCATCTTTAATGGATGTGTTTTGCAAGGGGAAGGAGGAACGCCATTTATAATGAAGGGATGGGGGCGGGGAGGGTAGTTGAGAAGAGAGAAGAGACAGAAAAGACACAAGAAAAGAAAAAAATATAAAAGAATAGGACTTATATTCTTAAAACTTATAAGTTAGCTCTGAAAACAATTTCTAAATTTCCAAATGAATAATCTAACAATAGTTTAAGTAATGGAAACATTGCAGTGAGCACATACTTTCTGATGTGACTACTTTAAAAGAAAAAATAATTCATCTCTGTGTATATGTTTTTTTTTTAATTTTTTTTTTCAACGTTTATTTATTTTTGGGACAGAGAGAGACAGAGCATGAACGGGGGAGGGGCAGAGAGAGAGGAAGGCACAGAATCGGAAACAGGCTCCAGGCTCTGAGCCATCAGCCCAGAGCCTGACGCGGGGCTCGAACTCACGGACCGCAAGATGGTGACCTGGCTGAAGTCGGACGCTTAACCGACTGCGCCACCCAGGCGCCCCTGTGTATATGTTTTCGTGTTATGTTTGTATCCATTCTCACAGAAAAATGCTACTAAATGTTCACATTTATCAAGTCTTTTGAGGACTTCCAATAAGTAATATCTATGCAGAAGTAATAAGAGCAAATTTATTTAAATTTGTTTTTAACCTCACACTTACTGAGAAAAGTTCATTGTCAGTTTTCCCTTAAACTTCTTAAGCTAACTCAAACACTAGTTTTAACTTTACTCTTTGTGGCAGAATTATTAAAGATATACTTTGTAACTTGCCCTTCAGACTGCATATTACTATTCTGAACACATTATTTTGTTCTTTCCTGTTTATTTAGATAAAAAATACATATTTATATATTCTTACATATAAATACATGTATACACATAAAACCATTTTACTAACATATAATTAGGAGAAAAATTCCTTATATTAATATTCTGAGGCTTATTAAAATAAAAAAATTTGTTTTCATCCGATTACACTCCTCTGTTTTGAGATCATGACTACTCTTTTATCATATAATATGAACTCTTCGATACTTTATTAACTCATGGCCTTACACTGGATTAACTAGTTCTTTTTTCTAAAATTATTTATTTATTTTGAGAGAGAGAGAGCAGGAGGGGCAGAGAGAGAGAATCCCAAGCAGGCTCCACACTGTCAACATGGAGCCCAATTCAGGGCTCACCCTCACGAATCATGAGATCATGATCGAGCCAAGATCAAGAGTTGGATGCTTAACTGACTGAGCCACCCAGGTGCCCCCTGGCTTGTTCTAATTCATCCTAAGTTTTATTCTGATTTTTCATCCTCCCTACTGGGAACACCTCCCCCTGACTTCTTGAAAGTATCCTCACCTCATGTTATCGCTAAGTCCAGACCCACTGTGATTTTTTTCTGAGCCATAGAATCCATTTTCCTCCAAGGGATGTTGGTTCCTTTTACTGGGAAATAATAACAGAGATAAAATCTGGTTACTGTGGTACATGAGTCACGAAAATGGGAAAGGTACGCCTTTAAACGATGTGTGCTCTTTCGACTTAAAAAGTTACATAGCCACAGCCTGCTCAATATATATTAAGTTTTATGGGCCACTATGGCTTTCCACTACATAGACACCAGGCTGCTGCTTGCCTTTGATGCAACTCTAAACGTGTAGTCAGCGCTCCACTTCGTATCTTAATCAGAGTTCGCTGGGCCATAGAACCAACTTAGGAGCTCTCTGCGTAGAAGTCAACTGTGAGACAAGGTACTGCATAGGAATGGGGATGTGTGCAAAACAAAGACCTGCACTGGCTACAGCAGGCACTAGGAGTGGGAAAGAACCACCTTGGGTTGGGAGGGGCAGGGAAGGATTTGCTAGTGTAGTGAGAGAAGGATGGGGGAGGAGAAGGCTTGTCCATGTGGAAACATGGGCAAAGTCAGAGAGGTAAAGGAGCATGGAATATTCAGGGGGGTGTGCATAGCCCAGCGTGGCTTCTGCTTAGAGCCTATGCTGTGGGGGTAGAGGAGATGAGGTTAGGAAAGGCACAGATCATGGAGAGACTTGAATGCCCAGCTAAGAAGTGTGGCCTGATATCCTGAAGGTATACCCCTGTACCATTAGAGGGGTATAAAAGTAGGGACAAAGCAGAACCAGATTTGCATTTTGATGGATGTTTTCTACATTTTTGTAGAAGAATGGCTTGAGGATGTATCCTGTTGTATGTTTCAGATTCTTTTCTCTCTCCTTATCCACTTTCTGATGCTGAGGGTATGTTATTCCAAATGACACCACTTGACAATCATAAATTCTTTTATTCCCTTTCTGAGATTGAAGAGAAATTGACCAGATGCCTGTCCTTTCTAGAGCTGGCCTTTTAAACTTTCAAAGCCCCATAGTCAAGGCAAAGCTTATGTAATAGATTGAAGTACTCTTTTACCTTCTAGCAATATTTATGATCTTGCCAATTAGTTAATTAGCCCCTAACCTGGTTCCAGAGGAGATTTGTGGTAGTTTTCCAAAATGTGCATGATCATCAACAACGGTCAGGATGGTTGTGCTGTCTAGCAGCCTCTAGTGGTTTCCTATTCCCTCCCGCTGAAATATGTCATGATAAAAACCCACAGTCTCACTAAAACTTGAGAATGATAGACAACCTATTAGCAGATACGGCTGGATTAAGGAAATGATAGCATAGGCTTCCTTTCGTGAAGAGCTCAGGCTTTGATTGGTGAAACAAAGACCACCTAAAAGGGCAGGAAGACACAGGTCCTGGATGTGTTTCTTAGAGCTGGTGTAACAAAGTAGGTGATTTTTAACAACAGAACAAGGATTCTTTCACATTTCTGGAGGCAAGATATCTGAAATTAAGATGTAGACAGGGCCACAGTCTCGCTCTGAGGGCTCCATTCCTTTCTTTTAGTTTCCAGTGTTGCTAGCAATCCTTGGTGCTCCTTGGTATTACCCCAAACTCTGCCTCCACCTTCGTGTGGCTTTCTCCCTTTTTTGTTTGTGTCTGTGTCTCTTCTCTTCTGCTTGTAAAGATACCAGTCATAATGGATTAAGAGCCACTTTGCTTCAGCATGACCTCATTGTAACTAATTATATACCCACAGTGACTCTGTTTCCAAATAAGGTCACATTCTGGTGTTCCAAGAAGGACATGAATTTTGGAAGGACACTAAACACGTACAGGTTCTATCTCTCAACCTGCTCCTTGACTCAAGATCAGTGAGAAAACAAGGTGCCATAAATTTAGTGGCTTAAAACAACACAGTTCTGTTGATCAGAAGTCTGGGTGGGCTTGACTATGTTCTTTGCATAAGGTCTCACAAAACCAAAATCAAAGTGTCATCCAGTCTATGTTATTATCTGGAGACTCCGGACTAGCATCTGCCCTGAGTCATTCAGGTTGTTGGCAAATAGTGCAGAATAATGGAAAGGAAATACTGTCCTGGAATTAAAAAGGAAAAATGAACTTGCTCTGGCTTCAGACACCACCAAAAGCAGAGCCTGAGCAAGGACATGTATACAGGTAATTAATGGGGGAAATCTCAGAGAGTGGAAGGCAGACGCTTGGGAGAGTTGCTATAGAATGAATGTTTGTGTCCCCCCAAATTCATATGCTGAAGCCTAATTCCCCACGTGATGTATCTAACCTACTAGGAGAGATTTAACAAAGGATCCCAGAATCACCTATGGCTAGAAGTGGTCCCTGAAAACTTGCCCCAGAGCCTTTAAGCTCCCTGGAGGTGTCCACTGGGAGACCCACCTCTGTGAGATAATAAAGCCATTAGAGACAAGCAGGTAATGGCCAGACCCCAGGATCCCTGCAGATATGACCAGGGCTCAGCCTCTGCCTTACTCCAAACTCGAGTAAGAGTTTTCACCCTTACTCTAAACTTTCTGGGAGTAATTAATACTTGAGAGAAACATCAATAGACTGGTGAGCCACAGTTCCAGGAGGTGGCCCTCCAGGGTCTCTTCATAATGGGCTGAGAAAGCACAGGCTTCTTTCCCTGACTGCTGAATTTATTTCTGCTATTCCTTGCTGTTATTTCCTTCTTTTCTTGCTGGCTTCTGCTGAGTGCCGTGCTGTGGGAAACACCACGTACAAAGGATGATGTATGACGAGTCAGACTAGGGAAGGTGGGGTCCTCTTTGGGAAATCCCATACTATTCCCACATATTTTAAATATTGATAACTAATTTGCAAAATACATGTCTTACATATTATCTTTAATCCCCACAATGGCCTCAAAAAGAATACGTCATCATCAAGTTACTAGTATGGAGGTCGAGTCTGGGATACAAATCTTTACACATAGATTCTTATATACTAGGACTTTAAGTTCTGTGGAATGGATCTCCCAAGTGTGATTGCTGGATCAAAGGGTATGCATGCTCTAAATGTCACTAGATACTGCCAAGTTCTGTTCCATGAAAGTTGTAGTGATTCACACAACCACAGCAGAGGAATGGAGCCTTTTCCCAGTGCCCTTAGCTTGCGTTAACTGTTGTAATTCTTTTTAGTGTTGGCCAATATGATGGATAAAATGTTGAATCACTATTACCTATTATTTTACTTCGCATTTTCTTGATTGTTCGTATATTTGACATGCACATTTCCTCTTCTGAGAATTGTCCTTTATATTGTGTGTTAATTTTTCTATTGAATTGTTTGCCTTTCTCTTAGGAATGATTAGTATATTAAGGATACTAACCTTTATCTGTCAGGCATGATGTAAATATTTTCTTCCAATCTATCATTTTGTACTTGATTTGTTTATATATAAATATATTTTTCTATATAGAATAATAATAATCTTTTATGTCATTGAATATGAAGCTTTTAGTTATTTTCTAATAATTAACTTTATGGCTTCAGTTAATAATGAACTATATGGCACAGTCATATGATGGGATATTGTGCAGCTGTTTATTAAAGGAAATCACACTGCTCTCAAACCTAAAAAAATTCACTTCAAAATTCTTGCCTGGACAAAGCAAAAACCACATGTGGTATTGACCTTTGTCACTTTTTAGATAAAACGCATCAACAAATAATATCATATCAAGATTTTGGAGGAGATATCCAGACAACCAGCTTTGAGCATGGATAATTTCATTAAAAAACACAACATAGCCCAGTCATTGGATAAGGGGAAAACAGTAGCCACCTTCACTAGTAGAAAAATTTAGCTAGAGTTCCATTTGCTCAGAGGCAGGAAAAATAAACCTGTAGGTCAGGGACAGGCTATGTACAATGTGTCCTTAACGGGTATATTTACATTCATGCCTCTAGGCCATGACCTGAACTTTCCTGGACATACTGGAAGAAAGGTTTATCATAATCTGGAAGACCCAGCAAAAGTGGTTGTTGAAAGGACAGTCTGATATTACTATAATTATCTTTAACTTCCGAGTTCCACAGGAGTGAAGCTCATATAAAGACCTCAATAGTTCAGAAAAACTGGGACCCTATCATTTGCAATAAATAGTAAATCCAAGAAATTCTCTCATTTGTCTTTTAGAAAATATTTTTGGATAATTTTGTATAGTCGACAGTCTTTCCCCAAATAACCTCTACCTTTGGCTGACACATAAGCTTTCCCTTAAAAACTTTGCATCCTTTTTAAACCAATTCAGTCAACAGATATTTAGAATCAGTTTTAGAAGAATAAATCAGTGAAGTATATAAGGAGATCATCGACATTTTGTATCAAGATAGGTCAATATGGACAGCTTTTTAAATATCCTGATCTAAAAGTCAGGAGATATAAGATAGAGCCTCAATAATATATTATGGGGTCATCCCTGTCTAAGTGCATTGTAACTTTCCCCCAAGTGAAGCAGATAAGATTAAAAAAAATTTTTTTTAATCTTTGTTTATTTTTGAGAGAAAAAGAGAGACATGGTGTGAGAGGGGAAGGACAGAGAGAGAGGGAGACACAGAATCTAAAGTAGGCTCCAGGCTCGGAGCTGTTGGGCTCAAACTCAGGAAATGCGAGATCATGACCCAAGCTGAAGTCAGACGCTTAACCAACTGAGCCACCCAGGCACCCCTGAAGCAGGTAGATATTGACTGTCTTTATCTACTGGGATAGTAAAGAATGCTGAGCACAAGTCTGTTACACAAGAATTTATCCTCAGGTAGGACTAAGGAAACTATGCTGTTTGGACGAGGCTATATAAAAAAACAAAGTATACTATTATATTAATTACACACAAATATTGAACTGAGCCACAATCTCATCTATTTAGCCCTTATAGATAAAACAGAAGTATTACAAGGACCAGTGAAAGGGATGATTAGTTTTGCTTTTAAATAATGTGGGACACTGACTCTTCCCATTACCTTTTTGCTTATATAGCTGCACATATTATCATTAATAGTTCTTTAATTCTTAGATGATGGAGGGCCTTTTAATTCAATCTCTGTTTCAGGGACCAGTTGTGGGGTTTTTTTGGTTTTTGGTTTTTTTATATCTCAAGGGCCATACATTTGTTGTTGGCCCTAAGCTTGTCAGTTTTTCCAAGTGCATTTGAAAATGTTCGGCCAAATATTGGAGGACCTCAGAACTACAATTTCTCATATAATTTTTGACTAGGTTCCCTATTTCATATTTTAGCCCACTTATACAAAGAAAGGACAAGGATACTTTTACATTAGCTTAGAGTCCACCTGAGAATATTGTTTAAAATTTTCTTGAAACAGAATTCTAGAATCTGGTCTAGAGTTGTCTTTTTTATTTGTTTATAACTGTAGCTATTAATCTTGATAGCTTCAAAAATGACCTACTTTTCTTACTGTTTCTAAGCCTTGTTCAGTGTTTTCCATGATGGAATTTTAAAAATTATTTTAACTTTCCCACATGATAGGTTTCAATAAATTTTGTCTTCATCTGAGAAAGCTTAATTGGTTTAAATCTAGAGTCCCTGGCCAGTAAATTACTAATATAATTCAAAATCCCATAGCAATGTTTTGGTTTTTCTTTGATTTGGAAAGTTTTTTCATCATGGTTCTAATATAATTCAACTTATATTCATCTTCCTTTGATTTACATTCTGGCAAAGCAATCTGGAGTGAGGAATGACCCACTAAATCAATAGTCTACTGGGGGAAGATGTTGAGGAGAGTAGTCTAAGTTGTGAAATCACAGCAGGTAGGATATAAGAAGGGACAATAAGGGCCCGTGTATGAAGATATGAATAAAGTGTGCTCTTAACTTTAGCTTTTCCCAGAGGAATTTTGAGGAAGCCTGTAATGGAGTCAAAATTTTGTTTTGAGCTCTCACCATACCAATCAAAACAACTTCCATCTGAGTATTTGGTGTGTTTCCTTCCTTCTGGAAGTCATTCCAAGATGTTTTAACTTCACCAACTCAAAAGTTCCCCATGATAACCTTTGCAATTCTAAATCATGTTTAGTGAAATTGTACTATTTTAGAATATAAGCACGTGAATTGTGGTTATAGTGAGAATACTTATGAGTTCTGCTTGAAGAAGGTTTGGTGTGGGCACAGAGACACCCATTTGGGCACAAAAAAAGGAAAGTCTCCATAGCCAGCATCTAGTGGTCCTTATGAAATGGTGTGTCAGGTGTTTTATTATAAAACTGTAATAGCCAGGAAATCATTAGCTCTGAAGTAGGGAACTATGAATAAAGACCTCCTATATTTTTATCTTATTTTTCTTTCCCTTCCCCTCTGTTCATCTTGTGTTTCTTAAATTCCACATGAGTGAAATCATACATTTGTCTTTCTCTGGCTGACTTATTTCACGCATAACACACTCTAGTTCCATCCACATTGTCACCAATGGCAAGATTTCATTCTTTTTCATCGCCAAGTAATATTCCATTGCATATATACACCACATCTTCTTTATCCACTCATTAGTTGATGGACCTTTGGGCTCTTTACATAATTTGGCTATTTTTGATAGCACTGCTATAAACACTAGGGTGCATGTGCCCCTTCAAATCAGCATTTTTTTATCCTTTGGATAATACCCAGTAGTGCAATTGCTGGGTCGTAGGGTGGTTCTATTTTCAATGTTTTGAGGAACCTCCATACAGTTGCTGGAGGGGATGTGGGTGAGGGGATGGGCTACATGGGTGACAGGCATTAAGGGGGGCGCTTGTGATGAGCACTGGGTGTCATATGTAAGAGATGAATCACTGGGTTCTACTCCTGAAACCAATACTACAAAACTATGTTAACTAACTTGAGTTTAAATAAATAAATTATAAGGGGTGCCTGGGTGGCTCAGTCAGTTGGGCTCAGGTCATGATCTCATGGTTCATGGGGTCAAGCCCTGAGTCGGGCTCTGTGCTAGACAGCTCAAAGCCTGGAACCTGCTCCAGATTCTTTGTCTCCCTTTCTCTCTGCACCTCCCCTGCTCACACTCTGTCTCTTTCTCTCTCAAAAATAAATAAACATTAAAAATAATAATAGTAATAATTTAAAACATTTTTTAAAAGGAAAGAACAAGGTGAGGTCCTTGGGGTGTAAAAAAGTTAGGAGGTGCCCCCAAAATAATGGAGTCATGTCAAATGGCACATGGGGCTAACTTGAAGGGACTCCCAGTGGCCACGCATGGAACAATTTGAGCAATACAATGAACAGTGGTACTAATAGATAAAGGTCATTAAACACAACAAATACCTGTGAGTTATCATACTGATATGAGTAAATAATTGAATAAATAAACAAATATGGAGAGAAGGAAAACAGTAGAACTCTATTAAGTATAGACGGAATGATGGAAATAGAACATCACCATTTGAAAATACCACAGTAATAGTTGTTTCAAGCAAGAATCATCATTTGATACTAAATGAGTGGGCAAAAATGTAAGGATGGAATATTTACATAGTCTCAAAGCATCTTCCAATAAGATATTAATTACAAAGGGAAAAATAGTAGCTTTACTAATTTTTTTAGTTTATTTTATTTATTTTGAGAGAGAGAGAGTGCATGTGCTAGCTGGGGAGGGGCCGAGAGAGATGGAGAGAGAGAGAGAGAATGCCAGAGAGAGAATTCCAAGCAGGCTTTCTGCACTGTCAGCATAGAACCCAATGCAGGTCTTGACCCCATAACCGTGAAAGCATGACTTGAGCCAAAATCAAGAGTCAGACGCCTAACTGACTGAGTCCGGTAACTTCATTAATTTTAAACAAACACCACTTTAAACAAGCGATGACCTGTAACTACTAGTAAACTAACATCACCAGTAATAAGATATGGTGACATCATATACCTGAGAAAGCCACAACATCATTTCTATGGGATTTTTGACAAAACTTCATAACTGAACTGTAATCAGATAAACCCACATTGACAATCATTATATAAAATAAATAGCATTCTTCAAAAGTATCAAAGTCATGAAAGGCAATGAAATGTGGAAGAAACTGTCCCAAACTGGAGAAGGTCTAGGAGACAAGAAACTATGCCTGGATACAATATGTGCCCAGGATTGGATCTTGAACCAGAAAAAAGACATTACTAGGACAACTGAAAAAATATAATATGCAAATTAAGTATTACTTTCCTGATCGTGATCATTGTTCTGTGGTTATATGCTAATATTTGAGGAAGCTATATGAAAGGTATATGAGATTTTTTCCCTTCATTTTGCAACTTTTTTTGGTAAGTCTAAAGTTATTTCAAAGTGAAAAGTTCAAGAGGAAAAAAAGCAAGCTTAAAAATAATGTAATCAATATGATCTGACTTTTATAAAGAGAATTTAACATTTTGATATGTTATATATATTATCACTATTATATTAAAAATATGAAAATATTTTATATATATAAAATATGTTTATATTTTTATATATATATATATAAAATATGTTTATATATATATAAAATATGTTATATATATTATCACTATTATATTAAAAATATGAAAATATTTTCCTTAATACTTCTTACTGGTAATAAATAAATAATAGATTAAAATAAATTAATAATTTCTATTTGGCCAAGAAATTATTTTGAGGTGTAGTATATAATTTCTACGTACCTGGGGGCACCTGGATGACTCAGTTGGTTAAGCATCTGACTTCAGCTCAGGTCATGATCTCGCAGTTCATGAGTTCGAGCTCCGCATCGGGCTCTGTGCTGACAGCTCAGAGCCTGGAGCCTGCTTCAGATTCTGTGTCTCCCTCTCTCTCTGACCCTCTGCCACTCATGCTCCATCTCTCTCTCTCTCAAAAATAAGTTTAAAATTTTTAAAAAAATTTCCAAGTACCTGAAAATTTTCCAGTTATCTCTGTTATTAATTTCTAGCTTAATATGATTATGGTCAGAGAATATATATGATTTGTATGATTTAAATTATTGTAAATTTGTTAAAATATATGTTATAACAGAAAAAATTTTATATTGGCAAATGCTCAAGTACAATTACAAATAATGTGTATTTTGCTGTTGTTCAGTAAAGCATTTTGTGTCAATTATATCTATTTAGTTAAGAGTGTTGTTCAGTTCTTCCACATACTTGCTGATTTTCTTTCCCCCAGTTATATCCATTACTAATAGAGGAGTGTTAAAGTCTTCAATTATATTTGTGGACTTGTTTCTCTTTAATTCTGTCCTTTTTTGTCCCAAGTATTTTGAAGTTCTTTTGTTAGGCATGCATACATTTAGGAATTTTGCAGCTTCTTGGCGAATTGACAGTTTTATCATTATGTAATCTTTCTTTTTAATTCTTGGTAATTCTCTTTGCTCTGAAGTATAGTTTGTCTGATATTAATGTAGCTACTCCAACATTATTTTGATTAGTGTTTGCATGCTCTGTCATTTTCCATCGTTTTGCTTATAACTACCTGGGTCATTATATCTCAAATTCGTTTTTGTAAAGCACACGTACTTTGGTCCTGTTTTATTTCTTCATTTTTATGTTTTTTAATTTGACAGTCTCTGTCTTCTTATTGTGGTAAAAATCACATAACATAAAAGTTACCATCTGAACCTTTTTTCAGAGTACAGTACAATAGCATTAAATATATATCCACATCGTTGTGTAACAAATCTCTCAAGCTTTCTTATCTTGCAAAACTCAACCTCTATTTCCATCAAACAATACCCCTTTCCCTCTCCTCCCATCCTGTAAACCACCATTCTACTTTCTATTTCTAAGAGTTTGACTACTTTGGATACCCCATAAGTAGAATTTTCAGTATTTGTTAATGCCAATGCCAATCTCTGCCTTCTAGTTGGGCGAGTTTAGGTCATTTCCATTTAATGAAATTATTGATATGTTTAGACTTAGGTGGACCATTTTGTTATTTGTTTTATGTGTTTGTTCCTGTTTTTCCTTCATTCATTTCCCTATATCCTGCCTTCATTTGAGTTCTTTGAATATTGCTATTATTCCATTTTAATTGATCAGGTCTTTAAAAATAATATCTATTTATATAGATTGTTTTTAGATGGTTTCTATAAAAATTACAATTTACATATTTAACTTTCCACAACTTAATTATAATCAACACTTTATGATCCAGTATGTGATCTGTTTTAGAGAATGTTCCATGTGCACTCAAGAAGAATGTCTATTCTGCTGCTTTAGGATGAAAAGTTCTGAATATATCTGTTAAGTCCATCTGGTCCAATGTGTCATTCAGAGCCATTGTTTCTTTATTGATTTTCTGCCTAGATGATCTGTCCATTGTTGTAAGTGGAGTATTAAAGTCCCCTACAATCACAGTATTATTATCTATATATGTGTTTATGTTTGTGATTAATTGATTTATATCTTTAGGTGCTTACATTGAGGGCATAAACATTTACAGTTGTTAGCTCTTCTTGATGAATAGACCCCTTAATTATGATAGTAATGCCCTTCTTCATCTCTTGTTACTGTCTTTGTTTTAAAATCTAGCTTGTCTGATATAAGTACTCCAGCTTTCTGTTGATGTGCAGTAGCCTGAGAGATGGTTCTCCTTCCCCTCACTTTCAATCTGCAGGTTTCCTCAGGTCTAAAATGAGTCTCTTGTAGGCAGCATATAGATGGGTGTTTTTATCCATTCTGATACTTTATGTCTTTTGATTGGGGCATTTAGTCCATTTACATTCAGAGTGATTATTGAAAGATATGGATTAAGTGTCATTGTGTTATCTGTAGGTTTCGTGTTCATGGTGAAGTCTCTGGTTCTTTGTAATCTTTCCTGCTTTCCACTCACAGAGCCCCCTTAGGATCTTCTGCAGGGCTGGTTTAGTGGTCATGAACTCCTTTAGTTTTTGTTTTTCTGGGAAAGACTTTATCTCTCCTTCTGTTCTGAATGACAGTCTTGCTGGATAAAGAATTCTTGGCTGCATATTTTTCCCATTCAGCACATTGAATATTTCCTTCCACTCCCTTCTGGCCTGCCAAGTTTCAGTGGGCAGGTCTGCTACTACTCTTATGTGTCTACCCTTGGAGGTTAAGGACCATTTGTCCCTAACTGCTTTCCGAATTCTCTCTTTATCTTTGTATTTTGCCAGTTTCACTATGATATGTCATGGCGTTAACCTGTTTTTGTTGATTTTGAAGCAAGGTCTCTGTGCCTCTTAGATTTGGATGCCTTTTTCCTTCCTCAAATTAAGGAAGTTGTGTTTGGGCTGCTCTATCCCACTGGTCAGTCCTCTGCAAATCTCCTCTTTGCTCATAGTGGGGGAGTGTTTGGACCTGCTGCCAGGTGTGCTTTGATTTGTTCACTGAAGTAACCCTTGAATCCACCAAGCTGTCTCCCTCCACCTGCCACTCCTCAGATTGATTTCCTGGGTGTTCCAAGTGATCTGACCTCCATACAGCTGTTTGAGGGACCAGGGAAATCCCGGTCCCCCTACTTCTCCACCATCTTAACTCCTCCTCTGTAAGTCACCCTGAATAAACCCTGGTCCATGTCAATGCAGGGCTCCCTGCTGCAGTCGAGGGCACAGCAGCTGTGGTGCCGCCAGGCTGCTTGCAGCATGGAGGCCCTGCTCCCAAAGTGTTGGGTGGACAAGCACCTAGAAAAACACTCAACCACTTAAGTGGAATTTAGTAGCCTCCTATGTATGTTTTAATTATTTTATATATCATATATGTATACACTGAAACCCCTGCAGATGACATTTTTCCTTTCAACCATCATATATGTTTTTCAAGAACTCAAAAGCAGACTAGGTACCAACATATTTACCATTTCTCATGCTTATTATCCTTGATGTACCATTTTCTTTTGGTATCATTTCCCTCTGTCTTTAAGAACTTTCTTTAAATAAATAATCATTTTAAAAATAAATTAAGAAATAAAATAATAATATCAAGAGCTTCCTTTACTCCTAGATTCTTTCACAGCAGATCTGGCGGCAACAAATTCTCTTAGCTTTCCTTCAACTCAGAATATCTTCACTTTACCTTCATTCCTAAAGGTGCTTTCTGCTAAGTATAAAATTTCAAGTTGACAGTTCTTTTCCTTCAGCAGTTGAAAAATATCGTGACACTTCCTTATGTAGTTTTTGATTAGAAATCCACAGTCATTGAAATAGTTCTTCCCCTACAGGTAAAACACCTTTATTTTTCTGGTTCGTTTCAATAGTTTCTTTTGTGTTTGGTTTTCTACAGTTTAATTATGTTTGGTCCTAGCATGGAATTTCTTTGGATTTATCCTCTTTAGGCTTTGTTCAGCCTCTAGAATCTATAGGGTTATATGGTTTTCCAAATACAGGAAGTTTTCAGCCATTATCTCTTAAAATACATTTTTCAGTACTGAATTCTTTGTGCTTGTCCTTCTGATGACAAGAAGTTATACCTTTTATTCTTCCACAGGTCCCTGAAGATCTGTTCATTTAAGTCTTTTTTTCTCTTCCTTTTCAAGGCTGGATAATTTCTACTGATCTATTTTCAGTTTTACTGACAATTTTATCCGTCATCTCCACTTAGCATCTGAGCTTAGCCAGGGAGTTTTATATTTTAGTCATTGTATTTTTCAGGTCTAATATTTCCATTTGCTTCTTTAAATATCAGTGCTGAGTCCTATTTTTCTATTACTTTACAAGTGCTTTTAATTTCTTGTTAGAATATTTTTAAATAATTGATTTAAGTCTTTGTCAGATACTTCCAATATCTCTGTCATGTGAGAGTTGATGTCATTATTACAGAGTTCATTATCATTTCTCATAAGAATTGAGATTTTCCTGGTTCTTCATGTGCTGAGTCATTTTGAACTGGGATATCATGTTTGCAGACTCTGAGTCTTTTTAAAAACCCTTTGGAAAGTATTTATTTCCTCATTCTGGCAAGAAATGGACCTGATTTGGTTCAGGCCATAAGTTGCATCCCGTCTTCTATAGTCTACAGTTTCAATGTCAGTGAACTCTTCAAAACCTTTGCAAAAGTATTCACACATGTGCATCACCCAGGGAAGCCTGGCTTCTGGCCAGAAATCTTTCTGGTAATTCAGCTTTCAGACTCCTTATTATGCTGATTAAGATGAAATACATTCATGCAGAGTTTGGGAGTAAATCTTTGAGTTATTTGACAAATTAATGTGCTATGTTTCCTCAGGTTCCCCCTCATCATGGTATCTACAATATATCTCACTTTCCTAAATACCTCTTCTAGCTTCTGTGGCCAGAAGCATGGGGACTTCATCACTCTTCTCTGCTGCTCTCTTTTGACTGGACCAAGAAGTGAGAGAACCAGAAGATGAAAACATGGTAAACGCACCACTGATTTGGTGGTACTTTGAATTCTGATCTTCTTTTCAGTCCTTCTGCTACTATTCACAGTACAGAATCCTCTAATGGCTGCCAGATCCATCCTGTTTTACAGCCATTTTCAGTGGGGGAGACAGCATATCATCTTTCCCCCAACCTACCCGAAATTGGTTCCTACAGTTATTTATTTACTTCTTTATTTCTGCATATCACCTACATCCAATCTTGGACCTCCAGTTTTTGAACACCTTCTGATCTTGACTCATTTTCCTTGTTCCCCAGCCAAAGCCCAGTACTCAGTCACTGTAGTATTCAATCATTTGCACACCTTTTGTGTTGTAACTGCCTTGCCTAGCCTCATCCTGAGATCAAAGGGAAGACTCCCTGAGGTTTCTTGGGGGGAAATGCCTGATATCTACTTCCCTGCATTAATTACCTAGAGCATCAGCAAGATAATGAAAGCAACATTTTATGATTTCCCACAGGCATGTAAGTTTCACCGAAAAATATTTTCAAGTTGACCTAAACAATGGAAAAAGTACTCCCTGAAGAATTAATTATCTGCTAATTTATCCCCTCTGGAGTCACTGGTAGGCTAATGAATTTGTTACTTTTTATTATAAGCCCAGGGGACAGAGAATTTCTGTATGGTAGCTCCTTACTCATGGTGTTCAGGGATGACTAGGGTCCTATGTAGCCTGGCAGAATTCCCTGAAAATGCTATCACAATTACCACTAACTCTGAAGCCACTTCTGCTCAGGGCTCTCAGAGCCAGTTGACATGCAAAGTAAGCAAAAATAAACAAACTTCCTCTTGCCTGTCACCCTGCTTCTTTATTCTTTGTATCCCTTCTTCCTACAAACAGTTTAATTCTAATAAGCCCCTCGCCTGAAGCTCCTATTCCCCACTGCATTGATTTGCTTATACTCCACTTTGTTCCTGGATGTAAAAGAGCTTATTATTTCCTTGGCTTAATTCCCCTGACTAGTCATCTTCTTCAAAGACAAACTTATACTTACTGGAAGAGAATTAGAATGATGTCAAAGGAGTGAAATACTTCATCGGGTCTCAAAGTGTAGTCCCTACACCTGTAGGAATACATCACCTGGTAACGGGTTATAAATGCATATAGTGGGCACCACCCACAGCATCAAAAACTCTTGGGGTGGGCCCAATAATCTGTGTTTTAGCAAACCCTCCAGGTGACACTGATGCATGCCAAAGTGTGGGAACCATTGCAACTAGGGACTTAATAATTGTCTGGCAGGGGCAGAATGAGGGAGAAGAGTATTTCAGCTTTGGATTACCTGACAAATTGTGAGGCCCTATTGCATTGGTTTTCCACCATGCTTGGAAGAAGACTTCTTGTTAGCAACCTGAGTGGCAGGTAGGGTGGAGGAGGGGAGGTGAAGTATAAATATTGAGTAAGATGGGCTGACAATGCCAGAAGCCTTCATTCCCTCTCTGCCTGCTCCATCTGTTGGCCAGGATATTAATCTCTCCAGCTACTGATAACACTTTGGCAATGATCCCCAGTGGCATTTTTCTAATAAAAATTCACTTCTTATTCTTCCAGGATTTTTCTCCTTCAGTGGTCTTGGGAGCAGTGGACAAACACATTTTTAATGACTTGGCTTCACAAATATGGCATTATCATGCTCTCCACATACTACTTTAACAACCAACTGACACTTCTTATCTGACTTTTTGCAGTACTTAATAACACATAAATTTGGATTCAACCAAAATATGAGTTTGCTGATGTAATACTTATTTCAGTATTATAAATAATCTGAAAGCTGAATCATTATGTCTTGTGATGGAAACAGAATTATATGCTGCACTAGAATCTATAAAAGCACAAACTTTGCCCTTGTGTACAAAGCATTCCTCCATATCACTGTAATCTTCAAGGCAAATAAGGAAACTTATTGACTAAATAAGTCAATAACTGAACTTATTCACTAAATAAAACTATTTCAAGAAAATATGTGATATGTAAAATATGCTCTACTTCAATATATTTCCAAATTTTACACTTCCAGCATCAGTGAACGGCAGTCCAGTACTCTCATTGACGCTTGGCATTGCCTGAATTTTGCATTATAGTCTTTCTGGTTTGTGTGAACTATTATTGTACTGTGGTTTTATGTTATCTTTCCCTGGTAAATACATAACCTGCACATTTTAATATGATATTGGCCATTTGTACAATCTCTTTTTGTGAAGGAACACTGCAAATATTTTGCCCAGTTTTCTTTTGTTCCATTGTCTTCTTCCTTACTGATTTATAGGTTTGTCAGGTTAAAAATAGCTTCTCCCAGACTGGCTCGGTTGGTTGGGCATCCAACTTCGGCTCAGGTCATGATCTCACGGTCCGTGAGTTCGAGCCCCATGTTGGACTCTGTGCTGACAGCTCAGAGCCTGGAGCCTGCTTCATATTCTGTGTCTCCCTCTCTCTCTGACTCTCCCCCGTTCATGCTCTGTCTCTCTCTGTCTCAAAAATAAATAAACATTAAAAGAAATAGCTTCTCCCAGACTGTGACTTGCCTTTCAATTTCCTTAATGCTGTGTTTCAATAAACAGAGGTACTTAATATAATTTTTAATGGTAAATTATTTTGTCTTGGTTAAGTAGCTTTTTTGCCTTCCCCTAAAGACATTAAGATATTCTGGATTTTTTTCTTTTAGATGATTGTTATACCATTTACATTTAGATCTACAGCTCATCTTCTGGGTTTCTTTCCTTTTTCTCTCCTCTTTTAACATTTTTTGGTATGATATAAAGGAAGCATCAAGTTGTATTTTCTCCATTTGAATACCCACTTGATGCAATACCGTTTATATTTGTTGAAAGGACTATCACTTCCCTGCTTCATTAGACTATCATCTTTGTCATGAATCTGATAATGCATATTTTATTGCTAAGTCAAATAAGCTCACACAGAGAAAGACAACTAGTGTACGATCTCATTTGTATGTGAAATCTAAAAATATCTAACTCATAGAAACAGAGAGTGAGATGGTGATTGTCAGAGGCTGAGGAGTGGGAGAAGTGGGGAGATGTTATCCAAAGGTACAAACTTTAAATTATGAAATTAGTAAGTTCTGAGCACCAAAGGTACAGCACATGGTGATTATAGTTAATAATACTGTATTGCACATTTGAAAATTGCTACGCAAGTAGAGCTTTAATATGCTTACCATAACAACAACAAAGTGGCAATCATGTGAAGAGAAGGATGTGTTAGTTAACCTTACTGTGGTAAACATTTCATAATATGTGTGTGCCAAGTCATCACTTGTACACCTTAAACTTACACAATGTTATAAGTCAATTATATCTCAATAAAAGTGGGAAAAAAAGAGAATATTGTGGTTCACAAATTTGGGGGGAAATTACATTAACTCTTCATACTTTTTGAAAGAGTACATAAGACTTGTATCGTGCCTCCCTTACACAAAGCACTGAGATGTACCCCAAGAAAGTGTCACCGCCACTATGTATCCTGTCACTGAGAAAAGAGGGATAGAAATTAAGAGTATAGAGGACACTATTTAGTAGAAGCCCATCAAGGTGCAGACATGAAGACTGAGGCTAGAGGGAAAATGGAAAAGCAGTGGAAAGAGGATCCCTACACCCAATGCTGAATGAAGTTCCGAGAGCTGTCTGAATGTAGAATCACTCTCCACCTTCAGTGTCCATAGGACCAGGCCTATTGTGACACCTGATTCAGGATTTTAATGAATGAGATGCTACTTGTGAAATAAAACCCCCTCGCTAGCCATGATTGATAGGATTTCCATTCTTTTCAAGACAAAGAGTCGAACTAAGATGGGCATGAGGAGAAAGCAGAGCTGAGCCCACCCAGCTCCTCTATTTTTGGCTGGATGTATCTTTCCCCAGTAGCAGACATGATGCACCAAGGTGAGGCACACTGCCGGCAGAAGCCAGCCTTCTGAGGATGCAGCACATGTCACCCTGGCAGTATCCTCTCAGTCAATCTGAGCGTGGGCTTCCCCACTATGCATGCACTGGCCACTGTCCTGCCCTGTTCTGTGACTGGCCTGACTTCCCAACTAAGGAAGATGATGATAGATACCTCCACCCAAGGCTCAGCAGTCCAGTCATATTGGGGGGCTGACGAATTCCAATTTATCTCCTCTGGTTCCTGAGAACTCTTCTTAGGACCTCTGTCTCCAAGCAGTGATAAGTGCTGGATAAGAACACAGAATTTGATTGTGTTGTCAGTCGTGAGAACACTTTCCCAAACCAATATCTATATAAAGGATCTGATCACCCTGACATCCCCAGAAGCAAATGTGTGAAAAGAGATCAGTCTGGCTTACTGAATCTTAGGAATCTTGGACCCTGACTTTATGACACGAACCAATACAATACTAATTCATCAGATGATCTCTTAAGCCCAGCCAAAAAATCCCATTTCATAAAAGGGGATTGATTATATAAATTAGTTTTCTCTCCATTGCACACTGTTCATCTTCTCCTCTAAGTAGTTCCCCTCCATTAACAGCAAAACTATTTCATGTAATAAGCTCTAAGGGTGTAATTGGAAAAGGTGTGAACTTAGAAATGTGAACTTTGCCCCCCCCCCATTTCAAAGGAGTTTGCTTTTGCAGTGGGGAGGAGGTTATTGAGGGCTCTTCCATACTTTGTGTAAAATGTTAACCTTCTAAAACATAACATTCACATCTCATTCTGGAAAGGTACAGAGATAAAGATACTTAGGAATTTTGTGCTAAAAGCACCACCTAGAACCAATGGTTGTCCCCAACACCTGGAGCATCCACACATCAGATGTGGGACAAGTAGAAGAAATCCTACCAGGAAAGTTATAGAAGTGGAAGATCCAGAACCCTACAAAGTAGTTTCACTGCTGAGATTTATAGAAAGCGATTTCCACCTGTTTCTACCCCACCCACATAATTCAACTCAATCATTCTCTAGGTTCATCCCTTTCCTTACTCTAACTGGATAACTAAACCCTCAAAGCACAAGGAATGCTGGAAAATGTCCAAGATAAATAAGATCTCAAGGTGTAATTTAAAAACATAAAGAAATTGTAGGTTTTGGAGAGCCATGAAGGCACTATTCAGAAAACGGGCACTAGATGAAGAGAATATGAAACATTTCTTGATGGCAGCTCACCATCCCTTATGCTACATAGTTAGTTCAGTCCATTTCCTTGAGTATGCCATTTGTAAACCTTTCTATCAAATCACATACCAGCCCCTCTCTTCCCACCTTCCCATAGTCGTGTTGGCGTTGGGGCTCGATTAGGAGTGAGAGGAATTTTGCACCATGAAGCTTACTCTGAATAAAATTAAAACCTCTGCCAATGAGACTTTATCTGAATACGAAGATGTATAGTCTCATATTGTTCCAGCTTCTGTAACTCATCTCCCATTATTTATTTTTCCTCATGGCCAACTGAGAATATGACCATGAGGTCAGAGATTTGCCTGGATTTAAAGCAGAGTGTATAGATGGACAGATGTTATAAAAATGATTTTGTCTATTTATGGGAGAGTGGGGACCTAGTTGACATTCCTGAAAGTTGCTATAATATTTGCCTTGACCTGGTAGGATCACAATGATGAGGGCAGATTCAGGCACAACAAATTTCCATCTACCATATGCCTCAGGGTAGCATTCAAATACACTTTGAGAGTTTAGTCCACTTCTCTGGATTTCAATGAAGGCCAGAGACCACAGAAAAACAGGTCACTCCTGACACCAACAGCCCAACCCAGGAGAAGAAGCTGCTTTCCAAGCAGGTGCTTCCTATGGATAAAGCTTCTCCACCCTCAGACTCACATCTCTTCTTCATGTGCATCTAGCAAGAATCTGGGAATTCACTTCCTAGATTTTTTTTAAGGAGAGAGGGGTCTACCAGATTAGAGATGTTACAGAAACCACAGGTCTTCCTTTTCTTCCCTAAAGAGGAAAAAAATTGTGTGCTTTCTTTTACAAGGAGATTGGGGAGAACAAAAATATTCTTCATATGAAAATATGTAATGAAGAGAATCATAATGTTGGTGGAAGCATGGAGAATGATTGACGAAGAGAGGTGCCTTCCCCAGTATCCTCCCCAAAGCCTCATGAAAGCCAGGTGTAATCAAGCTCTTTCTCACCAAAAATCTATTCTTCTAACAACTATGCTCTGGCCTCAGTGCGTACACCACACGGAGAAAATTGTAGTGTGGACTTTTACCTCAAATTAGTAGCAACGTTCAACTTGGGGTTTTAGAAACCGTTGGGAAATTGTCATATAATTTCCTTGAAAAAATTGGCAGAGAACAGTGGACATCTGGGAGTCAACGTCACCATTGACAATGGAAAGATAAATATGAGGGTAGAGCCAGTAAACTTTATTTTCAACAGTGACCTATTAGCTGTCCCCAGTACACCAATCATGCCTTTACTTTCTGTCTCTGTCTCTGTCTCTTCAGGATCTAATGAGGTTTGGGGACCTGCACTCTCTGCTCACTGGCTGGACCCATCCTGCTGCTGACCAAACAGTCCTGTGGCAAAAATATCAGAGGGACTTCAAACGTGCATGTCAGCTGTTTCTCACTGTTGATGCAGGAAATGAAGGATGCATCTCACACAGACAGGTGAGGATATGATGGAGAAGCACAGTGCAGTAGAAGGTGTCTTGGAGCAGGTGTGCCCATGACCATGGAGTGCTGCAGCAGAAGGACCCTTGTCTCAGCAGCACCCAGGGCTGAAATAAGAAGCAGCTGCCTATTCCCATTAACTGGTATAGCAGGTGGACGGCAATGTTGCATGTTAGGTGGGCTTTTACCCACTTGGGGGAGCAGAGCCAGACCTTCCAGCAGAACCCTAAGTAGTCCGAGAGTCCAGCTCTAGCCCAGAACTGGGGGCAGCGAAATGTGGTTGTTTTAGTCTGTCTGCGCCTTTCTGGGGGTTCAGTGAGCAAGGCTGCCATGTAGCCTTGCTGTGGTAGGAAACATTCTGGGCTATACAAACAAGGCTTTATCAGCCAGAACACTGGCCAATGAGATGCATATTCACCCCACTTTGGGACAACAAGCTATGACAAATGCATTTACTTCTCTTCTCCTTTCCCCTCATCCCACAGCAAGCTCTTGCTTTCTTGAGACACAATGGCAGCTAGAGGAGGTAGCCCTGCCCACCATGTGGTGACTCCTGTGTGTGACAGCCTCAGGGACCGTGGTGACATGGTGGACGTTCTGGGGTCAACTGGAAGAAGCAGGCGCACCTTGAGTTAGTGAGAGTGAGTGAGAGTGACACATTCCACACTGCCAAACTTTAGCTTAAATTGAGATGCTACAGCCAAACACCATCATGAGAGATGTCACTGATTGGGAGGACTGAAAAGAGAAGAATGTTCACTGAGCTTTCATGCAAGAGTGAATATAGGTTGCCAGCATATGCTCCTAAGTGCATTAATCCTGTGAACTATTGTCACTCCCATGGCCCTCACAACCCAGCATGAACTCTGGGGGTGGGTGGTAAATCCTGCATTCACAGTTCATGTCATGATGTTGAGAAGCCCAAAATATCTCTGGTCTCCAGTCTCTTCTACAAACTGCTAGCGTTAAAGTAGATCGTCTCTGGCCCCATGTCAATCTGCAGGTCAGTAACTCATCAGTGATACTAATGTGGGATAGAAACAAGATAAGTAAAGCTAATCTTGCACTTAAGGTTGAGAGATCATCAACTATAGATTTGTTTCCATTTTAAAATATTTTGTCACTGCATTTAGAAAAAGCAGGTACTCTGGATTTGGACATTGTGGCTAAAGTCCCAGCGAAATGACCTAAGCTCTCTGGATCTCTCTAAGCCTCCGTTTCTACTTCTTTAGAAGAGGCTCTTCGTTATTGTGAAGAGTAATAGAAATAGTGAATTTCAGTGACCAGCACAGAACAAGTATAGGTCCTCAACAAATCATGATGATGATAGCTTAGACCTTAGAATGTGTTACATATTAAAAGAGATGCTCAAAGTGACTATTACGAACATAACTGCTATGTTTACTACAAATAATGTTCTTAAAAACAGTAAAGTGTTTTATAACTAAAAAATTTCAACAATATTGCCTACTGATGATGTTCTATTCAGCATAGTAATAATGACTATCACATTACAATTAGGCATTGAGAACACATAGAAACATTGGCATCATATGGCAAGTGAGCTACATGCTTTATCTTACTTATTCTCACAAGAACATGAACAAGCAGATCCTGTCATCTTCATTTTACTGAGGGTGAAAGTGAGGTTCATAATAGTTAACTACCTTTCCAAAGATAACCTATCTCTCAGGGGTGAGAACTCAGTGTTGAACTAGTAATGAATTCAGGTCCTTCTGATTCAAGAACCAGCTGAATAAACCACTTTGCTATCTGCCTAGCCACCTTCCAGGATAGGCAAATAACTTAATCCTGTGTTCCGCTAAAACCTTTGCCCTCCTTTATGTCTTTATTGTGGGTTAAGACCAGCAGGGATGATGCTGTGGAAAGAGATGCCCATGGAAATAGGGAACGGGACCACCGTCCAAGAATTCACCTTGGAGGGGTTTCCTGCCATCCAACACCTGGGAAAGGTCCTCTTCCTGGTGCACCTGCTGGCCTACCTGGCATCCATTACAGGCAATGCTGTCATAGTCACCATCACCTGTGCTGACTCCCGGCTCCAGACACCTATGTACTTTTTCCTCAGCACTTTCTCCTTCTTTGAGTGTTGTTTCATAAGTGCTGTTATTCCTAAGTTGCTGGTCATCTTTCTTTTAGGCCGGCAAACCATTTCCTTTCTTGCCTGTTTCATACAAGCCTTTGTGTATGTATACCTCGGAGCCACAGGTTTCTTCCTCATAACAGTGATGTCTGTGGATCGGTACATGGCCATTTGCCAGCCTCTGCATTACCCAACCATCATGAACCTCAAGACTTGCTTCCTCTTGGTCACTGCCTGCTGTGTTTTGGCCTTCATTCTCATCACTGGTCTGATAGTAAAGGTTTCCCAGTTATCGTTCTGTGGCCCCAATGTTATCCCCCACTTCTTCTGTGATCTTGGTTCCCTGATTCATCTCTCCTGTTCTAATACCAGGTTTGTTGAAATGTTGGCCTTTGTCATTGCTTTGTTTATCATTTTGACATCCCTTATCATAACCATAATTGCATACAGCAACATAGTAGTCACAGTTGTGCGACTCCCATCAGCCAAGGAGCGACAGAAAGCTTTCTCCACCTGCTCTTCTCACTTCATAGTCCTCTCCCTGATATACAGCAGCTGTGTCTTTATATACGTGAAACCAAAGCAAACCAACAGGCTGGACTCCAACAGGGAGGCTGCCCTTGTGCATACGGTGGTGACCCCGCTGTTGAACCCTGTCATCTACACTCTGCGGAATAAGCAGGTCCACCAGGCTCTGAGAGAGACAATGTGGAGAATGAAAATATCAAGACAAAAATAAAATCACATGGCCTTGGAGTGGAATGGTTCAGAAAAACATTTGTCTTCATTCTGGCCAATGTAGCAGTCCACAGTGTCCTAGTGTAGAATTCTGGCAACCACACTTGATTTCTGCACATCCCGAGCAAAATGGAAATCTGTTAAATTACAACAAAGTTAAAAACATTGTGGAACTCACACCCCTGTTTATTACAGCATTATTTATAATAGCCAAGGTATGGGAGCAACCCAAGTGTCCATCGAAAGGTGAATGGATAAAGGTGTGATTTTATGTGTGTAACGGAATATGACTCAACCACAAAAAAGGATGAGATTTTGCCATTGTAACAACGTGGATGAAGCTAGGGGGAATCATGCTAAGTGACAGAAGTGGAGAAAGCAAACACCATGATTTCACTTATATGTGAAATCTCAACAAACATATAAGTAAACAAAAAGTATTAACAGACCCATAAATATGGAGAACAAATTGATGGTTGCCAGAAGAGAGGGGGTGGGGAATGGGCAAATGGGTTCAGGGGAGTGGGTGATATAGTTATGGAATGAATAGTTCAAGGGGATGAAAGGTAGAACACAAGGGATGTGGTCAATGGTATTTAATAGTGCTCTGTTGTGACAGAAGGGAGCTACAGCTGTGGTGAAGATTGTATAAGAAATAAATTCATCAAATCACACACACACACACACACACACACACACACAAAATCTTTTTTTGGAAGTCTTTTTTGTAGCAACGTGGAGGGAACTGGCGAGTGTTATGCTAAGTGAAATAAGTCATACAGAAGAAGACAGATACCATATGTTTTCACTCTTATGTGGATCCTGAGAAACTTAACAGAAGACAATGGGGGAGGGGAAGGGGGAAAAAAAAGTTACAGAGAGGGAAGGAGGCAAACCATAAGAGACTCTTAAAAACCGAGAATAAACTGAGGGTTGATGGGGGGAGAAGGAGGGGAAAGTGGGTGATGGGCATTGAGGAGGGCACCTGTTGGGATGAGCACTGGGTATTGTATGGAAACCAATTTGACAATAAATTTCATATTAATAAAAGGAAGTCCACACTTTACCTTGATATGCATAACAATCTTCTCGCAAATATTCCACATTTCGATGACAATTTATTAATTGAAAAATCCTTTGCTGAATTTTGATTCTCCCCTCTGAAATAAGCCATGTGGCTGAAATGTCATAAATTTAGTAATTTCTCTCTTCTCTAGTCATAAACGTGGCTCAGCAAGTATTAGTGTTTACAAAGGGCACTTAGATAATTAAAATGATATAAGTTTCAATATTACATTGTGGTTATGAAGGAAATGACAGAAATAGTACCAATGCTTGGGTCCACATTCCCTCCATGCTTAGTCCAAGGAAATAAGGGGCATAGTACCCTTCACCTTTGAATATCTATGGTTTGAATCACATATGCTCTTAAATGCTGTACTTGGCTCTTAGCTTAACTACATATGCATGTATCAATCCCATGCTGGAGAGTAACAGGACTGATCTCAGGCTTAGAGCATTCTCTAAGGAAAGGAATAACCACACAGCCAACAGCTTACCAATGCTCCTGTTGCCTAAATTATGTATTCTATCTCCAGTCTTTCAGAATCATAATGTATAATTATGACTGATTCTTATCTGAAAGCTTATCTTTATCAGAGAAAGGGAGCACTTATTTCATATTTCTATAATTTCTTCCAAAGAGTCAAGTTTACAGAATGTGAGTTATTTGCTTATTTACTTCATATTACTAATGAAAAAACAAAGCCTTTTTTCCTGTTTGACCTCTGTTGTCAACTATAAGGTTATGTTCTGATTGATAACCTATCTTAAAACCAACGTTTCCATTACCTCAATCCTCAAATTCTTGTGCTCATCAGGCCTACTTTCCAGCTAGTATGTGTCCTTTATTTATTTCATAAGAAACATCTCTAAAAAGATTAAGACCATTTTTTGACATTAGCCCAAACACTGTGGTTAGATCATCTCAAATACATGTTATGAAACACATTCTACACCGTGATTAGATCATACATGGCCTTGATGGTATTATTACAAATTTCATATTTCATCTTACTGACAATGAAGAAATATGAAACATGCCCCCAAAACCACGTATGATTAGCTGTAGAAACTGTATTAAAAAAGCGTTTGGAAAAGCCAAGGTAAGAGTGGAAAACTGGGTACAGACTGTTATAGGAATTGGAAGAAAGAGAATGATGGCTTACAGAAGTGGCAGTGGGAGTGGATAACAAAGGGACTATAGTAGACAAGGAATCATTTGCATTGAAGAAGCCTGGTGCTGCCTTCAACTACCTGGTCAACTTACAAAAGCACTGAAATAAACTTCTCCATAAATATTAGATTGAGCCACAGAACCTAGGGTCCACTTGAGAATACTCATCGAGATGCTGCGGAAACATGGAAGTATACAGAGCTGAACTATTCAAGAGCGTATTGAAATGGCTGAGGTTCAGCAATGCAGGAATAAGTAAAGGAATTGTGGCCAAACTACTGCAAAGACTGTGAGCCTCCCCAAGGTTTTAGTCAGGATTTGATAATAATTTATTATACTTAAACTAACGTAATGTACTTTATATTACCTTGAGATAGATTATGCTTTTTTTTTTTAAATATAATTTATTGTCAAATTGGTTTCCATACAACACCCAGTGCTCATCCCTACAGGTGCACTATGCTTAAAGGGTGAGCTTGACAAAAAGAAAAGTGAAGACCAGAAATTCAAATCTGAGTCTATAAATCCAGGCTGATTGTTACCAGTCTAGATGGAACTCAGTGAAGGACAAACCCTAATGTAGAAATTAAAGCTCCAGATTCTGGTGCTGTAAAATGTTTTATGGAGACCAATCCCTTAAGCTAATTCCATATTCAAGATACTTCCAATCATAATTTTTTTTTTAATTTTTTTTTCTTCAACGTTTTTATTTATTTTTGGGACAGAGAGAGACAGCGCATGAACGGGGGAGGGGCAGAGAGAGAGGGAGACACAGAACCGGAAACAGGCTCCAGGCTCCGAGCCATCAGCCCAGAGCCTGACGCGGGGCTCGAACTCACGGACCGCGAGATCGTGACCTGGCTGAAGCCGGACGCTTAACCGACTGCGCCACCCAGGCGCCCCTTAATCATAATTTTTAAACCGCTTTGTTGAAGTATGATTGACATACAAAAGCTGTAGATATTTGATGTGTACAACTTGATGTGTTTGGAGATAAGTATACACCCTTGAAACCATCATCACTGTCAATGCCATTAACCTATCTATCACCTCCCAAAATTTCTTGCTGGACCCTTTGCTGTTGATTTTTTGTTCTTACATGGAAGGTAAAAGCACTTAATTTAAGATCTACTATCTTAGCAAATTTTTAAGTAGGCAAGAAAGGGTTGTTAATCACAGGCCCTATGTTACACAGATCTCAGAATGTACTTATTATGTATAATGGAAACTTAATCAATACCTCCCTATTTACCCCTCTCCCAGCCCCTGACAACCACCATTCTATTCTCTGCTTCTATGCATTTGCATACATTCCGCATTTAAGTGAGATCACGCAATGTTTGTCTTTCTGTGTCTGGCTTGTTTTACTCAGAATAATGTCCTCCAGACATATCCATGTTCTTTCAAGTACCAGGATCTTTTACTTCATAAAGACTGACTAATACTCCATAAAGTGTATATACCACATTTTCTTTGTCCATTCTTCCTCACATGGACTTTTAGATTATTTCCACATCTTAGCTATTGGGAAAAATGTTACGTGAACATCAGAGTACAGATAGCTCTTTGAATTCTATATTTCACTTCCTTTGGTGATATACACAGAGGTGGGATTGCTGGATCAAATGGTAATTCTATTTTGAAAATTTTCAGGAAATACTATATTGTCTACCAGAGTGGCTACACCAATTTACATTTTCAGTAATAGCGGACCAGAGTTCCTATGTGTCCACATCCTTGCTAATACTTCTTATTCTTTGTGGGGTTTTTTTCTGTAAACTCATCCAAGGAAGTATGAGGTAGTATCTCACTGTGGTTTTATTTGTATTTCCCTTAGTGATGTTTGCATTTTCATTAGTGATGGTGAGCATCTTCTCACGTACCTGTTGACTATTTATATGTCCTCTTTGGGAAAATGTCTAATCAGTTTCCCTACCCATTTGTTTTAATAGTTTGCTGTGGGTGTTTTGTTTTGTTTTGTTTTGTTGGTGTCCGCATGTATTTGGAGATTTTATAGAAAAGGGTGATTTTCAAAGACACAACAAGTTTTCCATCTGGACAATGAAAATGGAGGGCATTTCAAGTTGGTCAACAGCATTTGTGAAGCATGCAGCTATAAAATCATGCTTCAGTATGCTTACCGTGATGGTGTGATGAAAAAGAAATAGAAAAGGATGAGCTGAAGACATACATGGAGTCTATATTGTAAGTGATGGCAAATACCATGTGCATAGAGAGTTTTTGTACTTGAATGGAAATAGACAGACTTTCAAGGACCAAAATATGAAGGCACATGGGTGCTATTATTACTTATCCTGAGGGCAATAGGGGACCCATCCCTGTTAAAATGCTGCTAAGGCATGGTCAGATTTGCATAAGTAAGATCATTTTGGCTTCCATGGGGATATGAGTGGCTTTCACATCAGCCAGAATCTACAGTTTTATTAAATGTTTTGCCTGGCACAAAAACAGACACATAGACCAATGGAATAGAATAGAAACCCCAGAACTAGACCCACAAACGTATGGCCAACTCATCTTTGACAAAGCAGGAAAGAACATCCAATGGAAAAAAGACAGTCTCTTTCACAAATGGTGCTGGGAGAACTGGACAGCAACATGCAGAAGGTTGAAACTAGACCACTTTCTCACACCATTCACAAAAAAAAAACTCAAAATGGATCAAGGACCTGAATGTGAGACAGGAAACCATCAAAACCTTAGAGGAGAAAGCAGGAAAAGACCTCTCTGACCTCAGCCGTAGCAATCTCTTACTCGACACATCCCCAAAGGCAAGGGAATTAAAAGCAAAAGTGAATTACTGGGACCTTATGAAGATAAAAAGCTTCTGCACAGCAAAGGAAACAACCAACAAAACGAAAAGGCAACCAACGGAATGGGAAAAGATATTTGCAAATGACATATCGGACAAAGGGCTAGTATCCAAAATCTATAAAGAGCTCACCAAACTCCACACCCGAAAAGCAAATAACCCAGTGAAGAAATGGGCAGAAAACATGAATAGACACTTCTCTAAAGAAGACATCCGGATGGCCAACAGGCACATGAAAAGATGTTCAGCATCGCTCCTTATCAGGGAAATACAAATCAAAACCACACTCAGGTATCACCTCACGCCAGTCAGAGTGGCCAAAATGAACAAATCAGGAGACTATAGATGCTGGAGAGGATGTGGAGAAACGGGAACCCTCTTGCACTGTTGGTGGGAATGCAAATTGGTGCAGCCGCTCTGGAAAGCAGTGTGGAGGTTCCTCAGAAAATTAAAAATAGACCTACCCTATGACCCAGCAATAGCACTGCTAGGAATTTATCCAAGGGACACAGGAGTACTGATGCATAGGGGCACTTGTACCCCAATGTCCATAGCAGCACTCTCAACAATAGCCAAATTATGGAAAGAGCCTAAATGTCCATCAACTGATGAATGGATAAAGAAATTGTGGTTTATATACACTATGGAATACTACGTGACAATGAGAAAAAATGAAATATGGCCTTTTGTAGCAACGTGGATGGAACTGGAGAGTGTGATGCTAAGTGAAATAAGCCATACAGAGAAAGACAGATACCATATGGTTTCACTCTTATGTGGATCCTGAGAAACTTAACAGGAACCCATGGGGGAGGGGAAGGAAAAAAAAAAAAAAGAGGTTAGAGTGGGAGAGAGCCAAAGCATAAGAGACTGTTGAGAACTGAGAGCAAACTGAGGGTTGATGGGGGGTGGGAGGGAGGAGAGGGTGGGTGATGGGTATTGAGGAGGGCACCTTTTGGGATGAGCACTGGGTGTTGTATGGAAACCAATTTGACAATTAATTTCATATATAAATAAAAAAATAAAAAATAAATAAATAAATAAACCAGTCAAGTATTACAAAAATAAATAAATAAATAAATAGATAGATAAATAAATAAATAAATGTTTTGCCACAAGCACAGTGTTCTCTAGCCTTCGATTCTTTGATAGTATTTTCTTTGTGGACCACACAGCAACTCACTTCTAGGGGAACAATAACAGCTCTGCTTTCCCTCTCCCTTCCAGCTATCACACAATGCCTTTCATTAGTGGGATTCAAACTGGACCCTTCTGGCCAGGGATTCTCTAAAATATAGTTCCCAGGGGGCCAGGTGCTGTGATCTAGACGGTAAGATCCAGGAGAGTGGAAATGATTGCTGCGACCTCTTCCCCACCCCCCAAAAAGAAAATGAAAAACAAAATCCAGCACAGGGTACTCCAAGATAATATTGCATCCTAAAAACTTCATTAAGTTTTGATAAAGAATGGGTAAACAACAAAAGAAAATACATTTTTATAAATTAAAAAATGTAATAGCTGACAGAAAAGAATCATCCACATTGTTGGCAGGAAAATAAATGGAGAAGTTTCAGAAAGTAAAATACAGAGAGAAAAAGAGTTAGAAAATGTGTGGGGAAAGTAATTCAGTGGATTATGTATTTAGTATTTAGTAATTATGGATTTGGAAGAGAGAACACAGAAAAAAGGGGAGAATAAATTATTAATTACACAAAGAGGACAATATCCCAATGCCTGTGTGAACAACTCAATAAATTAAAATTTTTTGTATCTAGGCATGACACTATAAAATTTACAAACATGAAACATAAAGAAATCTTAAAACATCTTTCCAGATTAAAAAATAAATAAAAACACTTCTATGAAAGGTTATGGAAATCCATATATCAACTTCTTTTTCAACTTTTGATATTGCTTGAAGTAAGATAAGGCTTTTAAGCTTTGAGGGAATGATTTTCAGTGTAGAATCTTGTAACCAGCTTTCGGCAAAATGCTAAAGTAAATTATTAACATTTAGGAAGACTAGGAATCTGCAAATTTGCTTTTCATACACCATCTCCTAGTTAAATTCTTGACAATTTGTTCCCTGGAAATAAGCAAATGATCTCCCCCTTCAAAAAAAGTAAAAACTGTGCCTTTGTTTTCTTATCTGTGAAATAAGATGAGGATTGAGTAAATTAATATGAGTAATGCAATTTAAAAATTGTTAAGGATTTAGCAGTGTGATCTACATATCTGTGGTCATGGTGGTGGTGGTGGTTGTGGTGGTGGTGATGATGGGCTCAGAAATCTCTGGATCTAAAGCAGAAAAAAGAATTCCAAGGATCTTATTGAGAAACCACAATCATATTGAAAAATAAAAAGGAAATAAAGCATAAAACCAAAGCAATGATGAAAGATGGGGGGATTGGGAGGGCGGGTAGTTAGAAGTTCCAGGAGTTTAAATCGCAGGTTAAATTAACGTGTTTAATATTCTACACTGGTGACTTCAAATGTCATATAGGAATGTTTTTTAATTGCCAAGCAAAGTATTGCTTATAAAACTATTATTAATTTCTAGTTTTTGTACATTTTGTTTTTGTTTTTTTAAGGTAAAAATTTTTTAATGATTATAATTTATTGTCAAATTGGCTTCCATACAACATCCAGTGCTCATCCCAACAAGTGCCCTCCTCAATACCCATCACCCATCACCCATTTCCCCTCTCCCCCACCCACCCATCCACCCTCAGTTTGTATTTAAGAGTCTTTTGTGGTTTGCTTCCCTCCCTCCCTTTTTGTAACTATTTTTCCCCTTCCCTTCCCTATGGTCTTCTGTTAAGTTTCTCAAGATCCACATGAGTGAAAAGATATGATATCTGTCTTTCTCTGACTTATTTCACTCAGCATAATACCTTCCTCTTCCATCCACGTTGCTGCAAATGGCATGATTTCATTCTTTTTTTATATTAAATATAACTTATTGTCAAATTGGTTTCCATACAGCACCCAGTACTCATCCATGATTTCACTCTTGAATAGAGGATATGAATTCTATAATATCTGATTTAACAATTATTTTTAAATTTATATCTTTATTCTTTAATGTGGATCATGGGCACATGCAAAGAAACTGCTTTTTCTCTTTGTAGGATAAAGAGTTCCTTCTATAGAAACTTGTTCTGGATATTTTCTTCCATGTTTTTGTTGAATATCATTGAAGCAGTCTCTGATGGACCAAACCTGACCTACAAAATATGAAGCTAACAATTAACAGAGAACCCAATCTAATACATGAAAGGTTTGTGGTGACTGGTATGTGAACATATATCTATTAATCCAAACTTCACCATCTACCCTGCAAAACAATTTCCCAGTACAAAAACCCCCGCTATTAGTATTGAAACTTCAGAGAACATATGTCTCAGTAAAACTTGCCAACCAGTGTTCATGTGGGAAATATCAGTATTTGTAACTCCAAAAATCAATACAACAGGAAAACAAATTATATACAAGGAAAGGTTCAAATTCAATTACAAAGCCATAAAGGTCAACAAAGTGAGATGGGGTTTTGGCATTTTGTGGTACTAAGAATGGCCACATTAATGCAGAGAAAGCAATGGTTTGCCAAGAATCACATTAGTTCCTTGAAAATCATGAAGCAAAGTATTTTATGCTCTAACAAGGTGGTTATTATTTATATAGTGATATTTTTAGTGTGTTTTGGAATATTGGTTGGGGGTTTTGACTGATCTAATACAGATATATTGTAATACAGATATAGTGTTTCCATTTAAAATAATGGAAAGTTTTTGTTTTTTTGTTTTGTTTTGTTTTGTTTTGTTTTTTTGCTTTTAATTCCCTTGCCTTTGGAGATGCGTTGAGTAAGAAATTGCTGCGGCTAAGGTCAAAGGGGTTGTTGCCTGCTTTCTCCTCTAGGGTTTTGATGGTTTCCTGTCTCACATTCAGGTCTTTCATCCATTCTCAGTTTATTTTTGTGAATGGTGTAAGAAAGTGGTCTAGTTTCATTCTTCTGAATGTTGCCATTCAGTTCTCCCAGCACCATTTGTTAAAGAGACTGTCTTTTTTCCATTGGATACTCTGTCCTGCATGGTCAAAGATTAGTTGGCCATATTTGTGGGTCCAATTCTGGGTCCTCTATTCTATTCCATTGGTTTATGTGTCTGTTTTTGTGCCAATACCAGACTGTCTGGATTATTACAGCTTTGTAGTAGAGGCTAAAGTCTGGATTGTGATGCCTCCCACTTTGGTTTTCTTCTTCAATATTACTTTGGCTGTTCAGGGTCTTTTGTGGTTCCATACAAATTTTAGGATTGTTTGTTCTAGCTTTGAGAAGAATGCCAGTGCAATTTTGATTGGGATTGCATGAATGTGTAGACTGCTTTAGGTAGTATTGACATTTTAATAATATTTATTCTTCCAATCCATGGAACGTTTTTCCATTTCTTTGTCTCTTCTTCGATTTCCGTCATAAGCTTTCTATAGTTTTCAGCCTACAGATCTTTTACATCTTTGGTTAGGTTTATTCCTAGGTATTTTATGGTTCTTGTTGTGATTGTAAATGGGATCAGTTTCTTTATTTCTATTTCTGTTGTTTCATTATTGGTGTACAAAAATTCAACCAATTTCTGTACATTGATTTTGTCCCCTGCGACTTTGCTGAGTTCATGTATCAGTTCTAGCAGACATTTGGTGGAGTCTGTTGGGTTTTCCATGTAAAGTATCATGTTGTCTGTGAAAAGTGAAAGTTTGACTTCTTCTTTGCCAATTTTGATGCCTTTTATTTCATTTTGTTGTCTGGTTGCTGATGCTAGGACTTCCAACACTATGTGAAAGAACAGTGCTGAGAGTGACATGCCTGTCATGTTCCTGATCACAGTTGGAAAGCTCTCAATTTTTCCATGATATTAGCTGTAGGCTTTTCATAAATGGCTTTTATGATGTTTCAGTATGTTCCTTCTATCCAGACTTTCTTGAGGGTTTGTATTAAGAAAAGATGCTGTATTTTGTCAAATGCTTTTTCTGCATCTATTGACAGGATCATATGGTTCTTATCCTTCCTTTTATTAATGTGATGTGTCACATTAATTGATTTGTGAGTATTGAACCAGCCCTGCATCCCAGGAATGAATCCCACTTGATCATGGTGAGTAATTCTTTTTATATGCTGTTGAATTCAATTTGTTAGTATCTTGTTGAGAATTTCTGCAGCCATATTCATCAGGGATATTGGCCTGTAGTTCTCTTTTTTCTGGGTCTATGTCTGGTTTGAGAATTAAAAGCAAAAATGAACTATTGGGACCTCATCAAGATAAAAACGTCTGCACTGCAAAGGAAATAATCAACAAAACTAAAAGGCAATTGACAGAATGGGAAAAGATATTTGCAAATGACATCAGATAAAGGGCCAGTATCCAAAATCTATAAAGAACTCACCAAACTCCACACCCAAAAAAGAAATAATCCAGTAAAGAAGTGGGCAGAAGACATGAATAGACACTTTTCCAAAGAAGACATCCAGATGGCCAACAGACACATGAAACGATGCTCAACATCACTCATCATCAGGGAAATAAAATCAAAACCACACTGAGATATCACCTCATGCCAGTCAGAGTGGCTAAAATGAACAAATCAGGAGACTACAGATGATGGTGAGGATGTGGAGAAACAGGAACCCTCTTGCACTGTTGATGTGAATGCAAATTGGTGCAGCTGCTCTGGAAAACAGTGTGGAGATTCCTCAAAAAATTAAAAATAGAACTACCCTATGACCCAGCAATAGCACTGCTAGGAATTTACTCAAGGGATACAGGAGTGCTGATGCATAGGGGCACTTGTAACCCAATGTTTATAGCAGCACTTTCAACAATAGCCAAATTATGAAAGAGCCTAAATGTCCATCAACTGATGAATGGATAAAGATGTGGCTTATATATACAATGGAATACTACTTGGCAATGAGAAAGAATGAAATATGGCCATTTGCAGCAATGTGGATGGAACTGGAGGGTATTATGCTAAGTGAAATAAGTCAGTCAGAGAAAGACAGATACTATATGTTTTCACTCATATGTGGATCTTGAGAAACTTGACAGAAGACCATGGGGAAGGGGAAAACAAGAGTTACAGAGAGGGAAGGAGGCAAACCATAAGAGACTGTTAAATACACAGAACAAACTGAAGGTTGATGGGAGGGTGGGGGAGAGAGGAAAGTGGGTGATGGGCATGGAGGAGGGCACTTGTTGGGATGAGCACTGGGTGTGGTATGGAAACCAATTTAACAATAAATTATATTTTAAAAAGCTAATAAAATAAAATAAAATAAAATAAAATAAAATAAAATAAAATAATGGGAAGTAAGATCCCAGTGTCTGTTTTCACAAACTATATTTGATTCTCATAAATTGTTTTCTGACATTAAGCAGGGGTTGCCTTTATATTCCTAAGATCTGCTAAGCATGTATGCTAGATCCATCAAGGATACACTGTTTCTAAATATTAACTCTAATTAGGATCTATCTCTGACATTTTCTTATACTTCTACCCAGTTGTTGTCCTGTAATTTTAGTTCCACAGAGTATTAAATGGTCAGGGATATGTGTTTGCTGATGAGGTTCCTCCAGGATCTTTGTGTACTTACCATAATACCACATGACCAGTCAGGGAAGGGAAGGAAAGGGAAGACTTGGCCCTGGTTAACTTTAAAATTTCACACACAGTTTTTCCCCCTTAACATAGTATCTTAAGCATTACTCATTATTGTATACATTATTATGATTTAAATGTATGCATAATATTTACTTATATTTCATCAATTATTCAGCTATATATTTTACGGTTATAACTTGTCACAGGCTATGGTTAAATTGCCATATTATTAAGACATTCTTTGATGGCATTAGGCCAGGGATCTCAGGAACACTGCCTTGGCCTGGACAAATTCTCCATTCAGTTAACTTCTTGGGGAATATATGCACAAAGAAATCCAGCTAAGACATGATCACTGACTAGAACTACAGTTCTATGATGCTCATTTTTTTTTAATTTTCCTTAAATTTTAGTTAGTTGACATACAGTGCAATTTTGGTTTCAGGAATGTAATTCAGTGATTCATCACTTACATATAATACCCAGTGCTCATCACAAGTTCCCTCTTTAATACCCATCACCCATCTAGCCCATCCTCCACCCACCTCCCCTCCATCCACCCTCAGTTTGTTATCATTAAGACTCCCTTGTGGTTTGTTTCCCTCTCTCCTCTTTTTACCCCTCCCATATGTTCATCTGTTTTGTTTCCTAAATTCCACATATGAGTGAAATCATATGATACTTGTCTTTCTATGATTGATTTATTTTGCATAGCATGATATACTCTAGCTCCATACACATAATTGCAAATGGCAAGATTTCATTCTTTATTATGGCTGAGTATTATTCCAGTGTGTGTGTGTGTGTGTGTGTGTGTGTGTGTGTGTGTGTGTGTGTGTATACACACGTCTTCCTTATCCATTCATCAGTTGATGGACATTTGGGCTCCCTCCACAGTTTGGCTATTATTGATAATGTTGCTAGAAACATTGGGGGGCAGGTACTCCTTCAAATTTGTATTATTGTATCCTTTGGATAAATACCTGAGAGTGCGACTGCTGGATCATAGGGTAGTTCTAGTTTTAGTTTTTTGAGGAACCCCCATACTGTTCTCCAGAGTGGCTACACCAGTTTGCTCATTTAATGCCTTTTATAGGCAGACAAAAATTCATTAGGAAAGAGTCAGGTATAAGGTACCAAACACGGGGTCTGGAAAATTAATATTCATTCTAACACTAATTCTTGACATTCTAAGAACCTAGCCAAACATCACGTTGAAGGAACAATTAAATCTAGATATTGCATATGAATTAGAATTCTGAGTGACCACATCCAACTCAGATAAATAGTTATTCTAGGCCTTACTATTCATTTCTTTAATAAAAGGGAAATAAAACTAACTAGAGCAAAGGATCATCATGGGGATAATGAGATAAACCCAAATTAGCACAGTATTATGCAAGTATTAAATATTCAGTAAATGCCATTTTCGTTCCTTCATTTAATCTTTCGGTATATATTTACCAAGCACCTATACTTGCTTGGACTGTGCTAGGCAACCAACACCACTCCACTTTCCATCATTATCTGCACCACCATCATCATCGTCACCATCAGCATCATCGTCATACTCCATTGTTCATGAGGGTTCTACCTGCATTGAAGTTCACAGATCATTGCCATGGAGGATTCAGAAATGTAAATAAAGGTTAGGTTTTAATTAGATCAAAACTGAGAATCAGAAAATAAATGTTTTGTGATAATAGTAAGTAGACTATTTCAAATTGGTGGAAAGTTATGTTTTGCTATAAATTCTTTAGCCTCTAAAATACATATCACAATTTCTCCTTCATTTTGTTGCTGACACAGTCCATCCTCAGAGACCTAGGAATTGGGGGGAAGCATTTATGGAAACATGAGTATACTCCTCTGTGAGAGAGTCAGAGTTGATCTTTCCTTTGGTGTGCAATAGGCAGTCAGCAAAAAAAATATACAGGAATACTGAATTTTATAGATATGCTCTAAGGCTTTTTCTGAGAGGCTCTAATATATGATCTATACAGGAGGCAAAATTAACTTTTTCTTATACTTATGAATTTAAAAATTATAATAAAATACAACATCACTGGAATGGTTAAACGTTCAAAGTGGATAAAACCCAGGGTTAACAAAGGTATGAAGCAACAGGAATTTTAACACATTACAGTGGGAATAAAAAACAATATAATCACTTGAAAAACAATGTGGCCATTTCTAGTAAAATTAAATATGTATTTATCATATAACTTAGCAATCTTACATCTAAGTACTGACCTACTTAGTATATCCACGGTAGTATTTAGTGTTTACAACAGCTTTATTCATAATAGCCAAAAAAAACAACAAATTGTCCATCAACAGGTGGCCTATCTAGAGAATGAAATACTACTCAATCATAAAAAATGAACAGATGCAATGAAATAAATGAATCTCAAAAACATCATATTGAAAAGAGAAACCAGGCCCTAATGAGTGCACATTCAATTTCATTTATGTGAAATTCTAGAAAAAGCAAAACTAATCTATAGTGATATAAAACAGCATGGAATGCCAGGGCCTGGACACGATGGGGGTGGTGTTGACAACAACAGGAACGAAAGAACTTTTCTCAATGATAAAAATGTTATATATCTTGAATGAGGTGGGAAAAAAGATGAAAGAAGTCAGTGGATATACAGGCAAGGATAACTGACACTGATTAACAAGAGAAAACAGGGCTTCTACGATATAACAGAGGAAGGAAGAAATATGGAAACTAATAGGATTCACTAGGATGCTTCTTATTTATAATTATAATTATAATTATATTTTTAAATTATTTTTTAATATGAAATTTATTTTCAAACTGGTTTCTATACAATACCCAGTGCTCATCCCAACAGGTGCCCCCTTCAGTGCCCATCACCCACTTTTCCCTCCATCCCACCCCTCATCAACCCTCAGTTTATTCTCAATTTTTAAAAGTCTTTTATGGTTTGCCTCCTTCCCTCTCTGTAACTTTTTTTTCCCCTTCCCCTCCCCCATGGTCTTCAGTTAAGTTTCTCAGGATCCACTTAAGAGTGAAAACATATGGTATCTGTCTTTCTCTGTATGACTTATTTCACTTAGCATAACACTCTCCAGTTTCCTCCACATTGCTACAAAAGGCCATATTTCATTCTTTCTCATTGCCAAGTAGTATTCCATTGTATATATAAACCACAACTTCTTTATCCATTCATGGACATTTAGGCTCTTTCCATATTTTGGCTATTGTTGAAAATGTTGCTATAAACATTGGGCTACAGTCCCCCTGTGCATCAGCACTCCTGTATCCCTTGGGTAAATTCCCAGCAGTGCTATTTCTGGGTCATAGGGTAGTTCTATTTTTAATTTTTTGAGGAACCTCCACACTGTTTTCTAGAGTGGCTGCAGCAGTTTGCATTCCCACCAACAGTGCAAGAGGGTTCCTGTTTCTCCACATTCTCTCCAGCATCTATAGTCTCCTAATTTATTCATTTTATCCACTCTGACTGGCATGAGGTGATATCTCAGTGTGGTTTTGATTTGTATTTCCCTGATGAGAAGTGACGTTGAGCATATTTCATGTGCCTGTTGGCCAGCTGGATGTCTTCTTTAGAGAAGTATCTATTCATGTCTTCTGCCCATTTCTTCACTGGATTATTTGTTTAATGCTTCTTGTTGCTTCTATGGTAATAACTTTGGAAATTAACAGCAGCCATGGCCATGATCTGCTAAGGAAATTGTAACCAGGGACTCAGACCCCTCAGGTATGAAGGTCCATGTTACCCTACAGGGCAAGCAAATGAAGCCAGCGGTCATGCTGGCGAAAGATGAAGAAAAACATACAGAATGAATGATCATGAAATGAGATGGCGGAATATTTATGTGGCCTGATGACCAATGGCAGCAGCAGAGACTATAGCTCACCTACTTACACTTCTGCTGCAAGTCAGGTTTTTATTTGAAAAAAATACGACCAACCACTACACTGAACAATGAGTAAAAGGACAGGGTGAACTTACGGTGGTAGGCAAGTAAATCTAATTAGTGTAAAGGGCAGATTGAAGAAGACACTGCTAGGCTCCACCCATATAAATTTGGTATTCAACTTGACAGGCAACCCGTAGGATGTCTACTGAAAACTCTGCTAGCGCACTATTTTCTGGCCCTGGCGGCATATTTTGCCATGCATAAAACAAGCCAGAATGTCTAGAGAATGAATGTTGCCACAAGCAATCCTCAGTGGATGATGGGTGATGAATTGTTTTATACACACCCCACTTTCTTTCCTTCTGGGTTTGAATAACTCTGAAGAGTGTTCTACACTGCTAGGCAGAATTCCACAGTGACGTTGGGCTCCAATTTCCCAGAAAAGTAACTGGCTTGGTAATACACAATTCTTTTTACTATATCACTTTCCCCCCTTCCTACTGGTCATTCATGGAATTAGCCCTCTAGTAAACTACTTGTCTTCAAATCCTTTCTTCTGGGTCTGATTCTGGGTAACTCAAACTAAGAGAGTTTTCTTCTACTACCTAGTTTTATTTCTCCAGAAATTCACACCTTTTGTGCAAATTATATACATAGTATCAATATTAAGCTTCTTCTGTGAATCAATCCTTCCCTTCATTTTCATGGGCTGCCTTTTGAGAAATGCCTTTCACGAAGAAATGCCTTTCATTTCAAAGTAACTTTGACTTCAAGGAGTTCATTAAGGACTTCCTGTTCCACCAAGGTAGAATGGCCCCTTTTTCTCCAGGTCTTCTCTTTTTAAATTTAAACATCCTGGAAAAGGGGGTGGGAGGTGGGAGGGCAAGAATAGAGCAGGGGAATAGGAGGACCTTAGGCTCATCTTGTCCCACAAACACAATTGCTTAATAATCAAATAATACTAAATACGCTGGGAATCAACTTGAAGACTAACAGAGCAAACTCCACAACTAGAGAGAGAGAAGAGACCACATCAAAGAAGACAGAAGGTGTGGAGATGTGGTTTAGGGGAGAAATGGATCTCAGGTACTGCAGACCAGAGCAAACTGTGGTCACAGAGAAGGGTAGGAGAGAGTAAAGCACACGCACACAGGGGAATACACAAGGAGAACATTTCCCCAAAGCCATTGACTGGGGAAAAAAGAGGGGCTGATTATCATGAGTTTTTGCAACCAGCAGAACCTAAAGTCTGCAGTTTTAAATGTAAGCGGGCTTGTCTGCGATAGAGCCTGGAGGATGCTCTCCTATTCGTGGACAGAAGGCAGACAAACAACCTGGGAGATAGATTATGTGGAAACACTGATTTGAAGAACTCCTGGGACACAGAGGGGAGATAATTCACTCTTCTTGGAGCAAGTCCCTAAGAGGCAGCATTCTTAGAGAGGATGCCTCCCTGGAACAAAAGATCTTGCTGGAGCTGTTTGTGTCCCCTCTTCCCCACAACATAAACACAGAACCACTTGTGGGAAGCAGTGCAGCATTGACACTGGCTGCTTAACTTGCTTACAGCAAGTCCCATATCCCTGCAAACAAGAAGGACTGCCCCTCTCACTCAAGCTTGTCTCAGACTCAGCATGGAGGGCCTCTCCCCAAGAAGACCAGTGCAAGCTCCTGCCCACACCACATCTCCTAACCAGAGAGTTCTGCAGGGCTTCAGTTCTAGTGGAAGTATATCAGATCTCATTTCACAAGCAGCCAGAGCACACGTAGTTGAAACTCTCCACATTCTGGCCAAGGACCACTGCCCACTACAGACAAGGACAACCTCTGCCAATGATGGCCCTATGGAGAGAGCAGCCAAAATACAACAGCGGAGTACACACAGCACACATCAGGGACACTCCTTGAAGCTCTAGGCCCTAGACACTACATGAGCTCTTTTTCATAGCTATTACTCTCAGGGGCAAGAACCATAACTGGCTTTTCCAAGGCACAGAAGAAGGCAGAGACTTAGACAAAATGCCAACATGAAGGAATTCATTCCAAATGAAAGAACAAGATAAGGCCATGGCCAGAGATCTAAGTGAAGTAACATGCCTGATGGAGAACTTAAAACAACAATCATAAGGATACATGATGGGCTTGAGCAAAGAATGGAAGACTTCAGGGAGACCCTTACCACAGAGATAAAAGAGTCAAAAAGAATCAGTTCAGTCAGAAATGAAGAATGCAAAAACCGAGATTGGAAACAGGCTTGACACAATGAACAGCATGCTGGAAGAAACAAAGGAATGAGTTAGTGATACAGAAGACAAAATAATGGAAAATAAGGAAGCTGAACAAAATAGAAAAAGAAGAATTATAGCACACAAAAATAGACCTAGGGAACTCAGTGACTCCATCAAATATAATATTCATATCATAGAAGTTCCAAAAGAATAAGAGAGAAAGGGGGGCAGAAAATAGAGGAAATAATAGCTTGAAGATCTCCCTAATCTGGGGAAAGAAACAGACATCTAGATCTAGGAGGCACACAGAATTCTCATCAAAATCAACAAAAGTAGGCCAACACCAAGATGTATTGTAATTAAACTGCAAAATACAGTGATAAAGAAAAACATCTTAAAAGCATCAAGACAAAAGAAGTCCTTAACTTACAAGGGAAGACCCATAAATCTAGCTGCAGATTTCTCAATAAAAACTTGGCAACCAGAGGGGAGTAGCATGATATATTCAAAGTATTGAATGGAAAAAATATGGAGCCAAGAATGCTCTATCCAGCAAGGCTATCATTCAGAATAGAAGGAGAGATAAAGAGTTTCCCAGACAAACAAAAACTAAAGGAGTTCATGACCATTAACCAGCCCTGCAAGAAATATTAAAGGGGACTCTTGGAGTCTAAGGAAACACCAAAAGTGACAAAGACAAGAAAAGATCTCCAGAAATAATGACAAAACAAGTAATAAAATGGCATTAAATACATATCAACCTATAAATACTCTGAATGTGAATGGACTAAATACTCTGGTCAAAAGACATAGGATGTCAGAATGGACAAAAAATAAATTCCCATCTGTATGCTGCCTACAAGAGACTCATTTTAGACCTAAACATTTGTGCAGATTGAAAGTGAAGGGATGGAGAAATATTTATCATGTATATCAATGGACATCAAAAGAGAGCTTGAGTAGCAATACTTACATCAGACAAACTTGACTTTAAAAACAAAGCCTGTAACAAGACATGACGAAGGGTCCTATATCATAAAAAGGTGGGGGGGGGCAATCCAACAAGATCTAACAATTGTAAATATTTATGCCTTCAACATGAAAGCAGCCAAATATCTAAAACAATTAATAACAAATGTAATGGAACCCATTGAGGACAACACAATAATCATAGAGGACTTTAACACCCCACTTATCACAATGGACAGATCATCTAAACAGAAAATTGACAAGGAAACAGTGACTGAATGATCCACTGGACTAGATGGACTTAACAGATATATTCAGATCATTCCATCTTAAAACAGCAGAATACATATTCTTTTCAAGTGCAAATGGGACATTGTCAAGAATAGATCACATACTGGGTCACAAATCAGGCCTCAACAAATACAAAAAGTTGAGATAAAGCCTGCATATTTTTCTGAGCAACACTATGAAACTTGCAGTCAACCACAAGAAAAAGTTTGGAAAGACCACAAATACATGGAGATTCAAGAACATGCTACTAAAGAATGAATAGGTCAAGTAGGAAATTAACGAAGAAATTAAAAATACATGAACCAAATGAAAATGAAAACACAATGGGTCCAAAATATTTGGGATGTAGAAAAGTGGTGCTCAGAGGGAAGTATATAGGAATACAGACCCACCTTAAGAGGAAAAATCTCAAACAACCTACACTTAACATCTAAAGGAACTAGAAAAAGGACAACAAATGAAGCAAAAATCCACCAGAATGAAGGAAATAATAATCTTTATACCGGAGAGGTGCCTGGGTGGCTCAGTCGGCTAAGTGTCCGTCTTCAGCTCAGGTCATGATCTACCAGTTCATGGGTTAGAGCCCCTCATCAGGCTCTGTGCTGACAGCTCAGAGCCTGGAGCCTGCTTCAGTTCTGTGTCTCCCTCTCTCTCTCTGCCCCTCTCATTCACACACTCTCTCTCTCTCTCTCAAAAATAAATAAACATAAAAAAATCAAAATGTATTATAAAAAAATAAAAATAAAAAAATAATCTTTAGAGCAGAAATGAGTGATATAGAAAGTAAAAAAACAGTAGAACACATCATGAAACCAGGACCTTGTTCTTTGAAAAAATTAGTAACATTGATAGACCTCAAGCCAGACTTATCAAAAAGAAAAGAGAAAGGACCCAGATAAATAAAATCACAAATTAGAGTGAAGAAATAACAACCAACACCACAAAAATACAAACAATTATAAGAGAATATTATGCAAAACTATATTCCAACAAATTGGACAACCTGGAAAAAATGGATAAATTCCTAGAAATATACAAACTACCAAAACTGAAAGTAGAAGAAATAGAAAACTTGAACAGTCTATAATTAGCAAAGGAACTGAATCACTACTCAAAACTCTCCCAATATGGGGCGCCTGGGTGGCGCAGTCGGTTAAGCGTCCGACTTCAGCCAGGTCACGATCTTGCGGTCCGTGAGTTCGAGCCCCGCGTCGGGCTATGGGCTGATGGCTCAGAGCCTGGAGCCTGTTTCCGATTCTGTGTCTCCCTCTCTCTCTGCCCCTCCCCCGTTCATGCTCTGTCTCTCTCTGTCTGAAAAATAAATAAACGTTGAAAAAAAAAAAAAAAAACTCTCCCAACAACAACAAAAAAAGTCCAGGACCAGATGGCTTCACAGGTAACTTTTACAAAACATTTAAAGAAAAGTTAATACCTATTCTTCTGAAATTATTCCAAAAAATAGAAAATCAAGGAAAACCCAAATTCACTCTATGAGGTCAGCATTATCCTAATACCTAAATTAGACAAAGATTCCCTAAAAACAGAGAAGTATAGGCCAATATCCCTGATGAACATGGATGCAAAAATTCTCAATAAAATACTAGCAAACCAAATCCAACAATATATTAGAACATTCATCACAACCAAGTGGGATTTAGTCCTGGGTTGAAGGGTGGTACAGCATTCACAAATCAATCAACATGGCACACCACAGTAATAAAAGAGAGGATAATAACCATATTATTATGGTTGCAGAAAAAGCATTTTAGAAATTACAACATCTATTCATGATTAAAAACCCTCAATCAACAAAGTAAGTTTAGAGGGAATATACCTCAACATAATAAAGGCCATAAAAAAAAAAAGAAAAGAAAAGAAACCACACAGCTAATATCATCCTCACTGGGGAAAAACTGAGAGCTTTTCCTCTAAGGTCAGGAACAAGACAGGGATCTCCACTCTCACCATTGTTATTTAACACAGTACTGGAAGTCCTAGCCACAGCAATCAGACATCAAAAAGAAATAAAAGGCATCCAAATTGGCAACGATGAAGTCAAACTTTCACTATTTGCAGATGACATGAGACTCGATAGAGAAAACCCCAAAGACTCCACCAAAACATTGCTAGAACTGACACACAAATTCAGCAAAGTCACAGGATACAAAATCAATGTTCTGAAATCTGTGGCATTTCTGGACACCAATAAAGAAGCAGCAGAAAGAGAAATCCAAGAATCAATCCCATTTACAATTGCACCAGAAAAGAGTAACATGCCTAGGAATAAACCGAACCAAAGAAGTGAAAGACCTGTACTATAAAAACTATAAAACACTGATGAAAGAAATTGAATGACACAAAGAAATGGAAAGACATTCCATACACATGGATTGGAAGAACAAATATTATTAAAATGTCTACATTACCCAAATGGAATCTCTATCAAAATGCCAAAAGTATTTTTCACAGAACTAGAACAAACTACCCTAAAACATGCATGGAACCACAAAAGATGCTGAATAGCTAAGCACCCTTGAAAAAGAAGAGAGGGGTGCCTGAGTGGCTCAGTTGGTAAGAGTTGGTGATCCTTGATTTCAGCTCAGGTCATGATCTTATAGTTCGTGAGATTGGGCTCTGCACTGACAGCTCAGAACCTGCTTGGGATTCGCTCTTTCCTCTCTCTCTGCCCCACCTCTCTGCTCATGCTCTCTCTTTCTCTCTCTCTCAAATTAAGTAAATAAGCATTTTTTTTAAGAAGGAAAAGAAAAGATGGAGGCATCACAATTCTGGACTTCATGTTATATTAGAAAGCTATAGTAATCAAAACAGTATGGTAAAGGCACAAAAATAGAACATAGGTCAATGGAAAAGAAGAAAACCCAGAAATGAATGCACAACTGTATGGTTAATTAATCTTTGACAAAGCAGGAAACAACACCCAATGGGAAAACTACAAAATACATTTGTCTCATCAACAAATGGTGTTGGGAAAACTGGACAGCAACATGGGAAGAACGAAACTCAATCACTTTCTTACACCAAAAACAAAAATAAATTCAAAGTGGATTAAAGACCTAAACATGAGACATGAAACCATTAAAATCCTACAGGAGAACACAACTCATAACCTCTTTGACATCAGCTAGAGCAACTTCTTACTAGATATGTCTCCTGAGGCAAGGGGAAAGAAAGCAAAATTAAACTATTGGGGCTACATCAAAATAAAAAGTGTTTGTATAACAATTAACAACAAAACTAAAAGGCAACCTACGGACTGGGAGAAGATATTTGCAAATGACATATCTGATAAGGGATTAGTACCCAAAATCTATAAAGAACATGTAAAACACAACACTCAAAAAATGAATAATCCAATTTAAACATGGGCAGAAGATGTGAATAGACATTTCTCCAAAGAGGACTTACAAATGGCCAACACAAACATGAAAAGATGTTCAACATCACTCATCATCAAAGAAATACAAATCAAAACTACAGGGGCATCTGAGTGGCTCAGTCAGTTGAGTGTCCAACTTCGGCTCAGGTCGTGATCTCACAGTTCATGAATTCAAGCCCCACGTCAGGCTCTGTGCTGACAGCTCAGAGCCTGGACCCTGTTTCAGGTTCTGTGTCTTCCTCTCTCTTTCCTTTCCCCACTCATGCTCTGTCTCTCTCTGTCTCTCAAAGGTGAATAAACATTAAAAAAATTTAAAAAAAACAAATCAAAACTACAATGAGATATATCCTCTCACCTATCAGAATGGCTAGAATTAACAACACAGAAAACAACAGTTATTGGTGAGGATGCAGAGAAAAAGGAACCCTGTTACCCTGTTGGTGGGAGTATAAAGTGGTACAGCCACTGTGGACAACAGTATGGAGATTCCTCAAAAAGTTTAAAATAGAACTACCCAATGATACAGCAATTGCATGACTAGATATTTACTAAAAGAATACAAAAATACTAATTCAAAGGAATACATGCAGCATTATCTACAATATCCAAATTAAGGAAACAGCTCAAGTGTCCATCAAAAGATGAATATATAGGGGCCCCTGGGTGGCTCAGTTGGCTAGGCATCTGACTTCGGCTCAGGTCATGATCTTGCAATTCATGGGTTTGAGCCCCACATCAGGCTCTGAGCTGACAGCTCAGAGACTGGAGCCTCTACTTCAAGTTCTGAGTCTCCCTCTCTCTACACCCCTCCCCCAACTGTGCTCTGTCTCTCCCTCTCAAAAATAAATAAACATTAAAAAAAACTTTTTTAAAAGATGAATATATGAAGAAGATGTGGTATATTGTAGAATGGAATATTACTCAGTCATGAAAAAGAATGGCAACTTATCATTTGCAACAAGGTGGATGGAGCAAGTGAGTGTTATGCTAGGTGAAATAAGCAGGCAGAAAAAGACAAAAACCATGTGATTTCACTCTATGTGGAAGTGAAGAAGAAGAAGAAAAAAGAACATAGGGAAAAGAGAGAGAGAAAGGCAAACCAAGAAATACATTCTTCATTATAGAGAACAAACTGATGGTTACCAGAGGAGAGGTGGGGAGGAGGGGGATGGATTACATAGTTGATGCAGATTAGGAGTGCACTTGTGATGAGCACCTGCTATTGTATGTAAGTGTTCAATCACTATAGTTTACACCTGAAACTAATATGACACTGTATGTTAACTAACTGGAATTTAACTGAAAACTTTAAAAAAAAAGTGGAGGATCCAGAACCTTACAAACTAGTTTCACTTCTGAGATTTATAGATTTTTCTACCTCTTTCTATCCCACACAATTCAACTTAAGTAATCATTCTATATATAGTACGAGGTTCATTAAAAAGGAAAAGATTTCCTTTGTCCATACATGAATAAAAAAGAAAACCAAGAAACCCAGAGAGGATAAATGACCCTATACCTTCAGCTCCCCCTCCTGGTCCCAGGTTGGAAGCAACTAACACACACTACCATGCTTTTCCTCACATGGACGGATGGGTATTGGATGCGATATTAATGAACTCTCTACATCAGAATCGATGTGCCCTGGGTCCCTGTTGCCATTACTGCCTTACTTTTATGGAAATTCCATGAAGGGACAGGGGTCCTCAAAGTAGTATTAGTATTCCAGCAGCTCCACCTTCCACCTGGGGTTCCGCATAATGAGTGTTTCTCTCCATCCCAGTCACCACTTGCCAACCTAGCATCCCCACTCTCTCTCCCACAATATCACAGGTGACAGGATTTGCCTTTCTTCAAGTCTTAACTTAGCCTTCTTCCTTACGGATATAATACTAGAAATTGGAATGTTTCTAGGAATAGACCGTATTAACCAGATACACTATAAACCAAATATTCTTATTATGTAAATCCTGAATATAGCTTAGCCTAATTTTTCAAGGGTGGCTGGGGGACAGAGTAGCAAACATAATAATATTCTGCAGAGGAGAATCCACAACCCGATTTTGCTTTATCCCTCCATGTTTTGATAATCACAAATACAATTTTAAGTACTATCCCTTTCCTTATTCTAACTGGAGAACTAAACACTCAAACACAAGGAATGCTGGGAAATGCCCAAGATAAATAAGATCTCAAGGTATCATTTAAAAACATAAATAAATAGTGGGTATTGGAGAACCATGAGGGCACTATCCAGAAAAGTGGAACAATTTGAAACATTTTCCTGATGTCATCTCACCACCCCTTATGCTAGATGCAAAATGTGATTAGTTCATCCTGTTTCTTTGAGTGTCCCCTTTGTAAACCTTTCCATCAAACCACACGCCAGTTCCTCCTCCTTCCCATGATCATTTAGGCACTGGGACTTGCTCAGATGTGACAGGTATTTTTGCACCAGGAAGCTGGCTCTGACTAAAACTAAAACCCCGTGCAAATGTGTCTTTATCTGAGAATTAAAGTGTACAGTCTCACTTCCCTCTAGCTTCTGCGACACTTCTCCAATTACCCCTTATTTTTCCTAACTTCCAACTGAGAAAATAATCATGAGGTCCAAGTTTGGCCTGGACTGAAAGCAGAGTGTGTAGATAGACAGATGTTATAAAAAATGGTGTGTCTATTTGAAGGAAGGTGAGAGCCACACGAATACTTGTGAAAGTTTCTATAATATTTGCCTTGACCTTGTAGGATCAATACTGATGAGAGCAGATTCAGGCACAACAAATTTCCATCTAGTATATGCCCAGGCCTGGCTGCAAATACACTCCGGGAGCTTAGTCCAATTCTCTAGATTTCAATGGGAAGCCAGAGGCCACAGAAAAAAGGATCACTCCTGCCACTGCAGTCTAGCTGAGGTACCCAGAAGAAACAGCTTTCCAAGCCAGTGCTTGCTATGGATACAACTTCTCCATCCTCAGGCTCACAACTGTTTCTCATGTGCATCTAGAATGCATCTGGGGATTCACTTCCAAAATGCCATTTAAAAAGAGAGGGACCTGCCAAGTTAGAGATGTTACACATACCACATAGCATTCCCCTTTCTTCCCTGAGGAAGAAAAAATTTGTGATTTCCTTTTTCAAGGAGATTTAGGAGCACAACGACAATACTCTTCAGATGAAAATATGCAGTGAAAAGAATCATAACGTTGGTGGAAGCATGAAGAACAATTGGCCAGGAAAGGTGGACTTCCCTAGTATCCTTCCAAAAGCCTCATGAAGGCCAGGGGGTAATCAAGCCCTTTCTCATCATAAACTCTATTCTTTTAACAACTATGCTCTGGCTTCAGTGCATGTGGAAAATTGTAGTTTGGACTTTTACCTCAAGAAAGTAGCAACATTCAGCCTGGGATTTTGGAAACCCTTGGGAAACTGTCATATAATTTCCTCGAAAAATCTTGGCAGAGAACAAGGCAGACATCTGGGAGTCAGCATCACCACAGACAATGGGAAAATAAATAGGACGATGGCACCAGTAACTCTTGCTTTCAACAGTGACCAATTACTGCCCCCAGCACACCAGCCATGCCTTTACTTTCTGCCTCTGTCTCTTCAGCATCTAATAAGGTTTGAAAGCTTGCACTCCTTGCTCACTGGCTGGGTCCATCCTGCTGCTGACCAAACAGTCCTGTGGCAAAAATGTCAGAGAGACTTCAAACTTGCAGCTTCTCATTGTTGATGCAGGAAAGCAAGGATGCTCCTCTACACGGGAGGTGAGGATATGCGGAGGAGCATAGTGCAGTAGAGGCTGTCTTGGAGCAGGTGTTCCCATGACAGTGGAGCACTGCAGCACAAGGACCTTGTCTCAGCTGCACCGAGGCATAAACCTATAAGCAGCCGTCTGCTCCCAGCAAGTAGGATAGCAGGTGGACAGCAATGTTGCAGGTTAGGTGGGCTTCCACACACTTGGGGAGCAGAGCCAGACCTTTCCTCAGACCCTAAACAGTGTGGGAGTCCAGCTCTCGCCCAGAATTGCAGGCAGTGAAATGTGGTTGTTTTAGTCCATCTGCTGCTTTCTGGGGTTTCGGTGGTCAAGGCTGCCATGTAGCCTTGTTGCGGTATGAAACATTCTGGGCTATGGAAGCAGGGCTTTGTCAGCCAGACACCGGCAGCACTGGATGTATATTCACCTCACTGTGAGTCAACAGGTTATGACAATTGCGTTTCCTTCTCCTCTTTCCCCTCAGCCCACAGCAAGCTCTTGATTTCTTAGAGGACAATAGCTGCGAGAGGAAGAAGCCCCTCCTGCCAAGAGTTAACTCCCGTGTGTGACTGGCCTCAGGCACCGTAGTGACTTGGTGAACTTCCTGGGGTCTACTGGAAGAGAAGCAGGTGCACCCTCAGGCTGTGCCACTCGGGGATGAGCAGTTTGGCTTCATGAGAGGCCCTTCAGGGGGCCTGGCACACTGTGGGGTAATGAGAGTGACACATTCCACACTGCCAGCTTTTAGCCTAATATTGAGATGCTAGAGTCAAACACCATCGTGAGAGAAGTCAGTGATTGAGAGGACTGAAGAGAGAAGAATGTTCACTGAGCTTCATGGAAGAGTGGATGTATGCATTCCAGGTTCCCAGCATATCTTCCTAAGTGGGTTAATTCTGTGAACTACTGTCAGCCCCCCTCCCTCACAGGCCAGCGCGAACCAAAGGGGCAGGTGGTAAATCCTGGATTTACAGTTTATGGCATGTTGTTGAGCAGCACCCAATGTCTCTGGTCTCCAGTCTCTTCTATAAAATGCTTGAGCTAAAGTAGATGCTCTCTCAGCCCCGTGTCATTCCACAGGCCAGTAACTCAACAGGGATTATAACTAAGGGTAGAAACAAGAAAGATAAAGCTAATCTTGCACTTAGGTTGAGAGATCAGCAATAGATTTGTTCCCGTTTTAGAATATTTTGTCACCTCATTTGGAAATAGCAGGCACTCCAGATTCAGGCATTCTGGCTAAGGTCCCAGCTATGTGACTTAAGCTCTCTGGAGCTCTCTAAGCCTCAGTTTCTGCTTCTATAGAAGAAGGGGTTCGTGTTTATTGTGAAGACTCATAGAAATACTGAATTTCAGAGACCAGCATAGAACAAGCATAGATCCTCAACAGATGATGATGATGACAACTCAGACCATAGAATGTGCTGCATTATTAAAAAGGTATGTTCAAAGGGAATATTACTAAATAACTGTTATGTTTACTTACAAATTGATAATAGTATTAACACAAGGAAATGTTTGATAACTACAAACATGCCAGTAACTCTACTGATGATGCTCTATTTAAGCATTATCTTAATGATCGTAACATTATAATTAGACTATAAGAACCAGCTGGCTAAGTGCCAGTGGGTCAGTCAATTGAGCACCCAATTTCAGCTCATGTCATGATCTCACAGTCTGTTTTCCGGCTTCACATTGCTTTGAGCTGACATCGCAGAACCTGGCTTGGATTCTCTGTGTCTCTCCCTCTCTGCCCCTCGCTCCTTCCCTCTCTCTCTGAAAACTGAATAAACATTAAAAAAAATGTTTTAAGAACCAACTAGCTAAACCACTTTACTATCTGCCCAGCCACTTTCTTGGATAGACAGGTAACTTAATCATGATCCCCTCAAACCTTTGAGCTCATGGTTGTTTTTATTGTAGGTTAAGACCAGCAGGGATGATGCTGTGGAAAGAGATGCCCATGGAAATGGGGAACGGGACCACCGTCCAAGAATTCACCTTGGAGGGGTTTCCTGCCATCCAACACCTGGGAAAGGTCCTCTTCCTGGTGCACCTGCTGGCCTACCTGGCATCCATTACAGGCAATGCTGTCATAGTCACCATCACCTGTGCTGACTCCTGTCTCCAGACACCTATGTACTTTTTCCTCAGCATTTTCTCCTTCTTTGAGTGTTGTTTCATAAGTGCTGTTATTCCTAAGTTGCTGGTCATCTTTCTTTTAGGCCGCCAAACCATTTCCTTTCTTGCCTGTTTCATACAAGCCTTTGTGTTTGTCTATCTGGGAGCAGCAGGTTTCCTCCTCATAGCAGTGATGTCTGTGGATCGGTACATGGCCATTTGCAAGCCCCTGCATTACCCAACCATCATGAACCTCAAGACTTGCTTCCTCTTGGTCACTGCCTGCTGTGTTTTGGCCTTCATTCTCATCACTGGTCCACTAGTAATGGTTTCCCAGTTATCCTTCTGTGGCCCCCATGTCATTCCCCACTTCTTCTGTGACCTTGATCCTTTGATTCATCTCTCCTGTTCTAATACCAGGTCTGTTGAAATGTTGGCCTTTGTCGTCGCTTTGTTGATCCTTTTGACATCGCTTATCATAACCATCATTGCATACAGCAACATAGTAGTCACAATTGTGCGACTCCCATCAGCCAAGGAGCGACAGAAAGCTTTCTCCACCTGCTCCTCTCACCTCATTGTCCTCTCTCTGATGTATGGCAGCTGTGTCTTTATATACGTGAAACCAAAGCAAAGGAACAGGCTGAACTCCAACAGGGAGGCTGCCCTTGTGAACACGGTGGTAACGCCACTGCTCAACCCTGTCATCTACACTCTGCGCAATAAGCAGGTACAGCAGGCTCTGAAGGAGAAAATGTGCAGGTTGAAAATATCAAGATGAAAATAAAATCACATGGCCCTGGAATGGAAGGCTTCAGAAAAACATTTGACTTCATTCTGGCCAATGTAGCAGTCCACAGCTTTCTAGTATAGGGTCTCTGGCACACCCACTTGACCTCTGTACATTCCTGGAAAAATGGAAATCTGTTTTTCAAGGCCACATTTTATCTTAATGTGCTTACCTGTCTTCTCCCTAAATATTCCACATTTTGATGACAGTTGATTAAATGCAAAAACGCTTATTGAATTTTTATTCTTCTCTATGATATAATCCATGTGCCTGAAATTTCCAAAATTTAGGAATTTGTATACTTATTTATTTCACTTCTCTCTAGCTATAAACATGGCTGAGCAGAATTAATAAATATTTACCAAAAGGCATCTAGATAATTAAAATGATAGAATGTTGTATATTACGTTGTGGTTATGAAGGAAATGAAGTTAATAGTACCAGGGTTTGTGGCCGCATTACCTCTATGCCTATCCCTAGGCAATAATGGTCATAGTATCCCTCACCTTCAAATATATATGGTTTGCATCAGGTGTAATGGTGTGTAAAATGGTGTCCTCAGTCCTTAGCTTAGTTACATATGTATGCATCAATCCCATTCTGGAGAGAAACGGAATTGTTCTCAGGTTCAGACCATTCTCTATGGAGAGGAGATAACCACAGCTTCCCATGGTTTACCAATGCTCCTATTTTTCTAAATTATTTATTCTAGCTACAACCCCTCAGGTGCATAATACATACTTATGATTGGTTCCTATCCAAAAGCTATTGCCACAGAATGCTTCTGTGTATCACTGGAAGAGAGCACTTATTTCTTATTTCTATAATCTCTTCCAAAGATTCAAGTTCACAGAATCTGAGTTTTGCTTATCTACTTCATGCTACTAATGAAAATAAACAAATCAAACATTTTTCCTATTTGTCTTGTGTTGTCAACTAAAAGGTATCTTCGGATTGATAACTTATTTTAAAACCAATATTTCCATTGCCTCAATCCTCAAACTTTGTGTAGTTTTTATACCTATTTTCCAGCTAGAATGTGTCTATTATTCTTCAGAAGCAACATCTCTAGAAAGATTAAGGCAAGTTTTATTTTGTTTGTTATCCCAAACCCTGAGGGTAGGTAATCTCAGGTACATTTTATGAAACACACCCTAAACTATGACTAGAGCATATTTGTCCTGATGGTCCTTTTACAAATTTCAGATTTCATCTTATTGACAATGAATAAATAGCAAACATGTCCTAAAAAATCACAGATGATTAGCTGTATACATTGTATTAAAAAGTGTTTGGAAAAGCTGAGATCAGAGTGGGAAAGTGGGACTGTTATAGAATTAGAAGAAAGAGAATGATGGCTTAGAGAAGTGGCACTGGGAGTGGAATACAAACAAAGGGACCATAGCAGACTCTGAATCATTTGCACTGGAGAAGCCTGGTGCTGCCTTCACCCTACCTGGTCAACTTCCAAAAACACTGAAGTGACCTTCTTCACAAAATATGGAAATTGGCCCAATAATCTCTGGCACCCACTTGAAAATACTCATGGAGAGAGCAACAAGATGCTGTGGGAACATGGAAGTAGTTCAGAGCTGAACTACTGAAGGCTGTATTGAAATGGTTGAGGTTTGGCAAGGCAGGAATAAGTCAAGGAATTGTGGTCAAACTACTGAAAAGAGTGTGAGCCTCCCCAAAGGTTTAGTCAGGTTTTGATAATAGTTTATTATACTTAAACTAACTAAATGCGCTTTATATTACCTTGAGATAGACTGTGCTTGAAGGGTGAGCCTGACAAATAGAAAAATGAAGACCAGAAATCCAAATCTGAGTCTATAAATCCAGGAGGGTCGTTACCAGCCATAGATGGTACCCAGGGCAGGACAAACCCTAATGAGCAGATTAATGCTCTAGATTCTGGTGCTAAAAAACATTTTATTTAGAAAATCCCCTAACCTAATTCTATGTTGACAATATTTCCACTCACAATTTTTAAACCACTTCCTTGAAGTATGACTGACATACAAAAAGCTGTAGATATTTGATGTATACAACTTGATGTGTTTGGAGATAAGTATAAATCCTTGAAACCGTCATCACTATCATTGCTAGGAACCTATCTAACACCTCCAAAACTTTCTTCCTGGTCCCCTTGTTGTTGATTTTTTTCCCTGTATCCTAGGTAAAAGCACTTAATACAGATGGTGGATGAGTGTACTCTAAGCTTGCCTCATCCTGTGAACACAGCTAGACAATTATCAAATCATTTTGAACACCCACGAGACAAACCTGAGGATTTAAAGAACAAAACTTCAAGTCTATAAGTAGAAAAGTGACCACATTCTGGAAAGTAGGAAGTGCTGAGAGTTTTTTGGGGGGGAGATAAAACACTGTGTGTGCTGCAGAAGGGAAGGTGCCCTGTTTATGGAGACGACCACAAGGTATGATAAGCAGCGGAACACAAAACCTGAAGTTTTAGAAGTCCACCACTACCTGGGTCATTCCTTGCTTAAAGGTTCTCTGGTGGTGAAGGAGGGTAGACAACATGTCCAGGAGTGGACAGCATGGTCTGAGGATGCCCTGGGTCACAAAAAGAATGGGTAGTGCCAACATGCTGCACTGTTCCCAGGCATAGGAGCGGGGAGGCATCATGATTCAGAGAGCAACCTCTTTGACATCAGCCATAGCAACTTCTTACTAGCCATGTCCCCTGAGGCAAGGGAAACAAAAGCAAAATGAACTATTGGGACTTTATCAAGAGAAAAACATCTGCACAGTGAAGGAAATAACCAACACAATTAAAAGACAGCCTATAGAATGGGAGAAGGTATTTGCAAATGACATATCTGATAAAGGGTTAGTATACAAAATCTATAAAGAACTTATCAAACTTAACACCCAAAAAACAAATAACCCAGTTAAGACATGTGCAGAAGACATGAATAGACACTTTCCAAAGAATACATCCAAATGGCTAACAGACATATGAAAAGATACTCAACATCACTCATCATCAGAGAAATACAAATCAAAACCACAATGAGACGTCACCTCACACCTGTCAGAATGGCTAAAAGTAACAACACAAGAAACAACAGATGTTGGCAAGGATGCAGAAAAAGGGGTACCCTCTTGCACTGTTAGTGGAATGCAGACTTGTGCAGCCACTCTGAAAACCATATGGAGATTCCTCAAAAAGGTAAAAATAGAACTACCCTAAGATTCAGCAATTGCACTAGTAGGTATTTACCTAAAGGATACAAAAATTCAGATTTGAATGAGTACACGCACTCTGATGTTTATAGCAGCATTATCAATAATAGCCAAACTGTGGAAAGAACCTGAATATCCATCAACTGATGAATGGATAAAGAAGATGTGATTACACACACACACACACACACACACACACACACACACACACACACACAC
>NW_024412404.1:28670484-28799663 GCF_014898765.1 Herpailurus yagouaroundi | reverse complement strand
CACACACACACACACACACACACACACACACACACACACACACACACTGGAATATTACTCAGCCATCAAAAAGAATGAAGTCTTGCCATTTGCAATGCTGTGGATGGAGACAGTGTATTATGCTAAGCAAAATAAGTCAGAAAAAGACAAATACCACATTATTTCACTCATATGTGGAATTTAAGAAACAAAACAGATGAACATATGGGAAGGGTAAAAAGAGAGAGGGGGAAGCAAACCATAAGAGACTCTTAAAGATAAAGAGCAAACTGAGGGCTGATGGAGGAAAGTGTATGGGAGATAGGCTAGATGGGTGATGTGTATTTAGTAGGGCACTTGTAGTGTTGTGCCCTGGGTATGTATGTAAGTGATGAATCACTTAATTCTACTCCTGAAACCAATATTGCACTGTATGTTAACTAATTAGAGTTCAAGTAAAGATTTGAAGAAAAAGTAAAGAAAAAAGTATGACTTAAAGTTTAAATTACAAAGGTAAATAAGAATGTTTCAATTACCATTTTAAATCAAAAATGTTTATTTTAAAATACAACAAATAGATCTTTGGCTGAGGAACCAGATACCTCTGCTTACCTCTTAGAAAAGAATGCACATGATTCCAACATGAAGATGATATAAACAACTACACGGACAGGGTCCTCAAATATGGCGCCTATGGACTCCGGAGGAGAAAGATAGTACAAGGCCTCCCACTGGGTGAGGACGAGCAGGTCATCCCCCACAGACATCCTACATATCAAGAATAAAAAGGACAAATGGTCAACCCAACTGGTCAAGATACATTTTTATTACTTTTCAAACTCCTCAAAACTTATGACAGCGTTTTAAGCTCAGGGCACCTACATTTAATGATTCTATGTAACTTAAAGATTGACTTTTGTGTATAATATTTTCACTTCCTTGAGTATTATAGAGTGAGCATCTATTACATAAAAAACATTGTGAATATATTATTAATGGAAGAGTAGGATCTTTTAAAAACCAACATTTGAATACATCTACAAAAAAAATCTTCATTCTCTTCCTAAAGATAAGAAGATGATTACATTTACAGTCAACCTCTGATTACATTTAGAATCTGAAACTTTCTGCACTATACAAGAGTATGCAATATATTCTTTCACTTCAAAGTATTCTATGAAGAATATAATCAATTGAGATATTGACAAACAACTAACCCCCTGCCTAAATTTTATATGTTTTTTATAAGAAATACCCTTTTTAAATGTTTATTTATTTATTTTGAGAGAGAGAGAGCTCTAGAAAGAGAGAGAATGCAAGCAGGGAAGGGGTAGAGATGGAGAGAGAGAGAATCCTAAGCAGGCTTCACATTGTCAGCATGGAAACCGACATGGGACTCAAACTCATGAACTGCAAGATCATGACCTGAGATGAAATCAAGCATCAGACACTTAACTGCCTGAGCCACCCAGGCACCCAGAAATAGTCTTGTAACAAATATTCATAATAGGGTTTTTATCCAGAGAAACGTTTAAGAATTTTTATAGTAACAGAACTGGGAACAGCATAAGTTCTGCGGTACAGGGGGAAGGAAAGCAATTTATGGCCACAATGATTAAAATGTCTGGTTCCTGGGGCACCTGGGTAGCTCAGCCAGTTAAGCACCTGACTTCAGGTCATGAACTCGCAGTTCATGAGTTTTAGTCCCGTGTCAGGCTCTGTGCTGCCAGCTCAGAGCCTGGAGCCTGCTTCACATTCTGTGTCTCACTCTCTCTCTCTCTCTGCCCCTTCTCTGCTCACTCTGTGTGTCTGTCTCTCTCTCTCTCTCAAAAATAAATAAATGTTAATATTTTTTTTTAATGTCTGGTACCTGAATATAAATTTCAAATGTCTTCTTTCCTGTGACCCTAGAATCACTAATCCCCAATCAAAAGCACTGTTCATAGACATTACTCAATTTTCTAACAATCTTACCATTAAAAAGACTCTTATTTGAGATCACAACACACACACACACACACACACACACACACATACACACACACACACAGCACTTAATATAAGATCTACCCTCTTAGCAAATTAGAATGAAATTGGACTACTTTCTTATACCATACACAAAAACAAATTCAAAATGGATTAAAAACCAAAATGTGAGATGGGAAACCATAAAAATCCTGGAGGAGAACATAGGCCATAAACCTTTTGACATCAGCCATAGCAACTTCTTTTTTTTTTTTTTTAATGTTTATTTATTTTCGAAGAGAGACAGAGCATGAGCAGGGGAGGGGCAGAGAGTGGGAGACACAGAATGTGAAGCAGGCTCCAGGCTCTGAGCTGGCAGCACAGAGCCGGACGTGGGGCTTGAACTCATCAACCATGAGATCATGACCTGAGCCAAAGTTGTACACTTAACTGACTGAGCCACCCAGGCCCCCAGCCATAGCTACTTCTCACTAGGTATGTCTCCTGAGGCAAGGGAAAGAAAAGCAAAAATAAACTATTGGGACTACGTCAAAATAAAAAGCTTCAAGTATAGAGAAAAAGGGGGGGGGCAACCCAAGAAACATACTCTTAACTATATACAACAAAATGATGGTTACCAGAGAGGAGGTGAGTGGGGGGATGGCTAAATACATGATAGGGATTGAGCACACTTGTGATGAGCACTCGGTGTTGTATGTAAGTGTTAAATCACTAAATGGTACACCTTAAACTAATGTTATACTGTACGTTAACTAACTATAATTTAAATAAAGACTTAAAAAAAAAAAAAAAACAGTGGGTCATTGGTGAAGAACCAAAGTCTACAGACTTGCCAAGCATGTGGAGCCCTTTGGGCACACAATGAAAGCACATAGATAGATGATACATACATACATACATACATACATACATACATACATACATAAAATGGGATATTGCGTCTTCCCATTACTTATTTGCTTATATAGCTGCACAAATCCTCATTAATAGTTCTATAATAGTTCTGTAATTCTTAGATGATGGAGGGCCTTTCAATTTCTGTTTCAGGGACCGGTTGTTTTATCACAGTGGCCATAAGTTTGTTGTTGGTCCTACATTTATCAATACTTTTTTTTTAAATATAACTTATTGTCGGGGCGCCTGGGTGGCGCAGTTGGTTAAGCGTCCGACTTCAGCCAGGTCACGATCTCTCAGTCCGGGAGTTCGAGCCCCGCGTCAGGCTCTGGGCTGATGGCTCAGAGCCTGGAGCCTGTTTCCCATTCTGTGTCTCCCTCTCTCTCTGCCCCTCCCCCTCCCCCGTTCATGCTCTGTCTCTCTCTGTCCCAAAAATAAATAAAAAACGTTGAAAAAATTTTTTAAATATAACTTATTGTCAAATTGGCTAACATACAGCGGGTAAAGTGTGCACTTGCTTTTTGGGGTAACTTCCCGTGGTTCATCGCTTACATACAATACCCAGTGTTCATCCCAACAAGTGCCCTTCTCAATGCCCATCACCCATTTTCTCCTCTCCCCCACCCCCCTACCAGCTCTCAGTTTGTTCTCTGTATTTAAGAGTCTCTTATGGTTTGCCTTCCTCCCTCTCTGTTTGTAACTATTTTCCCCCCCTTCCCTTCCCTTCCTCCATGGTCTTCTGTTAAGTTTCTCAAATTCCACGAGTGAAAACATATGATATCTGCCTTTCTCTGACTGACTTATTTCACTTAGCATAATACCTTCCAGTTCCATCCACGTTGCTGCAAATGGCATGATTTCATTCTTTCTCATTGCCAAGTAGTATTCCATTGTATATATAAACCACATCTTCTTTATCCATTTATCAGTTGATGGACATTTAGGCTCTTTCCATAATTTGGCTATTGTCGATAGTGCTGCTATAAACATTGGGGTTACATATGTTCCTATGAATCAGCACTCCTGTATCCTTTGGATAAATTACTAGCAGTGCTATTGCTGGGTCGTAGGGTAGTTCTATTTTTAATTTTTTGAGGAACCTCCACACTGTTTCCAGAGTGGCTACACCACTTTGCATTCCCACCAACAGTGCAAGAGGGTTCCCGTGTCTCCACATCCTCGCCAGCATCTGTTGTTTCCTGAATTGTTCATTTTAGCCAATTTGACCAGTGTGAGGTGGTATCTCAGTGTGGTTTTGATTTGTATTTCCTTGATGATGAGTGATATTGAGCATCTTTTCATGTGTCTGTTGATCTGGATGTCTTCTTTGGAAAAGTGTCTATTCATGTCTTCTGCCCATTTCTTCCCTAGATTATTTGTTTTTCGGGTGTGGCGTTTGATAAATTCTTTATAGATTTTGGATACTACCCCTTTATCCAATATGTCATCTGAAAATATCTTTTCCTATTCCATAGGTTGCCTTTTAGTTTTTTTGATTGTTTTCTTTGCAGTGCAGAAGGTTTTTATCTTGATGAGGTCCTAATAGTCCATTTTTGCTTTTAATTCCCTTGCCTTTGGAGATGTGTTGAGCAAGAAATTGCTGAGGCTGAGGTCAAAGAGGTTGTTGCCTGCTTTCTACTCTAGGGTTTTGATGGTTTCCTGTTTCACATTTAGGTCTTTCATGCATTTTGAGTTTATTTTTGTATATGGTGTAAGAAAGTGGTCTAGTTTCCTTCTTCTGCATGTTGCTGTCCAGTTCTCCCAGCACCATTTGCTAAAGAGACTGTCTTTTTTCCATTGGATACTCTTTCCTGCTTTGACAGAGATTAGTTGGCCATACATTTGTGGGTCCAATTCTGGGTTCTCTATTCTATTCCATTGGTCTATGTCTGTTTTTGTGCCAATACCATACTGTCTTGATGACAGCCTCTAGTAGTAGAGGCTAAAGTCTGGGATTGTGATGCCTCCTGCTTTGGTTTTCTTTTTCAATATTACTTTGGCTATTCAAGGGTCTTTTGTGGTTCCATACAAATTTTAGGATTGTTTGTTCTAGCTTTGAGAAGAATGCCAGTGCAATTTTGATTGGGATTGCATTGAATGTGTAGATTGCTTTGGGTAGTATTGACACTATATTTATTCTTCCTATCCATAAGCATGGAATGTTTTTTCATTTCTTTCTGTCTTCTTCAATTTCCTTCATAAGTTTTCTATAGTTTTCAGCCTACTGATATTTTACATCTTTGATTAGGTTTATTCCAAGGTATTTTATGGATCAATACTTTTAAGTCCATCCTAATGTTCAGCTAAATGTTAGACATCCACCAGATCCATAATTTCTCATATAATTTTCTGACCAAGCTTCCTATTTCAGGTTTTAGCCCATTTATACGAAGAGAGAATAGGGATCCTTCCACATTAGCTTAGAGTCGACCCAAGAGTATTGTTTAAAGTTTCTTGAAACAGAATTCTAGAATCTTTTCAAGTCTTTTTTGTTGTTGTTTATAATCATAGCTATTCAAAAAGGACTACTTTTCTTTTCTTACTGTTTCCAGGCCTTTTTAAAGTATTTTCCATGATGGAACTTTAAAAAATTTTTTTAATGTTTTTTTCTTTTTTTTTTTTTTTTTTTGAGAGAGAGGGACAGAGACAGAGCACGAGTAGGGGAGGGGCAGAGAGAGGAAGACACAGAATCTGAAGCAGGCTCCATTCTCCAAGCTGTTAGCACAGAGCTGGACGCGGGGCTCAAACTCACTAACTGTCAGATCATGACCTGAGCCTAAGTCGGATGCTTAATCAACTGAGCCTCCCAGGCTCCCCTCCATGACGGAATTTTTTAAATTGTTTTCACTTTCCAACATGATAGGTTTCAATAAATCTTGTCTTTAATGGGAAAAGAGTAATTGGCTTAGATCTAAAATCCCTGGCCAGTAAATGACTAATATAATTCAAAATCCTGTAGCAATGTTTTGGTTTTTCTGTGGTCTGGGAAATTCTTTATTATGGTTGTAATATAATTCAGCTTATTTCATCTTCCTCTGATTTACCTTCTGGCAAAGCAATCTGGAGGGAGGAATGGCCCATTAAATCAATAGTCTTCTGGGCAAGACCTTGAGAGTAGACTAAGTTGTGAAATCACAGCAAGTCGAACATAAAGAATGCACAAGGAGGGCCAGTGTATGAAGACCCAAATAAAGTGGTTTCTTTTTTTAATGTTTATTTTTTGAGAGAGAGGTTGACAGAATGTGGGCAGGGGAGGGGCAGAGAGAGAGAGGAAGACACAGAATCTGAAGCAGGCTCCAGGCTCTGAGCTGTCAGCACAGAGCCTGACACGGGGCTCAAACCCACGAACTGTGAGATAATGACCTGAGCCGAAGTCGGACACTCAACCGACTGAGCCACCCAGGTGCCCCAAATAAAGTGTTTCCTTAACTTCAGCATTCCCCAGAGAATTTGGGGGGAAACCTGTAATGGGGTAAGAAGTTTGTTTTGAGCCCTCCACATACCAATTAAAAATGGCTTTTTTTTAACGTTTATTTATTTTTGAGAGAAAGAGACAGAGCATGAGCAGGGGAGGGTTGAGAGAGAGAAGGAGACACAGAATCTGAAGCAGGCTCCAGGCTCTGAGCTATCAGCACAGAGCCCAACGCAGGGCTCAAACCCACAAACCACAAGATCATGACCTGAGCCACTTAGGGGCCCCCGAAATGGCCTTCTGAATATTTGGTATGTTTCCTTCTTGCCAGAAGTTAGTCCAAGATGCTTTGTCTTCACCATTTCAAAAGTTCCCCATAATAGTCTTTGCAATTCTTATTCATGTTTAGTGAAATTGTGCTATCTAAGAAAATAAGCACATGAATTGTGGTTATAGTGAGAATACATATGAGTTCTGCTTGAAGGTTTGGTGTGGGCAGAGACATCCATTTGGGCACAAAAAAGTGCAAGTCTCCATAGCCAGCATCTAGTGGTCCTTATGAAATGGTGTGTTAGACTTTTGATTATAAACCTGTAATAGCCAGGAAATCATTAGCTCTGGAGTAGGGAAACTAAGAATAAAGACCTCCTGTGTTTTCTTGTTTAAACAGACGAGACAGAACCTTCCCATGGAGTGTTTTTTAGAGGAAGAGTTTATTGTTCCAGCAATAAACAAAGGCAAAAGCTGGCCTAACAGCATATGCATACCAATTAGTCCCAAAACCAGCTGAATGGTGAGTAGGAAAGTCTCTATCCCACCCCTGTCCTTAAGAAGCTTCGCTTTTAACATTCAAGCAAGGGTCAAACAAAATGAGCAAGAAAAAAGAGAGGTCATCTCAGAACTTGGTTAATAACAGTAAAAGAAAATGATGGTATGGAAAGTCAGTACTTCTCCCAGGAAGAATTGCTATCACAAGTTCCTATTTATTTATATTTGTTTTAAACCTAAGTATGTGGGAGTGCACAAGGACTTACACACCACTAGTTCTAGGAAAGCAAAATAAACACAGCTAGATTCAGTGGTAAGAAGCTCTGTTAAAGAATTAAAAGCTTCAGGGGGTGCCTGGGTGGCTCAGTTGGTTAAGCGACCGACTTCGGCTCAGGTCATGATCTCGCAGTTTGTGAGTTTGAGCCCCACGTCGGGCTCTGTGCTAACAACTCAGATCCTGGAGCCTACTTCAAATTCTATGTCTCCCCCTCTCTCTACCCCTCCCCTGCTCACGCTCTGTGTCTCTCTGTCTCTCAATAATAAATAAACATTTTTAAAAATTTAAAAAAAAAAGAATTGAAAGCTTCAGATGACCAATGAGAACATACATCAACCATTATTGGGCTGAGATGGCCCAAGTCACCATGATAAAAGGAACCATGGCTGATTACAATGTTGCTACAAGAAAGAACAAGGTGAGTTTGGAGCTCCTTGTGATGTCAAAAAGCTAGGAAGTGCCCCCCAAATAATAGAGACATGTCAAAAGGCACAGGAGCTAACTTGAAGGGACTCCCAGTGGCCATGTGTGGAACAATTTGAGTAACACAATGAACAGTGGTACTAATAGATACAGACCATTACACAAAACAAATACCCATGAGTTCATACCGATATAGGTAAAGAATTGAATAGGAGGAGAAGGAAAACCACTTCCTTATAGTAGAATTCTAATAAATGTAGATGGAATAATGGAAGTAGAACACCACTGTTTGAAAATGCCACAGTAATAATTGTTTCAAGTAAGAATCATCCTTGGATACTAAATGAGTGGGCAAAAGAATAAGGTGGAATATTTACATAGTCTCAAAGCCATCTGCCAATAAGATATTAACTACAAAGGGAAAAAATAGTAACTTTATTAATTTTATTTTTTATGTTTATTTCATTTATTTTTTTTTAATTTTTTTTAACGTTTATTTATTTTTGAGACAGAGAGAGACAGAGCATGAACGGGGGAGGGGCAGAGAGAGAGGGAGACACAGAATCGGAAGCAGGCTCCAGGCTCTGAGCCATCAGCCCAGAGCCTGACGCGGGGCTCAAACTCCCGGATGGTGAGATCGTGACCTGAGCTGAAGTCGGACGCTTAACCGACTAGCCACCCAGGGGCCCCTATTTTATTTATTTTGAGAGAGAGAGAGCATTTGCAAGTGGGGGAAGGGCAGAGAGAGAGAGGGAGAGAGGAGATCTCAAGCAGGCTCCGCACAGTTAGCATGGAGCCCAATGCAGGGCTTGATCCCATGACTGTGAGATAATGACTTGATGCTTAACTGAGTTCTCGAACTTTATTAATTTTAAACACACACCACTTTAAACAAGTGATTACCTGTAACTACTAGTAAACTAACATCACTAGTAGTAAGATATGGTGACATCATATACCTGAGAAAGCCACAACATCATTTCCATGGGATTTTTGACAAAATTTCATAACTGTAATCAGATAAACCCACATTGACAACCATTGTATAAAATAAATAGCATTCTTCAAAAGTATCAAAGTCATGAAAGGCAATGAAATGTGGAAGAAACTATCCCAAACTGGAGAAGGTCTAGAAGACAAGAAACTGCCTGGATATAATATATGCCCAGGATTGGATCTTGAACCAGAAAAAAGACATTACTAGGACAACTGAAAAAATATAATAAGATATGCAAATTAAGTATTAATTTCCTGATCATGATCATTGTTCTGTGGTTATATGCTAATATTTGAGGAAGCTATATGAAAGGTATATGAGATTTTTTTCCCTTCATTTTGCAACTTTTTTTGGTAAGTCTAAAGTTATTTCAAAGTGAAAAGTTCAAGAGGAAAAAAAGCAAGCTTAAAAATAATGTAATCAATATGATCTGACTTTTATAAAGAGAAAAATGCCCATTGAATCTACTTAAGTAGAGTTAATACATGAGTATTCAAGCACACAAGCATTTAAGGAAGGCTACAAACTCTGTAACTAACGCTGGCTGCAGGAAGGGATTGTGCTGGGATGGAGATAGAGACGTGAGATGGGAAGGGAAAGAAGAGATTAGTCACTTTTTTTCTAAACACTTTCTGTGTAGAAGGCCAATAAAATCCATTCTCCTCTAAGGACAGATTTACCTTTGACCACCTTTCCAACTCTATTCCACTGGAAATCTTATAAAGGTGGTGTGTCATATAGACTCTCACATGGCCTCCAATTATCCCACCTCCTGGTATTCACACCCTTGTGTAATCTCCTTCCACTGAGTATGGGCAAGGCTGGCGACTTACTTATAACCATTTAACACTATAAATTTCCCTGGAAACACTGCTTTAGCTTCCATCCACCAATTTTGATGTTATGTTTTCATTTTTCATTCGGTTCAAGAAATGACAATATTTCCCTTAATACTTCCTATTGGTGATAAATAAATAATAGATTGGAATAAATAAATAATTCCTATTTGGCCAAGAAATTATTCTGAAATGTATTATTTAATTTCTAAGTATCTATTATTTAATTTCTACATATAAATCATATATACCTCATATACGTGGAATCTTGCAGTATTTATTAATACCAACTTCTCTCTTTTAGTTGGGTGAGTTTAGGTCATTTCCATTTAATGAAATTATCCATATGCTTGGATTTAGGTGTACCATGTTGTTATTTGTTTTATGCAGTTTTTCCTGTTTTTCCTTCCTTCATTTCCCCTAATCCTGCCTCCATTTGAGTTCCTTGAATATTGCTATCATTCCATTTTAATTGATCAGGTTTTTAAAAATAATATCTGTTTGTATAGATTGTTTTAGTTGGTTACTATGAAAATTACAATTTACATATTTAACTTTCCACAGTCAACACTTTACCACTTAAGTGGAATTGAGAAATCTTTCAACTACATGGATCCCTTTACCCTCTTCCTCTTTATGTTATAGTTATTTTATATATTATATACGTATACTTTGGAAACCCATGCAGATAACATTATTTGTTCTCCTTTCAAACATCAAATATATTTTTCAAGAACTCAAAGTGGAATATATGCCAACATATTTACCATTTCTCTATCTTCTTATCCCTGATGCACCATTTTCTTCTGGTGTCATTTCCCTTCTGTCTTTAAGAACTTGGTTTAGCTAAAATAAACAAACAAACATCAAAAAAAAAATAAAAATAATTTCCTTTAGTAATTCTTTTACAGCAGAGCTGACCACAACAAATACTCTTAGCTTTCCTTCATCTCAGAACACATTCACTTTACCTTCATTCCTTTTTTTTTTCTTCTTTTAAAATTCTAGTTAGTTAACACACAGTGTTGTCACGGCTTCAGGAGTGGGACCCAGTGATTCCTTTCTTACATGTGACAGCCAGTGCTCATCCCAAAAAGTGCCTACCTCCCTACCATCCCTACCACCCACCTCCCCTCCCGCAACCTTCAGTTTCTTTTCTGTATTACAGTTTCCTGTGGTTTGCCTCCATATGTTTTTATCTTATTTTTCCTTCCCTTCCCCTCTATTCATCCAATTCCACATATGAGTGAAATCATATGATATCTTCCCTTCTCTGATGGACTTATTTTTCTTAGCATAATACCCTCTAGTTCCATCCACGCTGTTGCAAATGGCAAGATTTCATTCTTTTTCATTGCTGAGTAGTATTCCATTGTGTATATATACCACATCTTCTTTATCCATTCATCAGTTGATGGACATTTGAGCTTTTTCCATAATTTGGCTACTGTTGATAGTACCGCTACAAACATTGGGGTGCATATGTCCCTTGAAATCAACATTTTTGTGTCCTTTGGATAAATACCTAGTAATGCAATTGCTGAGCAGTATGATAGTTCTATTTTTAATTTTTTTTAATTTTTTAACGTTTATTTATTTTTGACACAGAGAGAGACAGAGCATGAATGGGGGAGGGTCAGAGAGAGAGGGAGACACAGAATCCGAAGCAGGCTCCAGGCTCTGAGCTGTCAGCACAGAGCCCGAAGCGGGGCTCTAACTCACGGACCGCGATCATGAACTGAGCCGAAGTTGGATGCTTAACTGACTGAGCCACCCAGGTGCCCCTATATTTTTAATTTTTTGACAAAGCTCCATACTATGTTCCAAAGTGGCAAAGGGTTCCCCTTTCTCTGCATCTTTACCAACATCTATTGTTTCCCGAGTTGTTAATTTTAGCTGTTCTGACAGGTGTGAGGTGATATCTCATTGTCGTTTTGATTTCTATTTCCCTGATGATGAGTGATGTTGAGCATCTTTTCATGTGTCTCTTAGCCATCCGGATGTCTTTTTTGGAAAATGTCTAATCATGTCTTCTGTCCATTTCTTTACTGGATTACTTTTTTTCAGGGGGGTGGTGTTGAGTTTGGTAAGTTCTTTATAGATTTTGGATACTAACCCTTTATCTGATATGTCACTTGCAAATATCTTCTTCCATTCAGTCAGTTGCCATTTAGTTTTGTTGATTGTTTCCTTCACTGTGTAGAAGATTTTTACCTTGATGAGGTACCAATAGCTCACTTTTGCTTTTATTTCTCTTGCCTGTGGAGTCATGTCAAGTAAGATGCTGCTGTGGCCAAGGTAAAAGAGGTTGCTGCCTGTTTTCCCCTGTAGCATTTTGATGGTTTCCTGTCCCACATTTAGGTCTTTCATCCATTTTGAATTTATTTTTGTGTATCGTGTAAGAAAGTGGTCCAGTTTCATTCTTCTGCATGTCAGTGTCCACTTTTCCCAGCACGATTGGTGACTTTTACTAAGTATAAAATTTCAAATTGACAGGGGCACCTGGGTGGCTGAGCTCAGTCAGTTGCACATCTGACTTTAGCTAGAGTCATCATCTCACAGTTGGTGAGTTCCAGCCCCACATTGCCCTCTGTTGTCAGCTTGGAGCCTGCTTCAGATCCTCTGTTCCCTTCTCTCTCTACACCTCCCCCACTTATGCTCTCTCTCTCACAAAAAAAAATAAGCATTTTTAAAAAAAGAAAAATTCAAATTGACAGTTCTTTTCTTTCAGCAAATGAAAACATCATGCTGCTTACTTCTGTAGTTTCTGGTTAGAAATCTACAGTCATTCATGGGGCATCAGTTGTGCATCCGACTTCGGCTCAGGTCATGATCTCGTGTTTTGTGAGATCGAGCCCTGCATCGGGCTCTGTGCTGATAGCTTGGAGCCTGGAGCCTGCTTCAGATTCTGTGTCTCCCTCTCTCTGGCCCTCACCACTTGTGCTCTCTCTCTGTCTCTCAAAAATGAATAAATGTAAAAAAACAAATTAAAAAAAAAAAAGAAAAAAGAAATCCACAGTCATTCAAGTTGTTCATCCCTTACAGGTAATATACCTTTTTTTTTCTGGGTCATTTCAATATTTTTGTTGTGTTAAGTTTTCAACAGTTTAATTTTGTTTGGTCCTAGCATGGTATTTCTTTGGACTTGTACTTCTTTGGGTTTGTTTAGCTTCTAGAATCTGTAGGTTTATGTAGTGTGCCAAATTTAGAAATTTTTCAGCCATTATCTCTTGAAACATATTTCTCAGCACTGAACAATTTGTACTTGTCCTTCTGATGACAAGAAGTTTTACCTTTTATTCTTCCACAGGTCCCTGAGTCTCCATTCCTTTGTTTTAAGTCTTCTTTTCTCTGTCTTTTCCAAATTGGATAATTTCTACTGATCTATTTCCAATTTCACTGACAGTGTTATCTGTCATCTCCACTTAGCTTCTGAGCTCAGCCGGTGAGTTTTATATTTTAGTCAGTGCATGTTTCAGATCTAATATTTCCATTTGCTTCTTCTTTAAATATCGTTGCTGAATCCTATATTTCTCTTAATTTTACAAGTTCTTGTAGTTGTGTGTTAGGATATTTTTAAATAATTGATTTAAGTCTTTGTCAGATACTTCCAATATCTCTGTCATGTGAGAGTTGACGACATCATTATTGAGTTCATTATTATTTCTCATGAGAATTGAGATTTTCTTGGTTCTTCATGTGCTGAGTCATTTTGAACTTGGATATCATGTTTGCAGACTCTGAGTCTTTTTAAAAACTCTCTGGAAAGCATTTATTTCCTAATTTAGGCAAGAAATAGACCTGACTCAGTTCAGGTCATAAATTCCATCCCATCTTCTATAGTCTACAGTTTCAATGTCAGTGAACTCTTCAAAACCTTTGCAAAAGTATTCACATAAGTCACACATGTGCATCACCCAGGGAAGCCTGGCTTCTGGCCAGAAATCTTTCTGGTAATTCAGCTTTCAGACTCCTTATTATGCTGATTAAGATCAAATACATTCGTGCAGAGTTTGGGAGTAAATCTTTGAGTTATTTGACAAATTAATGTGCTATGTTTCCTCAGGTTCCCCCTCATCATGGTATCTACAATATATCTCACTTTCCTAAATACCTCTTCTAGCTTCTGTGGCTAGAAGCATTGGGACTTCATCACTCTTCTCTTCTGCTCTCTTTTGACTGGACCAAGAAGTGAGAGAACCAGAAGATGAAAACATGGTAAATGCACCACTGATTTGGTGGTACTTTGAATTCTGATCTTCTTTTCTGTCCTTCTGCTACTATTCACAATGCAGAATCCTCTAATGGCAGCCAGATCCATCCTGTTTTACAGCCATTTTCAGTGGGGGAGACAGGGCATATCATCTTTCCCCCAACCTACCTGAAATTGGTTCCTACAGTTATTTATTTACTTCTTTATTTCTGCATATCACCTACATCCAATCTTGGACCTCCAGTTTTTGAACACCTTCTGATCTTGACTCATTTTCCTTGTTCCCCAGCCAAAGCCCAGTACTCAGTCACTGTAGTATTCAGTCATTTGCACACCTTTTGTGTTGTAACTGCCTTGCCTAGCCCCATCCTGAGATCAAAGGGAAGACTCCCTGAGGTTTCTTGGGGGGAAATGCCTGATAACTACTTCCCTGCATTAATTACCTAGAGCATCAGCAAGATAATGAAAGCAACATTTTATGATTTCCCACAGGCATGTAAGTTTCACCGAAAAATATTTTCAAGTTGACCTAAACAATGGAAAAAGTACTCCCTGAAGAATTAATTATCTGCTAATTTATCCCCTCTGGAGTCACTGGTAGGCTAATGAATTTGTTACTTTTTATTATAAGCCCAGGGGACAGAGAATTTCTGTATGGTAGCTCCTTACTCATGGTGTTCAGGGATGACTAGGGTCCTATGTAGCCCGGCAGAATTCCCTGAAAATGCTATCACAATTACCACTAACTAACTCTGAAGCCACTTCTGCTCAGGGCTCTCAGAGCCAGTTGACATGCAAAGTAAGCAAAAATAAACAAACTTCCTCTTGCCTGTCACCCTGCTTCTTTATTCTTTGTATCCCTTCTTCCTACAAACAGTTTAATTCTAATAAGCCCCTCGCCTGAGGCTCCTATTCCCCACTGCATTGATTTGCTTATACTCCACTTTATTCCTGGATATAAAACAGCTTATTGTTTCTGAAAGAGCGGACCTAGGCCGGCTGACTCCATTTTGTTCTTTGTCCTCCATCTTGAATGACTATGTCCCCAACATGGCCCCCTCTCCGGGAAAACTGCCGAAAGAAATTCCCACTCAAACCTCAGACGACGCCTCGTCTCCTTGAGTAACTTCCCACTCACCCATTCAAACTTCCCGTTCAAACCACACCCGGCAACCTGAGCAACGGGACTCTGACCCTTCCCCAGCCAATCAGCTAAGGCCATGACCATCACCCCACCAACTGCCCCTAGACCCCTATAAAACCTTTGTGCTTTTGAAACTCGCTCTCTCTCCGGTATCTCACCGCTGTGTCGGTGCAGGTAGGGGATTGAGCTCGAGCTAGCTCGAATAAAGGCTCTTTGCTTTTGCATCGGACTCAGCTCCCTGGTGGTCTTTGGGGATCACAAATTCTGGGCATAACAGTTTCCTCACCTTCATTTTCCTCACTGATAATCTTCTTGAAAGACAAACTTATACTTCCTGGAAGAGAACTGGAATAATGTCAAAGGAGTGAAATATTTTGTTGTGTCTCAAAGTGTGTTCCCTACATCAGTAGCAATACATCACCTGGTAACTGGTTATAAATGCATATTAGTAGGCACCATCTACATTATCAGAAACTCTTGGGATGGGGCCCTGTAATCTGTGTTTTAACAAACCCTCCAAGTGACACTGATGCATGCCAAAGTTTGGGAACCATTGCAACTAGGGACTTAATAATTGCCTTAGCAGGGGCAGGATGAAGAAGAAGAGTGTTTCAGATGTGGATTACCTGGAAAATTGAACTGGTTTTTCACTATGCTTGGAAGAAGACTTAGTGCTAGTATCCTTAGTGGCTGAGTGAGGTGAAGGAGGGGAGGTGAAGTATAAATGTTCAGTGAGATGGGCTGACAATGCCAGAAGCCTTCATTCCCTTTCTGTCTACCTGCTCCATCTGTTGGCCTGGATATTAATCTCTCCAGCTACTGATAACACTTTGGCAATGATACCCAGTGGCATTCTTCTAATAAAAATTCATTCATTATTCTTCCAGGTTTTTTCTCCATTTTTTGTTAAAAACAAACACGTTTTTAATGACTAGTCTTCACAAATATGGCATTATCATGCTTTCCATATATTACTTCAATAACCCACTGACATTTTTTGGCTGACTTTTTGCAGTTCTTAACATCACATAAATTTGGATTCAACCAAAAAATGAGTTTGCTGATGTAATACTTATTTCAGTATTATAAATAATCTGGAAGCTGAATCATTATGTCTTGTGATAGAAACAGAATTATATGCTGCACTAGAGTCTATAAAAGAACAAAGTTTGCCCTCATGTACAAAGCATTCCCCCATATGACCATAATCTTCAAGGGAAAGAAGGAAACAGCGAATGACTAAACAAAACTTCTATTTCAAGAAAATTTTTTCCTTTACTTCAGAGAAATTTTGAGCAAGTGGAATATGTCCAGGATAATACTGAATTTGATCCTGGTTATCTGGCATCAGAAATTCCACCTAAACATCATGAAAATACTGACTATGAAAGCATGATAAGTTTTTTTTTAATAGACTACAGTTTACCATCAATAAAAAGGCTAGCCCCTGAAAAGAAAATCAAGTATTTCTTCAAACTTATCAAATAAGAGAGGACATTATTGAACATTAAAGAGTCAGAAGACATTTTTGTGGTTAGCTCACAACTATGGCTGCAGTCCTCCTCCCATCAGAGGTAGGAAGAGTTTTGCAACAGTTAACAATTTTTTCATGAAAATATACTCACAACTCAAAGATGATTATAATGTTTTGTTTTGTAAGATTCTATTTCAATTTTTGGTAAGTACATTGTATTTTGAGAAAAAATATGTATTTGTTCATAATTTATGTAAATATTTGGCTTATGTTTAGCATTTATATTTTTCATTCCTCATTTTTTGGGGTGAATGATTTACATTTAAATGAAGAACACAGTTCATAAGTTAAAGCTGGTTAGTTTGACAAGTGTATATCCCCATGTATCCACCATCGTAATTAAGATATATAGCATTTCTATAACCCCATAAATTTCCCTTCTCTTTTCACAATTACTTCCTTCTACCCTGATTACTGTGCTGATTTGCATTATCATATAATAGTTTTACCTGGTTTTGAACTTTATATAAGTGGAATAATACCATACACACTCTATGTCTAGCTTCTTTCATTCTACAGTCTTTGAGATCCCTCCATGTTGTTGCATGTATCACAAGTTGGTTTCATTTTATTGCTAAGTAGTAATCCCTTTCCATAATGACTAATGATTTTGAATATCTTTCTATATATTTATTGGCTTCCATGTATTTCTCCAATGAACTATTTTTTTTAAGTTTATTTATTTTGAGAGATAGACAAAGAGAGAGCATGAGAGCATGAGTTGGTTGGGGTACAGGGCGAAGAGAGGGAGAGAGAGAATCCCAAGCAGACTCCATACTCTCAGCACAGAGCCTGATGTGGGGTTCAATCTCACAAATGGTGAGATCATGACCTGAGCCCAAATCAAGAGTCTGACACTCAACCAACTGAGCCACCCGGGCACCCTTCTGATGAAGTATTGATACAATACGTTTCCATTTCTTTATTGGGCTTAGTGCCTTATTATTAATGAATTTCAAGTGTTCTTTATATATTTTGGATACAAGTCCTTTTTCAGATATGTGTTTTGAGGTCGGTTTTCTCAAAGTTCGTAGCTCATGTTTATTCTCTTAAGCATTTATTAAACAAGCTTAGGACAACAAAGATTTATTGTTTTTCAGTTCTTTGGCTTGGCAATCTTGGTGGTTTTACTGCTGGTCTTGCCCCAGATCATTCAGATAACTACAGATATCTTATGGCTTAACTGGAACTGGAAGGCCCCAAATGACATTACATACATGTCTAGAAATGGTTCTGGCTATTGTTATGTATGCCTCTTCCTCGAAGAAGCCTCTTATCTTCTAGTTAGCTAGACTGGACTTCTTCACAACATGGAGGCTTCAAGATCCTAAGAGAGGGAAAGCAGAGGCTGTGATGCCTCTTCGGTCCTAGTAGCCAAAGAATTGTAACATCACTTGTGCTGCGTTCCACATTTTTCCTCTCTCTGTTATTCTTTCTTTATTCCTGATATTCCAATTTTTTCCTAGTATCATTTCTCTTCTGCCCAAAGAACTTCGTGTGTGCGTGTGTGTGTGTGTGTGTGTGTGTGTGTGTGTTTGAATTCAGGTTTACTGGCAACAAACATTTTCATTTTCCTTCATCTAAGAATACCTTGATTTTACCTTATTCTTGAAGGATATCTTTGCTAGGCATAGAAGTCTAGAAAAATTGTTCTTTCCTTTCAGCACATTAAAAATATTATACCACTTCTTCCTGGGTTCCATGGTTTCAACTGAGAGATCTACTGTTCTTCCCTGCAGATAACGCATCATTTCTTTCTGACTGCTTTCAGGAATATTCCTTTCTCTTTTGTTTTTTGAAGTATATTTCTGATGTATCTTGATGTGGATTTTTGTTTGGGGTTCATTCAGTTTCTTGAATCCATAAATGTATGTCTTTTACCAATTGGAGATGTTTTTAGCATTATTTCTTTGAAAATGGTTTCAGCCCCACATCCTTCTAGTCTACTCTTGGGTCTCTGATTATATAAATGGTAGAAGTTTTGTTATTTCCCTACATGTCCCTGAGATTCTGTTCATTTCTTTCCAGTCTATTTTCTCTCTATTGTTCAAATTGGGTTATTTCTATTGTTCTACCTTTGAGTTCACTTATTTTTACCCCTGTGATATTAATTCTGTTCTTTGGCCTCCCTGGTGAGTTTTTTATATTGGTTATTTATATATTTCAGTTCTATTATATCCATTTTATTTTTTGTATCTTCCATTTCTTTGCTAGTATTTTCTACAATGAATTAGAAAATCACTATTTGTAATAACCGATTCAGGCAAGATCATCAGGGGATCCTAAAGTTAATGGATAAACGTTTGAAGAGACGGGTTTGTACATAGTCTCAAAGTATTGTCCCACAAACATATAATGATTCCTTATTCATTGATAAGTAATATGCATACTTTATTAACTACTTATTAATTAGTTGATAAAGTAGTTATACTTATTAGTCAATAAAAAATACTTTTTAACATTAATGTGGAGAAACATGGCTCACACCATCTGAGCCATGTGATAAAACTGGCATATCATGTGTCTTTGGTATATTACACTGAAAAGAACACAGATTCACTTCTGTAGTATTCTAGCCAAAAGTGCACGTATAGAATGAAACTATAAGGAAATATCCAACAAACCAAATAGAGGAATTCTATGAGATAACTGACCAGTATTCAGAAAATTCTAAGGTCAAGAGAGATAAGGAAAGATTGGGGAATCATTCCAGATCAAAGGTAACTAAAGACACACAACAAGTAAATGACCATGTGATCGTGGATTGGATCATGGACTAGAAATGGAGAAAAGAGAAGTTAACTTTTCTTTTTTTTTTTTTTGTTTTTTTTGTTTTTTTTGTTTTTTTGTTTTTGCCATAAGAAACATTGTTGGGACAACTGGAAAATTTAAATGGGATCTATATTAGATGGTGGTATGGTGTATTGTATGAATATTAATGTCTTGATTTTAATGGCTGTGCTATAATAGGGAAGTGTATTCATTCATTAGGGCTGCCATCACAAAATACTACCAATGTGCGGCTTAAACAGCAAAAAACTTATTTTCTCAAGTTCTGGAGGCCAGAAGTCGAAGATTAAGATGACTGCAGGTTTGGTTTCTGATGAGACTTTTCCTGGCTTTCAGATTTCCACCTTCTTACTGAGTCCTCAAACACACATACTCCTGGCATCCCTTCTTCTTACAGGGATACCAGTCCTATTGTGTTAAAAGTCCCACCATCATGACTTCATTTAATTTTAGTCACCTTCTTAAAGGCTCTGTTACTAACTACAGTCACAGTGAGGATTAGGGTTTCAACATGCGGACTTTGTGTCCTCACCATAGTTTTATAAGTCTTGAATCTTATCTAGTCTCCAACTTTATTCTCATTCATCAAGATTGTCTTGGCTATCCTAGGTACTTTTAATTTCTATAAAATTTTAGAATTTGTGTATTAATTTCCACAAAAATACCTGGTGGGATTTTTTTTATTACAATTGCATCTATATAGATGGGACAGATTAGTCCATAATTTTCCTTTTTATGTAATGTCCTTGTTAAGTCTATCATTAAAATTCTATTGAAACTTCCTTTGTTGTTCAGCAGATGATAAATTTTAGTAAATATTCCATGTACACTGGAGAATGTTACTCTATGGTTGCTGGATATGGTGTTCTATGTGTAAGTGTTTAAACATGTGGTTTAAATATTCTATGTTATTATTGATTTTTGTCTGTTTGTTCTACCACTTACTGAGAGAGATGTTTTTTAAAATCTCCATTCATGATTTTGGATTTAATTTTAGCTTTGTCAGCTGTTGCTTCATATATTTTAAGGCAAATTTAGACCATCATGTCTCCCTATTAATACTTTTATTATTATAATGCATTTTATACGTGTTTGTATGTATACAAATCTTTACATCTTTACCTCTTGTGGTAGTTTTTATCTTAAAGTCTACTTTGTCTAGTACTTACACAGTTACCTCACCATCCTTTGAGTTTGTGTACTATATGTTTAGTTCCTCTTTCTCTATCCTTTAACTTATAACCTTTCTATGTTCTCATACATCAGGTGTGACTCTCTTGAGCAGTGTATAGCTCAGTCTATTTATTTTTTATTTAATCTGACAATCTTCTTTTAAATTGGGTATTTAGCCTACTTTCATTAATTTATTACTATAAATTTGAGTCAATCCCTAATGTCCTACTGTTTGTTTCCTACTTCTCTCTTTTGTTCTCCTTTAATCTCCTTTTAAAAGTATTTATGGACCTTTGGGGCGCTGGGTGGCTCAGTCAGTTGAGTGTCTGGCTTCGGTTCGGGTCATGATCTCACGTCTATGGGTTCAAGCCACGCATCGGGCTCTGTGCTGACAGCTCAGAGCCTGGAGCCTGTTTTGGATTCTGTGTCTCCCTCTCTCTCTGGCCCTCCCCTGCTTGTGCTGTCTCTCTCTGTCTCCAAAAAATTAAAAGTTAAAAAAAAGGTATTTATAAACTTTCAAATAGAATTTTTATTTCTTCATAAGGTGTATGTTTTTAAAGTTCCAAAACATAGCTTTGCTTTTTCAAACTAAACACATGCAAGAAACCAAGTAACCACTAGGTAACCACTATACTCATTTTGAAAACTGCACATTAGTTTTGCGAGTTTTCTGGATACTTTTTATTAGTAGTCGAAGCATACATTATGGGTCTTTTTGCAGTCTTTTCACTCAACATTATGTTTGTGATTTTTACACATGTTATTTCCTGAACATGTGTTTTGCTCAGTATTTCTGTTCAAATACGCTGCAATTTCTTTTTTCATCCTTTTCTTGAAGGACATTTATGTCACTACAAGTTTGGAGATGTTACAATTAGTTCTACAAATATATTTCTGATATATATATATATATATATATATATAATATATATACAATACACACACATATATGTACATATTTATGTATATCATTTTATCTAAAATTTGCTATGTATTATATATACACACATTGTTATGAAACTGCTAGATTATAGGGCAAATATGTAAAACATGCTCAACTTCGGTAGATTTCAACTTTTACACTTCCAGCAAGAGTAAATGGGGTTCCAGTATTCCCACTGACACTTGGCACTGTCTGGTTTTTGCATTTTAGACATTCTGGTTAGTGTGAAATATTATTGTATTGTGGTTTTAATTTATATTTCCATAGTAAATAAATAACCGAAACATTTTAATATAATGTCAGCCTTTTGTGTAATCTCTTTTTGTGAAGACATTTTTGCCCAGTTTTCTTTCATTCCACTGTCTTTTCCTTACTGATTTGTACATTTGTCATATTAAAAATAGCTTCTCCCAGACTGTGGCTTGCCTTTTCAATTCCTCAATGCTGTCTTTCAATAAACAGAGGTACTTAATATTACCGTTTTTTATGGCAAACTTTTGTCTTGGTCAAGTAGTTTTTTATCTGCCCCCAAAGATAACATATTTGGCCATGTTTTCTTGTACATGATTGTTATACCATTTACATATATAGCTGCAACTCATCTTCTGGATTTCTTTACTTTTTTTTCTCCTCTTTTAACTTTTACTTTTGGTACGATATAAAGTAAGGGTCAAGTTGTATTTTCTCCACTTGAGTACCCACTTGATGCAACACCAGTTACATTCATTGAAAAGATCATCACTGCCCTATTTCCTCAGACTATCATCTTTGGCATGGATGTGATGATGTATATTTTATTGATAACTCAATAAGTCAGAGAAAGACACACACTGTATGATCTCATTTGTAGGTGAAATCTAAAAATATCTAACTCACAGAAACAGATAGTGAAATTGTGGTTGTCAGGGCCTGAGGGGTGGGGGAAATGGGGAGATATTGGTCAAAGGATATGTACATATCCATATACATACATATCCATATCCTTTAAATTATGAAATAGGTAAGTTCTGAGCATCTAAGGCACAGCATGGTGACTATAGTTAACAATACTGCATTGCACTCTTGAAAATTGCTATGAGAGTAGAGCTTTAACATGCTTACCATAACAACAACAAAGTGGTAATTATGTGAAGTGAAGGACATTTTAGTTAACCTTACTGTGGTAAACATTTCATAATATATGTGTGTACCAAATCATCACTTTGTACACCTTAAGTTTACACAATGTTATATGTCAATTATATCTCAATAAAGGTGGGAAAAAAATTTTGAGCTTCATAAAGTTTTTTAGAAATTACATTAACTCTTTGATACCTTTTGAAAAAGTGTGTAAGATTTACATTGTTCCTCCTTTCAATGAAGCACTGAGATGTACCATAAGAAACCCTGTATCACTGAGAAATAGGACAGAAATTAAGAGTATAGAGGACACTATTTAGTAGAAGCCCATTAAGGTGCAGACATGAAGACTGGAGCTAGAGGGAAAATGGAAAAGCAGTGGAAAGAGGATCCCTACACCCAATGCTGAATGAAGTTCCGAGAGCTGTCTGAATGTAGAATCACTCTCCACCTTCAGTGTCCATAGGACCAGGCCTATTGTGACACCTGATTCAGGATTTTAATGAATGAGATGCTACTTGTGAAATAAAACCCCCTCGCTAGCCATGATTGATAGGATTTCCATTCTTTTCAAGACAAAGAGTCGAACTAAGATGGGCATGAGGAGAAAGCAGAGCTGAGCCCACCCAGCTCCTCTATTTTTGGCTGGATGTATCTTTCCCCAGTAGCAGACATGATGCACCAAGGTGAGGCACACTGCCGGCAGAAGCCAGCCTTCTGAGGATGCAGCACATGTCACCCTGGCAGTATCCTCTCAGTCAATCTGAGCGTGGCCTTCCCCACTATGCATGCACTGGCCACTGTCCTGCCCTGCTCTGTGACTGGCCTGACCTCCCAACTAAGGAAGATGATGACAGATACCTCCACCCAAGGCTCAGCAGTCCAGTCATATTGGGGGGCTGACGAGTTCCAATTTATCTCCTCTGGCTCCTGAGAACTCTTCTTAGGACCTCTGTCTCCAAGCAGTGATAAGTGCTGGATAAGAACACAGAATTTGATTGTGTTGTCAGTCGTGAGAACACTTTCCCAAACCAATATCTATATAAAGGTTCTGATCACCCTTACATCCCCAGAGCCAAATGTGTGAAAAGAGATCAGTCTGGTTTACTGAATCTTAGGAATCTTGGACCCTGACTTTATGACACGAACCAATACAATACTAATTGATCAGATGATGTCTTAAGCCCAGCCAAAAAATCCCATTTCATAAAAGGGGATTGATTATATAAATTAGTTTTCTCTCCATTGCACACTGTTCATCTTCTCCTCTACATAGTTCCCCTCCATTAACAGTAAAATTATTTCATGTAATAAGCTCTAAGGGTGTTACTAGAAAAGGTGTGAACTCAAAAATGTGAACATTGCCCCCATTTTAAAGGAGTTTGGTTTGGAGGGGGTAGTATTGAGAGCTCTTCCATACTCTGTGTAAAATCCTGACTGGTCGATTTCCATATAATACAGAGATTGAGCCAGATAATCTCTGGGGTCCACTTGAAAATATTCATGGAGGTAGCAACAAGATGCTGTGGGAACAAGGAACTAGTTCAGAGCTGAACTACTGACGGGTGTAATGAAATGGCTGAAGTTTGGCAAGGCAGGAATAAGTTAAGGAATTGTGGCCAAACTACTGAAAAAAGTGTGGGTTTAGTCAGGATCTGATAATAATTTATTATACTTTAACTGAATGCACTTTATATTACCTTGAGATAGACTATGCTTGAAGGGTAAGCTTGACAAATAGAAGAATGAAATCCAAAACTCAATCTATAAATCCAGGATGGTCATTACCAGCCATAGATGGTACCCAGTGAAGGACAAACCCTAACGAGCAGATTAATGCTCTAGATTCTGGTGCCATAAAACATTTTATTTAGAAAATCCCCTAGCCTAATTCTAGGTTGAAGATATTTCCACTCATAATTTTTAAACCACTTCATTAAAGTATGATTGATATACAAAAAGCTGTAGATATTTGGTGTATACAATTTGATGTGTTTGGAGATAAGTATACACTGTTGAAATTATCATCACTATCAATGCCATTAACCTATCTATCATCTCCAAATATTTCTTCCTAGGCCCTTTGTTGTTGATATTTTGTCCTTACATGGCAGTTAAAGGCATTTAAGATCTACCTTCTTAGCAAATGTTTAAGTAGGCAAGAAAGTATTGTTAATCATAGGCCCTATGTTAGACAGATGTCTAGAACTTATTTATTATGTATAACTCAAACTTGTTCACTACCTCCCTGTTTTCCCTTCTCCCCCGCCTCCTGACAACCACCATTCTACTCTCTGCTTCTATGTATTTAATTAGATGCCACATACAAGTGATCAGTATTTGTGCCTGGCTTATTTTACTTAGGATAATATCCTTCAGGCATATCCGTGTTGTTTCAAGTGGCAGGATCTTCTTCTTTGTAAAGGCTGAATGATATCCCATAATATGTATATGCCACATTTTCTTTATCCAGTCTTCTTTACCTGGACTTTTAGGTTATATCCACATCTTAGCTATTTTGAAAACTGCTGCAGTGAACATGGGAGTACAGATATCTCTTTGAGATACATATTTCAATTCATTTAGATATATATACAGAGGTGGGATTGCTTGATCAAATGGTAATTCTATTTTGAAAATTATCAGAAAACACTCTATTGTGTACCAGAGTGGCTACACCAATTTACCTTTTCATCAATACTGTACAAAGGTTCCTTTTACACACATCCTTGCAAACACTTCTTATCCTTTGTTTGTTTTTTTTGGTAACTGTCATCCAAATAAGTGTGAGGTGATAGCTCATTGTGGTTTTAATTCTTTTTCCTTTAGTGATGTTTGCCTTTCCATTAGTGATGGTGAGCATCTTTTCATGTACCTGTCAGCCATTTATATGTCCTCTTTGGAGAAATGTCTATTCAATTTCTCTGCCCATTTTTTGATATTTTGGTGGTGAGTTTTTTTTTTTTTTGTCTCTTTATACAATTTGGAGTATTCATAGAAAAGGTGATTTTGGAAGACAAACAATTTTCCATTTGGACAAGAAAATGGCGATCATTTCAAGTTGGTCAAAAGCATTTGTGAAGCATGCAGCTACAAAATCATGCTTCAATATGTTTGCAGTGATGACAAGAGGGAAAAGAAATGGAAAAAGATGAGCTGAAGTCATAGACAGAGTCTAAATTATAAGTGATGTCAAATACCATGTGCAGGAAGAGAGTTTTTCAGTTGTTGAACTCAAATAGATAGACTTTCAGGGACCAAAATAGATAAGCTATTATTAGCTTACTCTGAGGGCAATAGGGGACGCACTAGCATTAAAGTGCTAGAATGGCAATAACTTAGGAGTTCAAATGGTGGAGTAGTATGGGACCCTAGCTTGTTTCATCCCTGAAACACAGCTAGATTAACATCAAACAATTTTGAACACCTAGGAAATTGATCTGAGGATTAATGCAACAATGTGCATAATTTGAGCAAGAGATCTTTGCAGGTACCATGTAGAAAGATGAATTTGGGGAGAGAAAATCAATGGTGCTATGGAGGGTAGGGGGCTGTTTTCATGGAGAGAGGACAGAGAGAGAAAGAGAAAAGGGGAGAGAATGCAGTGCATCAGAATCACACAAGAAAAGCATCCCCCTGAAAGTAGTTAGTGAGTGAAAACACTAGCAGGGGACTGACAAGAAATCTGTTCCCCAAAACTACTGAATAGGGGAAAGGAGAGGGTTTCAGTACCACCAGTTTTTTATAAATAGTGGAATACAGAATCTGAAGTTTTGGAGCTCAGTGCCTGGCGGTGCTCTGGCAAGGAAGCAGGGTGAATCCCCTGGTGTAGGCAGTGTGGTCTGAGGGGACCCTGTAGTGCAAAAGGAGAATCAATTCCCCTACCTGGAGTGCATTTGGTAGAGGCAATACAGCCCCTACAAGGGCAAAAGTCCCAGCGGGCCCCAGAGAGCTGCCACATCTACTGGTATAGGAACAAAGACGCTAGCTGAGGGCAGCAAACCCTGTGCCCACAATTTACTATAAACTGAGTCTGTGCCACTTCAGAGTCCCAACCATTTTCTGGGACAAGTCAGTACCCAGCCATTGCTCAGCGAGACCTTCCCCCAGAGAATCAGCCCAGGTCCCAACTGCAGGGGTCTCTGGAGTGTGGGCCTTAAGATTTTGGAGGGTGGCACCACCTGGCAGGTGGACAGCTAGGAGACAGGGAAAACACAAAGAGCAGACAGAAACCTGAGACAAAGGCCGGGGCGGGGGGGTTGTTCACATATCTGTAAGGGTGTTAGTTTCCCTCTCTGGAAACTAGAGAGTGGGGTGAAGCCATTTTCACTACTAACACACCTGCATTAATCAACCCCAGTGAGCTAAGCAGCACCACCAAGTGGAGAATGAAGCTGTTATACCAGGTCTGTCCACCTGTGCCCTCCAGAAATATCTCCCGCAGGGCAAGTCAGCCTGAGACCTAGAGTAGCAGGCCCCTCCCCCAGAAGACCAGCCAAATCCCTTCCACCCATTTAGTCTACAGATCATAGTGTGCCACAGTTTCAGTGCTAGGAGAAACTGGATCTGGCTTCATTTGGGTTTCTTTTTGTTTGTTCATTTTCTTTGCTGTTTGTTTATGTTGGGTTTTTTGTTTTTCCCTTTCTCTCTATTTTTTTCTTTCTTGGCTACAGAAAGAGCAAATATTTTATTCCATTTTATTTTTCTTATTTTTTTCAATTTTTTAAATTTTAATTTCTTTAAAATTTTTTTTCTTTTCTGTTTTTTCTCTTTTCCATCAAGCTTCTCTTAACAAGCAGGCCAAACACACCTGGGTTCCTTTATTTTTGCTTTGTTTTGTTTTTAATTTTTTAATTTTTATTTTTTATTGTATTTTATTAATTTTTTTCTTCCTCCAAAATGACAAGACAGGAATTCAGCCCATGAGAAAGAACAACAAGAAATAATAGCCAGGGATTTAATCAACGCAGCTGTAAGTAAGATTCCTGAGCTCGAATTTAAAACCAAGATTATACTCTCAGGTGCAGGACACATAAAAAGCTATTAAAGCATGCAAAAGACAGAAAAATAGCCAAGTGACAAGACAGAAAAATTCCCCTCAAAAGAAAATTCAGGTAGAAATGACAGCCAGAGAATTGCTCAAAACAGATATAAACCATATTACTGAATAAGAATTTAGAAGAACAATCATAAGATTAATAGCTAGACTTGAAAAATGCATAGAAGACAGCAAAGAATCTCTTGCTACAAAGTTCAAAAACCTAAGAACTAGTCACAATGAGTTAAGAAATGCTATAAATGAGATGCAAAATAAACTAGATTCAGTGACAATGAGGATGGAAGCAGAGGAGAGAATAGGTGAAAAAGAAGAAAAAATTATGGAAAATGATGAAGCTGAAAAAAAGAGGAAAAGGAAATTACTAGATCCAAGGGGAGAATTACAGAGCTTAGTGGTTCCATAAAACAAAGCAATATCTGTATCATAGGAGTTCCAGAAGAATAAGAAGAAGAAGCAAAAGGGGCAGGTTTATTTGAACAAATTATAGCCGAGAACTTCCCTAATCTGGCAAAGGAAATAGGCATCCAAGTCCAAATGGCACAGAGAACTCCCTTCAATATCAACAAATACAGGCCAACACACAACATATCATAGTGAAACTGGCAAAATACAAAGATAAAGAGAGAATTCTAAAAGCAGCTAGGGACAAATGGTCCTTAACCTACAAGGGTAGACACATAAGAATAGTAGCAGATGAAAGAGCCTATTGAGGAAATTGTGTTTCAAGTTGTATATGCATCTGGGTAGTCAGAATAATGCCAAGGCATTCCGGATAGACCTAGAAAGTGCTGGGGGAAAAGTGTTCTATTGACGCCCACGAACATAGTTGTAAAATGAATTTTTGCCCAAGTGTTATCGAGACTGTACCCTGAAAGTAGGGGGAATGTTCACTGAACTGTCTACTGTCCACTGAAACTTGTCAGGCCAGATGGGAGTGGCAGGAAATATTCAATGTGCTGAATAAGAAAAATATACAGCCAAGAATCCTTTATCCAGCAAGGTTGTCATTCAGAATAGAAGTAGAGATAAAGGCATTCCCAGACAAACAAAAACTAAAGGAGTTTGTGACCACTAAACCAGTCTTGTGAGAGATCCTAAGGGGGCTCTGTAAGTGGAAAGCAGCAAAGACTACAAAGGACCAGAGACATCACTACACACACGAAACCTACAGATAACACAATGACAATTTAGTGTCCTTATCTTTGAAAAGTCACTCTGAATGTAGATTGACTAAATCAAAAGACATAGGGTATCAGACATAGGGTATTATATATATATATATATATATATATATATATATATATATACACACACACACACTTAAATTTACTTATATTTATAATATATATACAAATATACTTATGCTTTATATATATAAATATAATAAAATACACAAGACCCATCTATATGCCGCCTACAAGAGACTCATTTTAGATCTGAGGACACCTGCAGATTGAAAGTGAGGGAATGGAGAACCATCTATCATGCTAATGAAGGCCAAAAGAAAGCCAGAGTAGCCATACTTGTAACAGACAAACTAGATTTTAAAACAAGTTTGTAACAAGAGACGAAGAAGGGCATTAGATCATAATTAGGGGGTTTACCCATCAAGGAGAGCTAACAATTATAAATGTTTATGTTCCCAATGTGGAAGAACCCAAATATATAAATCAATTAATCACAAACATAAACAAATGTATTGATGATAATAATAGCTTAATTGTGGGGAACTTTAATACTCTACTTACAGTGGGGACCTGGGTCATTCGGTCAGTTAAGGGTCCAACTTCAACTCAGCGCATCATCTCACGGCTCATGAGTTGAGCCCTGTGTCAGGCTCTGTGCTGACAACTCAGAACCTGGAGCCTGTTTCAGATTCTATCTCTGTCTCTCTCTGCCCTTTCCCTGCTCATGCATTGTCTCTTTCTCTCTCTCAAATATAAATAAACATTTTAAAAATTAAAAAATACTCCATGTACAGCAATGGACAGATTATCTAGGAGGAAAATCAATAAGGAAACAATGTCTCTGAATGACACATTAGACCAGATGGACTTAACAGATATATTCAGAACTTTTCACACAAAATCAGCAGAATACACATTTTTCATGAGTGAACATGGAACATTCTCCAAAATAGATCACATACTGGCTCACAAAACAGCTCTCAACAAGTACAAAAAGATTGAGACCACACATGCATATTTTAAGATCACAATGCTATGAAACTTGAAATTAAACACAAGAAAAAAATTGGAAAGCCCCCAACATGGAGGTTAAAGACCATCCTACTAAAGAATGAATGGATAAACCAGGAAATTAACAAAGAAATCAAAAAATATATAAGGGAGACAATGAAAATGAAAGCACAACAGTCCAAACACTTTGGGATGCAGCAAAGGTAGTCCTAAGAGGAAAATTCATTGCAATTAAAGCCTATCTCAAGAAGCAAGGAGGTGCCCTGGAGTACTGATGCATAGGGGCACTTGTACCCCAATTTTTATAGCAGCGCTCTCAACAATAGCCAAATTATGGAAAGAGCCTAAATGTCCATCAATTGATGAATGGATAAAGAAATTGTGGTTTATATACACAATGGAGTACTATGTGGCAATGAGAAAGAATGAAATATGGCCCTTTGTAGCAATATAGATGGAACTGGAGAGTGTGATGCTAAGTGAAATAAGCCATACAGAGAAAGACAGATACCATGTGTTTTCACTCTTATGTGGATCCTGAGAAACTTAACAGAAACCCATGGGGGAGGGGAAGAAAAAAAAAAGGAGGTTAGAGTGGGAGAGAGCCAAAGCATAAGAAACTCTTAAAAACTGAGAACAAATTGAGGGTTGATGGGGGGTGGGAGGGAGGGGAGGGTGGGTGATGGGTATTGAGGAGGGCACCTTTTGGGATGAGCACTGGGTGTTGTATGGAAACCAATTTGACAATAAACTTCATATATTGAAAAAAAAAAAGAAGCAAGGAGGTCCCAAATACAGAACCTAAATTCATACCTACAGGGGCTAGAAAGGCAGCAGTAAATAAAGCCCAAAGCCAGCAGAAGAAGGGAAATAATAAATATTAGAGCAGAAATAAACAGTATAAATCAGAAAAAAAAAACAGCAGAAGAGATCAATGAATCTAAGGGCTGGTTTCTTGAAAGGTAAATAAAATTGATAAACCCCTAGCCAGACTTATCAAAAAGAAAAGAGAGAGGACCCAAATAAATATTATCATGAATGAAATAGTAGAGATCACAACAAACACCACAGAAATTCAATTATTAGAGAATACTTTGAAAAATTATATGCCAACAAATTGGACAATCTGTAAGAAATGGACAAATTCCTAGACACCTACACACTACCAAAGGTCAAATGGGAAGAAATAGAAAATTTGAATAGACCCATAACCAGCAAAGAAATTGAATAGGTTCTCAAAAGTCTCCAAATAAGTATCCTGGGCCAGATGGCTTCCCAAGGGAATTCTACCAGACATTGAAAGCAGAGTTAATACCAATTTTTCTCAAGCTGTTCCAAAAAACAGAAATGGAGGAAAGCTTCCAGATTCATTCTATGAAGCCAGCATTACCTTGATTCCCAAACCAAAGACCCCACTAAAAAGGAGAATTACAGGCCAATATCTCTGATGAACATAGATGCAAAAATTCTCACCAAGACACTAGCAAATCAAATTCAACATTACACTAGAAGAATTATTCACCATGATTAAGTGGGATTCATTCCTGGGCTGCAGGGTTGATCCAATATTTGCAAATCAAACAACGTGATACCCCACATTAGTAGAAGAAAAGAACAATATGATCTTGTCAATAGATGCAGAAAAAGAATTTGACAAAATACAGCATCCTTTCTTAATAAAAACCCTCAAGAAAGTCTGGATACAAGGAACATACCCTAACATTATAAAAGCTATATATGAAAGCCCCACAGCTAATATCATCCTCAATGTGGAAAAACTGAGAGCTTTCCCCCTGAGATCAGGAATACGACAGAGATGTCCACTCTCACCATCGTTGTTTAACATGGTGTTGGAAGTCCTAGCCTCAGCAATCAGACAACAAAACAAAATAAACGGCATCCAGACTGGTAAAAAAGAAGTCAAACTTTCACTCTTCATGGGTGATATGATACTCTACATGGAAAACCTGAGAGATTCAACAAAAAAACTGCTAGAGCTGATACATGAATTCAGTAAAGTTGCAGGATACAAAATCAACATATAGAAATCTGTGGCATTTCTAAACACCGATAATGAAGCAGTACAAAGAGAAATTAGGAAATCAATCCCATTTACCGATTCAATGAAAACAACAAGATACCTAGGAATAAACCTAACCAAAGAAGTTAGAGACCTCTATTCTGAAAATTATAAAACACTAATGAAAAAAAAATTGAAGAGGACACAAAGAAATGGAAAGATATTCCATGCTCATGGATTGGAAAAACAAAATTGTTAAAATGTCCATACTAGCCAAAGGAATCTACACATTTAATGGAATCTCTATCAAAATCCACCAGAATTTTTCACAAAATAGAACAAACAATCCTAAAATATGTATGGAACCACAAAAGACCTCAAAAACCCAAAGCAACATTGAAAAAGAAAAGCAAAGCTGGAGGCATCACAATTCCAGACTTCAAGATATATTACAAAGCTGTAGTGATCAAAACAGTATGGTAATGGAACAAAAATAGACATAGATCAATGGAACAGAATCGAAAACCCAGAAATGAATCACAACTATATGATGAGTTAATCTTTGGCAAAGCAGGAAGGGGTATCCAATGGGGAAAAGACAGTCTCTTTAGCAAATGGTGCTGGGGAAAATGGAGAGCAGCATGCAGAAGATGAAACTGGACCACTTTCTTACTCCATACACAAAAATAAATTCAAAATGGATGAAAGACCTAAGTGTGAGACAGGAAACCATAAAAATCCTACAGAATAAAACAGGCAGCTACTTCTTTCACCTCAGCTGCAGCAACTTCTTACTTGACACGTCTCCAAAGGCAAGAGAAATAAAAGCAAGATGAATTATTGGGACTTCATCAAGATAAAAAGCTTCTGAACAGTGAAGGAAATAATCCACAAAACTAAAAGGAAACTGACAGAATGGGAGAAGATACTTGCAAATGATATATCAGATAAAGGGTTAGTATCCAAAATCTATAAAGAATTTACCAAACTCAACACTTAAAAAACAAATAACCCAGCTAAGAAATGGGCAGAAGACATGAATAGACACTTCTCCAAAAAAGACATCTGGATGGCTAACAGACACATGAAAAGATGCTCAAAATCATTCATCATCAGGGAAATATAAATCAAAACCACAATGAGATACAACCTCACACCTTTAAAATATCTCAATTAACAACTCAGGAAACAACAGATGTTGGCAAGGATGTGGAGAGAAGGAAACCCTATTATACTGTTTGTGGAAATTAAAGCTGGTGCGTCACTCTGGAAAACAGTGTGGTCGTTCCTCAAAAAATTAAAAATAGAACTACCTTACAACCCAGCAATGGCACTACTAGGAATTTATCCAAAGGATACAAAAATGCTGATTTGAAGGGCACATGAGCTGCAATGTTTATAAGCAGCACTATCAACAATAGCCAAATTATGGAAAGAGCCCAAATGTCCATCGACTGATGAATGGATTACAATGATGTGGTATATGGAGAAGCCAAGATGGCAGAACAGCATGGAAGTTTTCTGTGTGTCTTGCATCCATGAAATACAACCAAATCAACACTAAACCATCCAGCACACCTAGAAAACTGATCTGAGGATTCACGCAACAATCTGCACAACCTGAACCACAGAACTCAGCAGGTACACGGTACAGAGAGGTGAATTGGAGGAGAGAGAAGCTGCAGAGGGCAGGGAGCTGTTTTTGCGTGAGAGAAAGGACTGAGATGGCGGGGGGAAGAATATGGGAAAAGCATCCCCCCCTCAAAAGCAGCTGGAGAAAGAGTGGAAAAGTGGAAACAGCCACAGGGACTTAACAAAAAAGGCAGAAAGGAGAAAGGAGAGGGTTTAAATTCCATTAACACTCTGTAAACAGGGCGAGTGCAGAGTCTGAAATGCCGCAGTTTGATACCTGGTGGTGCTCTGGTGAGAAGGGTGAATCCCCAGGAGCAGAGTGAAGTCGAGGGGTCTTCAGGCCACACAGGGAGAGGCGGTTCCCCTGTGGGGAGAACACCTGGTAGAGGCTGTGTGGCTCCCCCAAAGGCAAAATCCCCAGTGGACCCAGGAGAACAACTACATTCACTTGTTCTGGAAAAAGGTCATTAAGGCTGAAGCCTGGTGCCAGATTTATGTTGCAATTTTCCATAATCCCTGAAACGCTGCTGCTACACAATCGTGCGAACTTTTTCTGGGGCGGGCTGGCACCCACCTGCAGTCTCTGGGCATCAGCTGTGGCACAGTCTCATGAATGTTCCTGGGTGCACCGGCACCTGGCCAATGCTTGGTGAGACCCTCCCACAGAGTGGCAGAACGGGTCAAAGCCATAGTCCCTCAGAAGTAAGGGTCAGGAAAAACAGCTTCATCTGAGATAAAACTTAGGAGGGAGGTGCTGCCTGGGGCTTGGTCACAGTGTAAAAGTGGGGAATGTATGGAAGCTGAAGACAAAGGACAACAAATGATGGCTTAATTGCTGCTCAGGGAAAACAGAGTTTCAATACTAGAGACTGGGTAGCCAGGTGACACCATTTTCACCTCTCCCACACATGTGCATATGCACCTATAAGTGCCACAAAAATCCATCCCAGTAAGCTAAGCAGCGCCATCTAGTGGACAACAGAGCCATTATACCAAGCCCTGCCCAACTGGGCTAACCTTGCTCTCCAGGAACACAAATCTCTCTGCCTACTTAGTTTATGGACTATAAAGCACTTCACAGTTTGACTTCTAGGGGAAACTGAAGTAATTTCAATCATATATCAGTCTGTTCACCAGTCCATATATTAAATTTTCTTTCTTTTTCTTTTTTCTCTTTTTCATTTCTTTTCTTTTTTCTTGAATATGGAAAAAGAAAAATTTATTTTTATTTTCAGTTTTTATTAAAAATATTTTCCCCTAACTTTTTCTACTATATTTTTTACTTTTGTGTAATTTTTTTCAAATTCTATTTTACTTCCATCATTACATTTTATTCTACTTCAGTGTATTCATTTTTTCAAATTTTCAAATGGTTTCCTTTTTTTTCCTTTCCCCTTTTTCTCTAATCTATCAAGCCCCTTTCAACACCGAGACCAAAACACATCTAGGATCTAGCATCATTTATGTGACTTTTGTGTGTGTGTTGTATTTAATTTTTTAATTTTGATTTTAAATTTTATATTTTGATTTTTTTTACCCCAATTTGTTTTCTCCCTTCAAAATAATAAAATGAAGGAATTCACCCCAAAAGAAAGAGCAGAAAGAAACGACAGCCAGGGACTTAGCCAACACAGATACAAGCAAGATGTCTGAACCAGAATTTAGAATCATGATAATAAGAATACTAACTGGAGTGGAAAATAGATTAGAATCCCTTTCTGCATAGATAAAAGAAGTAAAAGGTAGTCAGCATGAAATAAAAAATGCTATAACTCAGCTGCAATCTTGAATAGCTGCCACAACAGCAAGGATAGATGAGGCAGAGCAGAGAATCAGTGACATGCAGGACAAACTTATGAAGAATAATGAAGCAGAACAAAAGAGAAAGACTAAGGCAAAAGAGCACGATTTAAGAATTAGAGAAATCAGTGACTCATCAAAAAGGAACAACATCAGAATCATAGGAATCCCAGAAGATGAAGAGAGAGAAATAGGGGTAGAAGGGTTATGTGAGCAAATCATAGCAGAAAACTTTCCTAACCTTGGGAAAGACACAGACATCAAAATCCAGGAAGCACAGAGGACTCCCACTAGATTCAACAAAAACCGACCATCAACAAGGCATATCATAGTCAAATTCACAAAATACTAAGGCAAGGAGAGAAACATGAAAGTAGCAAGGGAAAAAAGTCCTTAACCTATAAGGAAAGACAGATCAGGTTTGCAGATCTATACACAGAAAATTGGCAGGCCAGAAAGGAGTGGCAGGATATATTCAATGTGCTGAATCACAAAAATATAAAGCCAAAAATTCTTTATCCAGCAAGGCTGTCATTCAAAATAGAAGGAGAGATTAAAAGTTTCCCAGACAAACAAAAATTAAAGGAGTTTGTGACCACTAAACCAACCCTGCAAGAAATTTTAAGGGGGACTCTCTGAGGGAAGAAAAGATTAAATAGATACATAGATAGATAGATAGATAGATAGATAAATAGATAGATAGATAGATACACACACACACACCAAAAGCAACAAAGACTAGAAGGGACAAAAGAACAGCACCAGCGACTCCAACTGTACAAGCAACATAATGGCAATAAATTCACATCTTTCAGTACTCACTCTAAATGTCAATGGACTCAATGCTCCAATCAAGACATAGAGTAACAGAAAAGATAAGAAAACAAGATCCATCTATATGCTGTTTACAAGAGACCCACTTTAGACCTAAGAACACCTTCAGATTGAAAGTAAGGGGATGGAGAACCATCTATCATGCTGATGGTCAACAAAAGAAAGCCAGAGTAGCCATACTTATATCAGATAATCTAGACTTTAAAATAAAGACTGTATCAAGAGATGAAGAAGGGCATTATATCATAATTAAAGGGTCTATCCACCAAAAAGACCTAACAATTATAAACGTTTATGCTCCAAATGTGAGGGAACCCAAATATATAAAGCAATTAATCACAAACATAAAGAAACTCATTGATAATAATACCATAATAGTAGGGGACTTCAACACCCCACTCACAGCAATGGACAAATCATCTAATCAGAAAATCAACAAAGAAATAATGGCTTTGAATGACACACTGGACCAGATGGACTTAACAGATATATTCAGAACATTTCATCCTAAAGCAGCAGAATACACATTCGTCTCCAGTGCACATGGAACGTTCTCCAGAATAGACCACACAATAGGACACAAATCAGCCCTCAACAAGTGCAAAAAGATCTAGATCATACCGTGCATATTTTCAGACCATAATGCTATGAAACTCAAAATCAACCACAAGAAAAGTTTCTGAAAGGTAACAAATACTTGGAGACTAAAGAATATTGTACTAAATAATGAATGGGCTAACCAAGAAGTCAAAGAGGAAATTAAAAAGTCCATTGAAGCCAATGAAAATGATAACACCACAGCCCAAAACCTGTGGGATGCAGCAAAGGCAGTTATAAAAGGAAAGTATATAGCAATCCAGGCCTTCCTAAAAAAGGAAGAAAGGTCTCAGATACACAACCTAACCTTACACCTTAAAGAGCTTGAAAGAGAACGGCAAAAAAAACCCAAAAACAGCAGAAGACAGGAAATAATAAAGATTAGAGCAGAAATCAGTGCTATTGAAACAAACAAACAAACAAAAACAAAACAGTAGAACAGATCAATGAAACCAGAAGCTGGTTCTTTGAAAGAATTAACACAATTGATAAACCAGTAGCCAGTTTGATCAAAAAGAAAAAGGAAAGGACCAAAATAAATAAAATCAAGAATGAAAGAGGAGAGATCACAGCCATAACAGCAGAAATAAAAATAATAATAAGAGAATATTGTAAGCAGTTATATGGCAATAAAATGGGCAATCTGGAAGAAATGGACAAATTCCTAGAAACATATACACTACCAAAACTGAAACAGGAAGAAATAGAAAATTTGAACAGACCCATAACCAGTAAAGAAATTGGATTAGTAATCAAAAACCTCCCAAAAAACAAGAGTCCAGGGCCAGATGGCTTTCCAGGGGAATTCTACCAAACATTTAAGGAAGAGTTAACACCTATTCTCTTGAAGCTGTTCTAAATAATAGAAATGGAAGGAAAACTTCCAAAGTCTTTCTATGAAGCTAGTATTACCTTGATTCCAAAACCAGACAAAGACCCCACTAAAAAGGAGAACTACAGACCAATTTCCCTGAAGAACATGGATGCAAAAATCATCAACAAGATATTAGCCAACTGGATCCAACAATACATTAAAAAAAATTCTTCACCATGACCAAGTGGGATTTATACCTGAGATGCAGGGCTGGTTCAATATGTGCTGCAGAACAATCAATGAGATTCGTCACATCAATAAAAGAAAGGACAAGAACCATATGGTCCTCTCAATAGATGCAGAGAAAGCATTTGACAAAATAAAGCATCCTTTCTTGATAAAAATCCTAAGAAAGTAGGGATAGAAGGATCATACCTCGAGATCATAAAAGCCATATACAAAAGACACAATGCTAATATCATCCTCAGTGGGGGAAAACTGAGAGCTTTCCCCCTAAGGTCAGGAACAAGACAGGGATGTCCACTCTCCCAGTGTTATTCAACATAGTATTGGAAGTCTTAGCCTCAGCAATCAGACAACACAAAGAAATAAAAGGCATCCAAATAGGCCAGGAAGTCAAACTTTCACTCTTCACAGATGACATAATACTCTATATGGAAAACCCAAAAGATTCCACCAAAAAACTGCTAGAACTGATTCAAGAATTCAGCAAAGTGGCAGGATATAAAATCAATGCACAGAAATAAGTTGCATTCCTATACACTAACAATGAAGTGACAGAAAGAGAAATCAAGGAATCAATCCCATTTACAATTGCACAAAACACCACAAAATACCTAGGAATAAATCTAACCAAAGAGGTGAAAAATCTATACACTTAAAAACATAGAAAGCTTATGAAAAAAATTGAATAAGACACAAAAAATGGAAAAATAGTCCATGCTCCTGGATAGGAGGAACAAATATTGTTAAAATAATACTACCCAAAGCAATCTACATATTCAATGTTATCCCTATCAAGATAACACCAGCATTCTTCACAGAGCTAGAACAAACAATCCTAAAATTTTTATGGAACCAGAAAAGACCCTGAATAGCCAAATCAATCTTGAAAAAGAAAACCAAAGCAGAAGGCATCACAATCCTGGACTTCAAGCTATATTACAAAGTGGTAATCATCAAGACAGTATGGTACTGGCACAAAAACAGACACTCAGATCAATGGAAGAAAATAGAGAACCCAGAAATGGACCCACAAACATATGGCCAACTAACCTTTGACAAAGCAGGAAAGAATATCCAATGGAATAAAGACAGTCTCTTCAGCAAGTGGTGCTGGGAAAACTGGACAGCAACATGCAGAAAAACGAACCTGGACCACTCTTACACCATACACAAAAATAAACTCAAAATGGATAAAAGACCTAAATGTAAGACAGGAAGCCATCAAAATCCTCAAGGAGAAAGCAGGCAAAAACCTCTGTGACCTTGGCCACAGCACTTTCTTACTCAACACATCTCCGGAGGCAAGGGAAACAAGAGCAAAAATGAACTATTGGGACCTCGTCAAAATAAAAACTTCTGCACAGTGAAGGAAACAATCAGCAAAACTAAAAGGTAAACGACAGAATGGGAGAAGATATTTGCAAATGACATATCAGATAAAGGGTTAGTATCCAAAATCTTTAAAGAATTTATTAAGCTCAACACCCAAAAAACAAATAATCCAGTGAAGAAATGGGCAAAAGACATGAATAGACACTTCTCCAAAGAAGACATCCAGATGGCAAACTGACATATGAAAAAATGCTCAATATCACTCATCATCAGGGAAACACAAATCACAACCACAATGAGATATCACCTCACACCTGTCAGAATGGCTAACATTAACAACTCAGATAACAACAGATGTTGGCAAGGATGCAGAGAGAAAGGATCTCTTTTGCACTGCTGGTGGGAATCCAAACTGGTGCATCTACTGTGGAAAACAGTATGGAGGTTCCTCAAAAAATTAAAAATAGAACTACCCTACAACCCAGCAATTGCACTACTAGGTATTTATCCAAGGAATACAGGTATGCTGTTTCAAAGGGGCACCTGCACCCCCATGTTTATAGCAGCACTGTCAACAATAGCCAAGGTATGGAAAGAGCCCAAATGTCCATTGATGGATGAATGGATACAGATGATGTGGTATATATATATACAATGGAGTATTACTCGGCAATCAAAAAGAATGAAATCTTGCCATTTGCAACTATGTTGATGGAACTAGAGGGTTAACGAAATTAGAGAAAGACAAATATCATATAACTTCACTCATATGAGGACTTTAAGACACAGAACAGATGAACACAAGGGACGAGAAGCAAAAACAATATAAAAACAGGAAGGGGGACAAAACATGAAAGACTCTTAAATATGGAGAACAGAGGGTTACTAGAGGGGTTGTGGGCATTAAGGAATGGGTTAGGGGCATTAAGGAATCTACTCCTGAAATCACTGTTGCACTATATGCTAACTAATTTGGATGTAAATTAAAAAATGAAATATAATTAAAAAAAAGAAAATGTTGTATATGTATTCAATGGAATACTACTCAGCAGTCAAAAAGAATGAAATCTTGTCATTTGCAACAACATGGATGGAACTGGAGGGTATTATGCTAAGTGAAATAAGTCAGAGAAAGACATGTATCATATGATTTCATTCATATGGGGAATTTGAGAAACTTAGCAGATGACCATAGGGGAAAGGAAGGAAAAATAAGATAAAAACAGAGAAGGAGGCAAACCATAAGAGACTCTTAAATACAGAGAACTGAGGGTCGATGGGTTTGGGGGTTTGGGAGATGTGGGATAAATGGGGTGATGGGTATTAAGGAGGGCATTTGTTGGGATGAGCACTGGGTGATACATGTAAGTGATGAATCACTGGGTTCTACTCCTGAAGCCAAGACTATGCTGTGTGTTAACTAACTTGAGAATAAAATATAATAATAAAAAGCAGACAAAATAATTACCTTAATCTTTTTATTTTTTAAGTTTGTATTTTTATTCCAGTTAGTTAATATACAGTGTAATACTAGTTTCAGGTGTACAATTTCATGATTCAACACTTACATACATCACCCAGTGCTCATGACAAGGGCACTTCTTAATTCCCTTCACCTATTTAACTCATCCCTCCACCCACCTCCCCTCTGGTAACCATCTGTTTGTTCTCTATAGTTAAGAGTCTGTTTCTTGTCTTTTTTTTTTTTTTTTTTGTCCTATGCTCATTTGTTTTGCTTCTTAAAATATACATATGAGTGAAATCATATGGTATTTGTCTTTGTGACTGATTTACTATGCTTAGCATAATACTCTCTAGCTCCATCCATGTCATTGCAAATGGCAAAATTATATTCTCTTTATGGCAGAGTAATATTCCACATATATGCATGCCACCTCTTCTTTATTCATTCATCAGTTGATGGACATTTGGGCTCTTCCCATAATTTGGCTTGGCTATTACTCATAATGCTGCAACAAACACTGAGGTGCATGTATCCTTTCAAATTAATATTTTTGTATTGTGGGGGTAAAAACTTAGTAGTGCAATTGCTGGATTGTTCTATTTTTAACTTTTTGAGGAACTTCCATACTGTTTTCCAGAGTGGCTGCACCAGTTTTCTTTCCTACCAACATTGTAAGGGGGTTCCACTTTCGTAACATCCTTGCCAAGGCTGTTGTTTCTTGTGTTGTTAATATTTTTAGAGATGGTTCTTCTGAAGAAATAGGAGACACATTCTAGCTGGAAAATAAGTGCTAAAGGTACACAAAGTTTAAAGATTGAGTTGATGGAAATATTGGTTTTAAAATAGGTTATCAATCGGAACAAAACCTTATCATTGACAACACAAGTCAGCCGGGGGAAAAAAGGCTTAATTTGTTTATTTTCATCAGTAATGTGAAGAAGATAGGCAAATAACTTAGATTACACCAACTTAGACTTTGGAAGAAATTACAGAAATATGAAACATGTGCTCCCTTATACTAAGACACAAACATTCTGTGGTAACAGCTTTTATATAGGAACAAATCATAAGTATTCATGCATCTGAGGGGCTGATTATGAATAAATAATTTAGGCAAATAGCAGCATTGGTCAGCTGTGACATGCTGTGGTTATTCCCTATCCTTACAGAATGTTCTAAGACTGAGAACAATTCTGTTCCTCTCCAGCATGAGAATGATGCCTATGTATGTAGCTAAGCTAAAGGCCAAGGACAGCATTTAAGAGCACACCTGATGCAAACCATATATATTCCAAGGTAATGGGTGCTATGACCATTATTTCCTTGGGCTAAGGATGAAGGGAATGTAGACCCAAGCATTGGTACTATTTCTGTCATTTTCTTCATAACCACAACCTAATATACAAGCATCTATCATTTTAGCTATCTAAATGCCTTTGGTAAATATTTATTAATTCTGTTGAATCATGTTCATGGCTAGATAGAAATGAAATAAAAAGAGTATAAACCACTACATTTTAGAAATTTCAAGCACATGGTTTATATCAGAGATAAGAATCAAAATTCAGTAAAGGATCTTGCAATTAATCGATTGTCATCAATATGTGGAATATTTAGGGACAGTAGGGTGGTTCAGCTGGTTAAGTGTCTGACTCTTGATTTGGGCTCAGGTCATGATCTCACAGTCATGGGATCCAGCCACACATTGGGCCTCCATGTGGGGTTTGGACCCTGTCAGGATTCTCTCTCCTTCCCTCTCTCTCTCTCTGAGCTTCCCTGCCCCCCATCTCTCTCTCTCAAATTACAGAAATAAACATTTTCAAAACATATATGTGGGATATTTAGGGAGAGATAGTTTTGCACATCCAAGTAAAATGTGGCCTAGAAAATAGATTTCTGTTTTGCTAGGGATGTACAAAGGGGAAGTGACATCTGCCAGAGACGCAGCACTACAACCCTATGGATGTCACATTGGCGAGAATGAAGACGATGATTCTCTGAAGACTTCCATGCCAAGGCCATATAATTTTTTTATCTTGATATTTTCATTCTGCACATTGTCTCCCTCAGAGCCTGGTGGACCTGCTTGTTCCGCAGAGTGTAGATGACAGGATTCAACAGCGGGGTCACCACTGTGTTCACAAGGGCAGCCTCCCTGTTGGAGTCCAGCTTGTTCATTTGCTTTGGTTTCACGTATATAAAGACACAGCTGCCGTATATCATGGAGAGGACAATGAGGTGAGACGAGCAGGTGGAAAAAGCTTTCTGTCGCTCCTTGGCTGATGGGAGTCGCACAATTGTGACTACTATGTTGCCGTATGCGATGACGGTTATGATAAGGGATGTCAAAAGGATCAACAAAGCAAGGACAAAGACCAACATTTCAACAGACCTTGTATCAGAACAGGAGAGATGAATCAGGGCACCAAGGTCACAGAAGAAGTGGGGAATGACATGGGGGCCACAGAAGGATAACTGGGAAACCATTACTAGTGGACCAGTGATGAGAATGAAGGCCAAAGTGAAGCAGGCAGTGACCAAGAGGAAGCAAGTCTTGAGGTTCATGATGGTTGGGTAATGCAGAGGCTTGCAAATGGCCATGTACCGATCCACAGACATCACTGCTATGAGGAGGAAACCTGCTGCTCCCAGATAGACAAACACAAAGGCTTGTATGAAACAGGCAAGAAAGGAAATGGTTTGGCGGCCTAAAAGAAAGATGACCAGCAACTTAGGAATAACAGCACTTATGAAACAACACTCAAAGAAGGAGAAAGTGCTGAGGAAAAAGTACATAGGTGTCTGGAGCCGGGAGTCAGCACAGGTGATGGTGACTATGACAGCATTGCCTGTAATGGATGCCAGGTAGGCCAGCAGGTGCACCAGGAAGAGGACCTTTCCCAGGTGTTGGATGGCAGGAAACCCCTCCAAGGTGAATTCTTGGACGGTGGTCCCGTTCCCCATTTCCATGGGCATCTCTTTCCACAGCATCATCCCTGCTGGTCTTAACCCAAAATCAGCAACCACAAGCTTTTAGAGGAGCATGCTTAAGGTATTTGCCTATCCAAGAAGGTGGCTAGACTGATGGCTAAGTAGTTTAGTCAATTGGTTCTTGAATCAGATGGACCTGAATTCAATACTAGTTCAACAGTGTGTTCTAACCCCTGAGATGGGTCATCTTTGGAAAGTTAGCTAACCTTGTGAACTTCATTTTCACCCTCAGCAAAATGAAACTGATAAGATCTACCTGTTCATGTTCTTGTGAGAATTAAAGCGTGTAACTCACTTGACATATGATGCTAATGTTTCCTGTTGCTCCTCAAGTCTAACTGTAATGCTATGATCTTTAATATAATGCTTAAATATAGCATCAGCCGTAGGCAGGGTTATTGACATTTTTGTAGTTATATATTTTATTGTTTTTAATGATATTATCAGTTTGTAAGTAAACATAAGAGTGATGTTAGTAACATTCCCTTTGAATATCCCTTTTAATAATGCAACACATTCTGTTGTCCAAGCTGTCATCATCATCATCTGTTGAGGATCTATGCTTGTTCTGTGTTGGGTCATTGAAATTCAGTATTTCTATGACTCTTCACAATAACCATGAACCCCTTATTTTATAGAAGCGGAAACTGAGGCTTAGAGAGTTCCAGAGAACTTGGGTCACATAACTGGGACTTTAGCCAGAATACCTGACTCCAGAGTACCTGCTGTTTCCAAATGCGGTGACAAAATATTTTAAAATGGGAGTAAATTTATTGTTGATGATTTCTTAACCTTAAGTGAAAGATTAGCTTCATAGCTTACTTGTTTCTACCCTTAGTTATAATCACTGATGAGTTACTGGCCTGTGGAATGACACAGGGCTTAGAGAGCATCTACTTTAGCTCAAGAATTTTATAGAAGAAACTAGAGACCAGAGACATTGGGTGCTGCTCAACAACAGGACATGAACTGTAAGTCCAGAATTGACCACCCACCCCTTGGGTTCATGCTGGCCTGTGAGGGCGGTGGGACTGACAGTAGGTCACAGGATTAACCTACTTAAGAGGATATTCTGGGAACCTGGCACACATACACTGACTCTTCCATGAAACTCAGTGAACATTCTTCTCTCTTCAGTCCTCTCAATCAATGACTTTTCTTAAGATGGTGTTTGGCTCTAGTATCTCAAAAATAGGCTAAACACTGGGAGTGTGGAATGTGTCACTCTCACTAACCCATTGTGGGCCAGATCCCCTAAAGTGCTGCTTGTGAAACCAGAGTGCTTACCCCCAGCCTGAAGGAGCTTCTGCTTCTGTTCCAGTTGTCCCCAGTAAGTCCACAAATCACCACGGTCCCTGAGGCCAGTCACACATAGGAGTCACCTCATGGCAGGCAGGACTTCCTCCTCTTGCAACTATTATCTTCCAAGAAATGGAGAGCTTGCTGTGGGCTGAGAGGAAAGGAGAGAGGAAATGCATTTATCATAGCCTGTTGTCCTACAGTAGGGTGAATATGCATCCCATGTTGCCAGTGTCTGGCTGACAAAGCCCTCTTTCTATAGCCCAAAATGTTTCGTACCACAGCAAGGCTACATGGCAGCCTTGACCACTGAAACCCCAGAAAGGAGCAGCTGGAGTAAAACAACCACATTTCACTACCGCCAATTCTGGGCTAGAGCTGGAATCTCAGACTTAGGGTTCTTCTCCCAAGTGGGTAAAAGTCCGCCTAACATGCAACATTGTGGTCTACCTCATTCACCGGCTTCTTATAGGTTTATCCCTGGGTCCTGAGACAAGGTCCTTCTGCCATAGTGCTCCACTGTCACTGGTGCATCTGCTCCAAGATACCTTGTACTCCACCATGCTCCTCCATCATATCTTCACCTTTCCATTTCGAGAAGCATCCTTGTTTTACTGCATTGACAATGAGAATCTGCTGACATGCAAGTCTGAGGCTCTCTGATATTTTTTATACAAGACTGGTCACCAAACAGGATGGACCCAGCCAGTGAGCAGAGAGTGCAGCCCCCTAATTTTACTAGATGATGAAGACACAGGGGCAGAAAGTAAAGGCACGGCTGGTGTCCTGGGGGCAGCTAATTGGTCACTGTTGAGAACAAGTTACTAGGGCAACCCTTATTTATCTTCTCATTATTTATGGTGACACTGATTCCCAGATGTCCACACTGTTCTCTGCCAAGAGTTTTCAAGAAAACTATATGACAATTTCCCAAGGGTTTCTAAAATCCCAAGCTGAATGTTGCTGCTAATTTGAGGTACAAGTCCAGAGTACAATTTTCTACATGTGGTGTATGCCAGAGCATACACCCTGGCTTTCATCAGTCTTTTGGGAAGATACTGGTGAAGTCCACCTTTCTTGGTCAATCATTCTTCATGCTTCTACCAATGTTATGATTCTTTTCATTGCATATTTTCATCTAAAAGATATCTTAATTTTGTTCCACAATCTCCTTGAAAAGGAAAGCACACACTTCTTTCTCTTCGGGGAAGAAAAGGAATACTTGGTGATTTCTATAAAATCTCTAGCCTGGCAGGACCCTCTCTCTTTGAAAGTATCTGGGAAGTGGATCCTCAGATTCTTTCTAGATGGCATAGAGGAAGAGATGTGAGCCTTAGGGTGGAGAAGCTGTATCCATAGCAACGATTGGCTTGAAAAACTGCTTCCTCTCCTCGGTACCTCAGCTAAGCTGCAGTGGCAGGAGTGATCCATTTTTCCGTGGCCTTGGCTTCCCATTGAAATACAGAGAAGTGGACTACACTCCCAAATGTATTTGCAGGCAACCCTGGGGTATATGGTAGCTGTATGGAAATTTGTTCTGCTTGAATCTTCCCTCATAAGTATTGAACTTACAAGGTCAAGACAAATATTACAGAAACTTTCCCGAGTTTCATGTGGGTTCCACCTTCCCACTAATAGACAAAATCGTTTTTATAACATCTCTCCATCAACACACTTTGCTTTCAATCCAGGCCAAACCTGGACTCCATGGTAATATTCTCAGTTGGAAGTTAGGAAAAATAAAGAATATGGGAGATGAGTTACAGAAGCCGGAGCAAAGTGAGACTATACATTTTAATGCTCAGATAAGGGATCCTTTGCATGGGGTATTAATTTTATTCAGTGCCATATTCATGGTGCAGAAATACCTTACACCTGGGGAGCACCAATGCCAACATGACAGTGGGAGGGTGGGAGGAGAGGGTCTCCATGTGGTTTGATGGAAAGGTTTAGAAAGGGGACACTCAAAGAAATGAGCTGAACTAATTACACTTTGTATCTAGCATAAGGGGTGGTGAACTGACACTAACAAATATTTCAAATTGTTCCACTTTTCTGGATAGTGCCTTCATGGCTCTCCAATACCAATATTTCTTCATGTTTTTTGATGCAGTCTCAATGCAATATTTTTGCTTTTTTTACCTTGCCTCAGCAACATTTCTAGAAAGAAATTGCTATGGCCTATGTCAAAGAGGTAACTGCCTGTATTCTCCTCTAGGATTTAATGGTTTCCTGTCCCACGTTTAGATCATTCATCCATTTTGAATTTATCTTTTTGTATGGTGAAAGAAGGCGGTGCAGTTTCATCCTGTTGCATGTTGCTGTCCAGTTTTCCCAAACACCATTTGTTGAGGAGACTGTCTTTTTTCCATTGGCTATTCTTTCTTGTTTTGCCAAAGATTAATGGACCACGTAGTTGTGGCTCAGTTCTGCATTTTCCATTCTGTTCCATTGATCTATGTGTCTATTTTTGCTCTATTACCATATTGTTTTAATTACTACAGCTTTGTAATATAACCTGAAATCCAGAATCATGATGCCCCCATCTTTACTTTTCCTTTTCAAGGTTGCTGTGGCTATTGTGGTTCCATACAAATTTTAGGATTGTTTGTACTAGCTCTGTGAAAAATACTGTTGGTAATTTCATATGGATTACACTAAATGTGTAGATTCCTATAGGTAATATAGACATTTTAACAATATTTGTTCTTCCGATCCATGAGCATGAATGTCTTTCCATTTCTCTGTGTCCTTTCAGTTTTCTTCATCAGTGTTTTATAGTTTTCAGAGTACAGGTCTTTCACTTCTTTGGTTGGTTTATTCTTCAGTATCTTATTGCTTTTGTTGCATTGGTAATGGAATTGATTTCTTAATTTCTCTTTCTCCTGCTTCATTATTGGTGTCTAGATATGCCACAGATTTCTATACTTTGATTTTGTATCCTGCAATGTTACTGAATTTGTAAGTCAGTTCTAGCAATTTTTTGTTGGTGTCTTACAGGTTTTCTCTATAGAGTATCATGTCACCTGCAAATAGTGAAACTTTGTCTTCTTCCTTGCCAATATGGGGGCCATTATTTCTTTTTGTTGCCTGATTGCTGAGGCTAGGATTTCCAGTACAATGTTAAAGAACAGCAGTGAAAGAGGACATTGCTGTCTTATTCTTGATCATAGAGGAAAAGCTCTCAGTTTTTCCCCATTGAGGTTCATATTAGCTGTGGGTTTTTCATATTTGGCCTTAAAATGTTGACGTATGTTCCCTCTTACCCTACTTTGTTGAGGGTTTTTATTATGAATGGATGTTGTACTTTGTCAAATGCTTTTTTTGCATCTATTGAGAGGATCGGATGGTTCTTATCCTTTCTTTTATTAATATTGTATATCACATTGATTTGCAAATATTGAACCACCCTTGCAGCCCCAGAATAAATCCCACTTGATTGTGGTAAATGATTCTTTTAATGTATTGTTGGATTCAATTTGCTATTATTTTATTTAGAATTTTTGTTTTTGTTTTAAATATAATTTATTACCAAATTGGCTCACATACAACACCCAGTGCTCATCCCAACAAGTGCCCTCCTCGATGCCCATCACCCATTTTTCCCCTTTCCCCCCACACCCATCAACCCTCAGTTTGTTCTCCGTATTTAAAAGTCTCTCATGGTTTGCCTCCCTCCCTCTCTGTTTGTAACTATTTTTCCCCCTACCCTTCCCCCATGGTCTTCTGTTAAGTTTCTCAAGATCCACATGAGTGAAAACATATGATATCTGTCTTTCATTATTTAGAATTTTTGAATCCACGTTCATCAGGGACATTGGCCTGTATTTCTCCTTTTTAGTGGAATCGTTGTCTGGGTTTGGTGTCAAGATAATGCTGGCCTGATAGAATGAGTTTGGAAGTTTTCCTTCTATTTCTATTTTTGGAACAGTTTGAGAAGAATAGGTGTTAATTCTTCCTTAAAAGTTTGTTAAAATTCACCCGTGAAGCCATCTGGCCCTGGAATTTTTTGTTGGGAGACTTTTTTTTATAACTGATTCAAATTCTTTGCTGGTTATCAGTCTGTTCAAGTTTTCTATTTCTGCCTGCTTCAGTTTGGGGTGTTTATATGTTTCTAAAAATTTATCCATATCTTCCAGATTGTCCAATTTATTGGAATATAATATTTTGTAATACTGTCTTCTTTTTTGTTGTTCTAAAAAATGTGATTTATTTTATTTTTAAATGTTTATTTATTTTCAGAGAAAGTGCATGCTCATGAGCAGGGGAGGGGCAGAGGAAGAGAGAGAATCCCAAGCAGGCTTCACACTGTCAGTGCGCAACCTGATGTAGGGCTCTATCTCATGAACCATGAGATCATGATCTGAGCCAAAATCAAGTGTTGGACGTTTAACTGACTGAGCCACTCAGGCACTCCCATAATATTCTCTTCTGGATGTTTATATTTCTGTGGTGTTGGTTTTTATTGCTCTTCTCTCATGTGTGATTTTATTTATTTGGGTACTTTCTCTTTTCTTTTTGATAAGTCTGGCTGAAGGTTTATCAATTGTACTAATTTTTTCAGGGAACCAGCTCCTAGTTTCACTGATGTGTTCTACTCTTTTTGGGGGCTTTTCTATATCATTTACTTCTCCTGTAATCTTTATCTCCCTGCTTTTGCTGGCTTTAGGTTTCATTTGTTGTTCTTTTTCTAGTTCCTTTAGGTGTAAGATTTGGCTGTTTATTTGAGATTTTTCTTGACTCTTGAGTTAGGCCTGTATTGCCATATAATTTCCTCTTGGAATTGCTTTTGCTGCATCCCAAAAGTTTTGGACCACTGTGCTTTCACTGTAATTTGTATCCATATATACTTTTTAAATTTCTTTTTAAATTTCCTGGTTGACCCATTCATTCTTTAGTAGCATGTTCTTGAACCCCCATGTATTTGTGGGGTTTCCAAACTTTTTCTTGTGGTTGACTCCAAGTTTTGTAGTATTGTGCTCAGAAAAAAAATGCGTGGTATGATTTCAATCTTTTTGTGTTTGTTGAAGTCTGATTTGCTACCACTGTGTGATCTATTCTGGAGAATGTCCCATTTGCACCTAGTCTCTTTGTATTTGTTGAGGCCTTACTTGTGACCTAATATGTGATGGATTCTGGAGACTATCCCATTTGCACCGAAAAGAATGTGTATTCTGCTGTTGTAGGATGGAATGTTGTGAATATTTCTAAGTCCATCTGGTCAGTGTATCATTCAGAGCCATTTTTTCCTTGTTTATTTTCTGTTTAGATGATCTGTACATTGATGTAAGGGTGGTGTTAAAGCCCCTTACTATTACTGTATTATTACCAATGAGTTATTTTATGGTTGTTATTGTTTTATATATTTGGGTGTCTCCATGTTGGGTGCATGAATAGTTACAACTTTTATATCTCATTGTTGGATTGTCCCCTTTGTTATGATATGGTGCCCTTTTTCATCTCTTGCTAGTCTTTGTTTTAAAGTCTATTTTGTCGATATAAGTATTGCTACTCAGGCTTTCCTTTGATTTATATGCATGATAAATGGTTCTCCATCCCCTCACTTTCAATATGCAGGTGCCTTTAAGTCTAAAATGAGTCTCTTCTAGGCAGCATATAGGTGGGTCTTGCTTTTTGATCCATTCTGGCTCCCTATGTCTTTTGGTTAGAGAATTTAGTCCAATACAGAGTAATTATTGATAGATATGTATTTAGTGACATTTTATTACTTGATTTGTCATTGCTGTTGGAGATTCTTTCTCATCTTTGTCACTTTTGGTGTTTCTTTACACTCAAAGAGTCCCCTTTAATATTCCTTGCAGGGCTGGTTTAGTGGTCACGAACTCCTTTAGTCTTTGTTTGTCTAAGAAACTCTTCATCTCTCTTTCTATTCTGAATGATAGCCTTACTGGATAAAGCATTCTTGACTGCATATTTTTCCCATGCAGTACTATAAATACATCATGCCACTCCCTTCCAGTTGCCAAGTTTCTATTGAGAAATCTACAGCTAGCCTTATGAGTCTTCCCTTGTAAGTTAAGGACTTCTTTTGTCTTGCTGCTTTTAGGATTTTTTTTTTATTGCTGTATTTTGCAAATTTAACCACAATACATCTTGGTGTTGGCCTACTTTTGTTTATTTTGATGGGAACTTTCCGTGCCTCCTGGATTTGGATATCTGTTTCTTTCCCCAGATTAGGGAGATATTCAGCTATTATTTCCTCAATTTTCTGCCCCCCTTTCTCTCTCTTCTTCTTCTGGTACTCCTATAATATGAATGTTATTGTGTTTGATGAAGTTGCTGAGTTCCCTAAGTCTATTCTCATATTCTATAATTTTTTACTTTTCTATTTTGTTCAGCTTATTTTCCATTATTTTGTCTTCTATATCACTAACTCATTCCTCTGTTTCTTCCAGCATACTGTTCATTGCATCAAGCCTGTTTCCAATCTCAGGTTTTGCATTCTTCATTTCTGACTGATTCTTTTTTAACAGTGTGAATTTAAGGTGGTGGGCAAGTGAATCTAATTAGTGTAAAGGGTGGATTGAAGAAGACACTGCTAGGCCTCACCCATATTACCTTGGATTCAACTTGACAGGCAGCCTATAGGTTGTTTACTATAAATTCCTGCAAACTCTGTCAGTGCACTATTTTTGGCCCTGGAGCACATTTTTCTGTGCATAAGACAAGCCAGAAGGGCTAGCGAAAGAACACTCCCACAAGCAATCCTCAATGGATGATGGGTGCAGAATTGTTATATACATACCCCATCTTCTTTTCTTCTGGGTTTGAATAATTCATAAGAATGTATTATACTGCTACACAGAATTCCACAGTGAGATTGGGCTCCAATTTCCCAGAAGGGTAACTGGCTTGGTAATACAAAATTCTTTTCACTATAGCACTTTCCCTCCTCCCTACTGGTCATTCATGGAATAAACTCTCCAGTAAACTACTTGTCTTCAAATTCTTGCTTCTGGGTCTGCTTCTGGAGTAACTCAAACCAAAACATTGAATTTTTTTCAACTCCCTAGTTTATTTCTCCTGAAATTGACACCTTCTCTGCAAATTGTATACCTACTAATACTAAGAAGTTTCCTCTGTGAATCAATCCTTCAATTTTCATGGGCTGTCATATGAGAAACATCTTTAACAAAGTAATACTTTTCATTCTAAAATAACTGGTTTCAAGGAGTTCATTAAGGACTTTCTGTTCCACCGAGGTGAAATAACCCTTTCCCCCCCAGGTCTTCCCTCTTTAAATTAGAATACCCTGGACATAACACAACAAAGAATGATAGAAAGATTCTGAAAAATAGAAAGAAGATAGTAGATGGCCTAGGGACCTTGGGACTTGAGGAATGATATGGCAGTCATTTCCCTGGGTTTCTTTATTGCCTTTCTTTTTTTTTAAATTTTTTTATATTAAATATAATTTATTGTCAAATTGGTTTCCATACAACACCCAGTGCTCATCCCAACAGGTGCCCTCCTCAATGACCATCACCCACTTTCCCCTCTCCCCCACCCTCCATCAACCCTCAGTTTGTTCTCAGTATTTAAGAGTCTCTTATGGTTTTCCTCCTTCCCTCTCTGTAACTTTTACCCTGTCCCCTCCTCCGTAGTCTTCTGTTAAGTTTCTCAGGATCCACATACTGAGATACCTCATTGCCTTTCATATATCCCAGACAGGGTGCTTCAGAAGCCTCCAACTCAGAACCGACAGATTCTTTTAAATAGTTAAAAAAAAAAAAAAAAACTTTTCCCCCTAACCCAAACTTGGAGAAGAATGCCCTAATAACAGAATTTTTATCAATACTAACCCTACTCCATCCAAATACCAACAGAAAAAACATACCTCTTCTAGTGGCTTCATCTGAGTCGAGCAAGGAGTATCTTCCCTGCTCATTCATGATAAAAAACAAAAATAAACTCATAATAAGCTAGGAATACACGGTAACTACCTCAACTTAATAAATAGCATCTACAAAAATACCTAGAGGCTCATCTCCTACACTAGTCTGGTTCATGAGGTCAGGCTATGAAAATTGGAAGAGGTGGCTATTTTATCTAATGCACAGAAACCAAAAGCAGAGAATTCTCAGGAGTTCCCTGCCTTTAGATTAGGTTCAGAAATTATATTCTTCTTTGGAGAAAGGAGGGACATAGACACAACAGTCCTTGGAAGACCATAACCCCCAGGACAGTTTATAATCAGACCATTCCCAGACATAAAAATCTAAATCACTCAACATTCTTTGATAGTCTAAAGTTCTTCCTAATCAGAATATGCCTTAAATATAAGGAATTCTCAAATCAAGCAGGAAAGGAATATACACAATCAAATCAGACACAGTAAAAATCAAATGCACACCATGTACATGTCGTGTCAGATGTGACAGGTACTACTTCCCATTAGGGCCAATTGTCTTCAGTGGGGAGGGAGCCACCTACTCCAAGAAGCTACAAACACAATAACTGACCCAATTTTAATCCATTTTTAAATTATCAATGCATTCATTTCCCTTTTAAACTTTCCTAATTATCAGTTCTGTTAGTTTGCTGCATAAAATGTTGACCATAATTTAGCTTAACCTGAAAGATGGTGGCAGCTCCCACACCTAAAATCACACTGGGAGAAAATATCTCTTACATGTGGGGAGAGAATCTGGTAGTGCGATCACCTATTTTTCAGTAACCTACTGGGACCAAGGCTTGGCAATATCAATTACAGGGGGAAAGTTGAACAAATTAAAAAGTTTTGCCTTTTATTTATGTTTCAAGAAAGAATTAAAGACAATTTTTTTGGTTACATTTGATACACTAGAAGATGACAATGTCAAAGTGCCTAACCACCTCTAGGTTACCCTAAGCTACTTATGCCTCTAAAACCAATTGACCCAAAGAAAGAACCAGCTTACTGCTGGTTCATTTACATAAAAGATACAATTAATGAAATACCATTAATTTTCATTAGGCTATTATATGACTTTATGTAATTTTCAGGAACAATTTGTTTCTAAAATTTCAAACCATGAATACATAAAATGGTAATGTTTTCTATGTTTTCTTAGGTATCAGAAAACTCAAGCATAAGAATGTACCAGCAATTATTATTATTATTATTTTATTGACAACTTTTTAAATTCTTAGCTTAAAAAAATTATATGATTTATGTATACTAGGTTCTCCACAGAGAACCTAGTTGTTTGAATTGAATTCATAAAAGACCACTGAGTAGAAAATCAAGATATCCTTCAGCATAATATAGAGAACTAAGATGAATTTTCAAATAGTGAAAAGTATTGCATTGCAAAGTAAGATAGTACCCATCTAGATGAAATTAGCATATGCTAGATCACTATATGTAGAGATTCTATAGGAAAGATTTCTGCAATAATGGGAAATTGAACTAGAAGACCAAGAAGATCCACTTACCCTCCAAAGCTCTGTTTCTGCAACCTCACCCTGGACAGAGCATCCCTCAGAGCCTGGTGGACCTGCTTGTTCCGCAGAGTGTAGATGACAGGGTTCAACAGTGGGGTCACCACTGTGTTCACAAGGGCAGCCTCCCTGTTGGAGTCCAGCCTGTTTGTTTGCTTTGGTTTCACGTATATAAAGACACAGCTGCCGTACATCAGAGAGAGGACGATGAGGTGAGAGGAGCAGGTGGAGAAAGCTTTCTGTCGCTCCTTGGCTGATGGAAGTCGCACAATTGTGACCACTATATTGCTGTATGCAATGATGGTTAAAATGAGAGATATCAGAATGACAAGCAGAGCAAGGAAGAGGACATATATTTCAACAGACCCAGTGTCAGAACAAGAGAGATGAATCAGGGAGCCGAGGTCACAAAAGAAATGAGAGATGACATTGGGGCCACAGAAGGATAACTGAGAAACCTTGAGCACCAGACCAGTGATCAAGATGAAGGACAAAGCATTGCAGAAGAAAGCCAGAAGGAAACTAACCCTCAGGTTCATGATGGCCGGGTAGTGCAGAGGTTTGCAAATGGCCAGGTATCGATCCAAGGACATCACAGCCATCAGGAAAAAAATTATTGACCCAAAGAACAGAAAAGAAAAGGCTTGTGTGAGACAAGAAGTAAAGGAAATTGTTTGCCTTCCTGAAAGAAAGATGGACAGCAGTTTAGGAATAACTGTGGTAATAAAACAGCATTCAGAGAAGGAGAAAGTGCTGAGTAAAATATACATTGGTGTCTGGAGGCGATGGTCAGCCCAAGTGATAATGATGATCACCATATTTCCTGTGATAGAGGCCAGATATGCCAGCAGATGCATCAGGAAGAAGATGTTCCCCAGGTACTGGATGGCAGGAAACCCTTCCAGAATGAATTCTTGGATTGTTGTCTCATTCCTCACCTCCATGTTTATCTCCATTTCTCTGTCATCAACTCTGTTGGATCTGTTAAACAGAAAACACTATCATCAAGTGATTCCTATCATCAAAGAATAAAAAATTTAAATCATGGCCACTATTAAAAAAATAACTACTACTTGCAGCTACAACTCTGAATGAGGGCTTATTTTGTATCATTTAAATGCTGTATTATAAAAGATTTTGAACTTTTTCTATTATTAAATTGTAAAAATTGAAGGCTTATTGTTTATTTTTGAAAATAAATTTTAATGTGCAACTTTACTTTTTTGGCAAATATTTTAATATTTTATTTATTTTTAAGACAGAGAGAGACAGAGCATGAGTGGGGATAGGGCAAAGAGAGATGGAGACACAGAATCTGAAGCAGGATCCAGACTCTGAGCTATCAGCACAGAGCCCAACGTGGGGCTTGAACTCAAACTGTGAGATCATGACCTGAGCCGAAGTCGGATGCTCAACCGACTGATCCACCCAGGCTCCCCGGAAAATATTTTTAATAAGTCCATAAGGTAAAGAATGCAAATTGAAAATTATTGTTTACACATAATGTATAAAACTAACAGATAACAATGAAGATTATCATCCCACAAAGATATTTTTATGGGGTCACAGTTTTAATTTCTATACTTCAGGTATAATATGCAATATATGAAGCTGTCCTATGTACTGACTTCAGTCCTCTGGAAATAGAAACTGTGGGGGGGGGGCCCTGGGTGGCTCAGTCGGTTTAGCATCCAATTCTTGATCTGGGTTCAGTTCACGATCTCACAGTTCATAAGTTCCAGCCCCACATCAGGTTCTGCACTGATGGTGTGGAGCCTGCTTGGGATTCTGTCTCTCTTTATCTCTGCCCCTCTCCCACTTGTGCACACTCTATAAATACATACATACATACATACATACATACATACATACATACATACAAGAAAAAGAAAGAAAGAAAAGAAAAGAAAAGAAAAGAAAAGAAAAGAAAAGAAAAGAAAAGAAAAGAAGAAACGAAAAGAAAATGAAATTGGCAAGGAGATCGTTTTCCTATTAGCATGTTCCAAACCAGTTATTTTCCTGACCTGAAGTTTGTTCAGCCTGAGTTCTATACCCAAGACCTTAAGAGAAAGCAAGAGAGTGTTATGCTAAGTGAAATAAGTCCTACAGAGAAAGACAGATACCGTATGTTTTCACTCTTATGTGGATCCTGAGAAACTTAACAGAAGACCATGGGGGAGAGGAAGGGGAAAAAAAAGTTAGAGAGGGTGGAAGGCAAACCATAAGAGACTCTTAAAAACTGAGAATAAACTGAGGGTTGATGGGGGATGGGAGGGAGGGGAAAGTGGGTGATAGGCACTGAGGAGGGCACCTGTTGGGATGAGCACTGGGTGTGGTATGGAAACCAATTTGACAATAAATTTCATATTCAAAAAAAGAGTAAGGAGGAAACCTAGTTTATCACAATATCTCATAACTACCCAGTCTTTGGGTTTAAGAGAAACCATGTCTAAAGGTTGGGGGCTAGAGGCATGGTTACATGACTTGGTTGTTCAGAATCAATGAATAAACATTTAATGGGTGAGTCAGTTTCCCTCTCACTCTACCCACCTGACAGAAAAATTCTTCCTTCTGCTCTTAGTCATAAATTACCCTTCAATATTGTTTTCTGGGAATATTTTTGTTACACCAGAAGATTTTGGTGTGATGGAATTACACCTGTATCCCCTTTGCAATCACTAGAGGAACATTGTTTTGTTTTGCTTTGTTTTGTTAATGCCAGTGTGTACCTAGAAGCCAGATGAATTGATATGTAATCTTTGGGGAACGAATCTGGGCATCCATTGGAAATCAGTGCTCTAGTGAGTAAGTCACCATAATTAAATTGTACTTTACTTAATTCTTTGATTTAGCTAAACCTATTACAGTAACTATGCATGACCCGCAATACAAACTTAAACATAACAAGTCTCTGCTTTAAATATGTGACCTGTTAGGTTGCAAGTATCCTCATAGTCAAGTACTTACCAAGAAGCAGCTTACAGGAAACAGTTTCTTTGACAATATGCTTCTCTTTTCTTCCGACAAGCCAGGAATTTTCTCCTAGGCTAATGGAACGCAGGGTGGGGAAGAACACTCTTAAATGAGACATACTTTTCCTTGAACTATTGAAGAAATCAATAAATGCCTTATGTCTTAAATTAATAGGAAATGATTAAGGCTGATTTTTTTTTCATGGAAGACAGATTTCTAAACTCTGGAGGATTGACAGTCATAGTTTTCCCCTATAGCAACTGGACTGATAAATCCTAGATCAAGACAATAGAAAGTATCACAAATATGCACCAGAATTTGCTGATGCAACCATTTAAAATTCCTGAACATATTTATATCCAGTCTATGGCATACGATGACCCAGTCCATCATAAACATCAAATTTGGTCAGTTATGCATCCATACCACAAGAAAGTCAGGAAGAAGAGACAACAAATGTCACTTTCCTTTGGACTTGTTAGTCACTTTCCCATCAACCAGTTGCTCCCCACCTTTCAGAGTAGCTGAGGATCATTGCAGTCATAAATGAGAATACATTCAAATGCCCTGATGATATATTTACTACAGGATTATTTACCATCCCCAATGAGACACACAGGGTCCAAAAGGACAAACCTCTGGAACACTGAGAATTCATTTAGAGGAGTATAAAAAAAGGAAGCAGGAACTAAAATCATAAGAGTCCCAGAGGACATTTAATTGTCCATATTTGGAAATGAGAAATTTCAGCAGAAATATAACATAATTGCCATTTCACTGCATATGGTAACATACAACTGTCATTACCAATAGCCCACACAATTCTTTGTACAAGTCTTCAAAGGTATATTTTCCACGAGTGGTCTAGAGTGGTAAAATTTACAAAATCCCGAATTACATATGTCAAGAAAGACAAGCTTAAATTTTTACAATTGTCTTTGCTTGTTTCCCTTTTTAACTTGGTATTTTATTGAATGAGGTATAATTTACATTCTGTAAAATGAACAAATTTTAATTGTACAGGTTGATAATTTTCTAAGCATATAAATAGCCATGTAACCGCTGTTCAAATCAAACTATAAAACAGTGCCCTCCTTAATACCATCACCCATTTAGCCCATCCCCTGTCCACCTCCCCTCCAGCAACCCTCAGTTTGATCTCTATAATTAAGAGTCATTCTTATGGTTTGCCTCTCTTTTTTCTCTCTCCATATATTCATCTGTTTTGTTTCTTAATTCCACATATGAGTGAGATCATATGATATTTGTCTTTCTCTAACTGACATATTTCACTTAGCATAATACACACTGGCTTCATCCACATAACTGCAAATGGCAAGGTTTCATTCTTTTTTACGGCTAATATTCCACTGTATATATATACCGTATCTTCTTTATCTGTTCATCAGTCTATGGACATGTGGGCTTTTTCCATAATTTGGCCACTGTTGATAATGATACTATAAACATCAGGGTGCATGTATCCCTTTGGATAAATATTTTTGTATCATTTGGGTAAATACCTAGTAGTGCAATTTCCATGTACACATGAAAATAATGTGTATCTTCAGGTGCTAAATATAACAATCTACAATTATCAATTAAGTGCACTTAGTTGATAGTCATGCAAATCTCTGTGTACTGATTTTTTTGTCTGTTTGTTGTATTAATTACTGAAATAATGATGTTAAAACCTCTATATTTGTGGATCTTTTTACTTTAGTACTTCCAACTTTTCTTTCATGAATTTTAAGCTCTATCATTATGTGAATATACATATAAAATTATGTCTTCCTGGTGATTTCATTTCTTTATCATTATAAATTTACCTCTTAATCTCTGAAAATACACTGTGAAGTCTATTTTTTTAATATATATTACTATGGTCACACAAGCTTTCTTTTGCTTGATGTTTCTTGGAATTTCTTACTGTATATATTTAAACGTTATTCTTATAACCAGCACATGGTAAGGTCTTCCTTTTTACCCAATGTAGTTCTCTCTCTCTCTCTCTCTCTCTCTCTCTCTCTCTGTCCCCTTTTTTAATTGGAGTGCTTAGTCCATTTACATGTAATGTCATTATTATAAGGTTAGATATAACTCTACCATCTTTTTATTTTTGAGAGAGAGAGAGAGAGAGAGAGAGGAGAGGGGTAGAGGGAGAGGGAGAGGGAGAGACAGAATCTTAAGCAGGCTCCACACCCAGCATTGAGCCTGATGCAGGGCTTGATCTCATGACCATGGGATCATGACCTGAGACAAAATCAAGAATCAGTCACTTAACTGGCTGAGCCACCCAGGTGCCCTAACTACCATCTTGATGTTTCCTTTTATTTGTCCCCTGCTATATATTGCATATTCTTCTTTCCTATTTTCTTTTGAATTCACCATGCATTTTTAATATTGCATTACAATCAGCTCTATTATCTTTTAAACAGCTTTAAGTGATCATTGATATAAATGGACATAAAGTGTATAATTTGATACATTTTGGCATGTTATTTTTTTAATGTTTTGGGTTTTTATTCAAATTCCAGTTAGTTAACATATAGTGTAATATTAGTTTCAGGAGTAGAAATTAGTGATTCATCGCATACATACAACACCCAGTGCTCATCACAACAGTGCTCTCCTTAATCTCCATCACCCATTTAGCCCATTCCCCACCTATAACAACCCTCAGTTTGTTCTCTGTAGTTAAGAGTCTCTTTTATGGTTTGCCTAAGAGAGCCATATTGTTTTAATGGCTTCGTGATGGGTTTTGAGTTCAGTCAGGGTAATGAAATGCTTTATCGCTGGAACAAATTGTACATCTACCCTGGATCATTTGGGATTGTCTTCTTTTCTGGATGGGTCATAATGGGGATTGTTTTTCTCAAACTGTGTGTGGTCTGGGTAAGCCTTCTTCATAAGCTTCACAAATTCTGTGATATCTGGCTCTTTGCAGTTGCTATGGTAGAAGGTTTCTCCCCCCCAGCTTCATGGCTTGAAGGAAGTTCCAGGCCTGTCCTGGTAGTTTTGAAACACCATCCCAGTATGCTGTCTGCTTGGACTGTGCTTTAAGATGCTCAGTACTTAAGTTTACAGCTACACCTTTCTCTGGTTGGCTGTCTGGCTCTGACTTTCATCAGCCAGTAACTGTTTAGATACCTCTCACATTTTTTAAGGGCTGATCTTCCTAGGGCTGAAGTTACCTACTTTAGCTGATGTCACCTACTTTAGCTGATGTCTCTGCTAGTTTCTTCATCTTAATATGTTTCCATGCTGGCCTCTTATTGTCTGGCCCAGCAGGCTCAGCAGCCCAGCCAGCCTTTTCCAGGGACTTGGCATGGCATTTTCACATGTTTAAATACTGATGAAATCACCACCATAATGAATATAATGAAGATATACATCAATCCAAGTTTCCTACTGCCCCATTGTGATAATTCCATTTTATCTCTTCTGTTGGCTTCTTAGCTATAACTTTTTACTTTTATTTCAGTGGTTGGTTTAGTGTTTACAGTATACATCTTTAACTTATCATTACCTACCTCCAAGTGATAGTTTTACCACTTCACATATGAGAAACTTATAATAGTATATTTCTATTTCTACCCCCTCAGCTTTTATGATATTATTGTCATATATTTTCCTTCCACGTATGTTATGAACTCCACACTGCATTGTTACTATTTTTGTGGAGTCTATTATCTTTCAGACATTTAAATAATTAAAATAAATACCTTAAATACCCACCATATAGTTACTATTTCCAGTGCTCTTCATTCTTTTTCATAGCTCTGCATATTTTCATCTGGTGTAATTTTCTTTCTCTTGGAAGGACTGACTTTATTAGCTATTATTCTGTAGGCTTGCTAGTGATTAATCCTTTTATCTTTTGTAAGCCTTCATTTTTGACAGTTTTACAGGTATCAAATTCTAGGTTGGCAGATTTGTATTCACAGTCCTTCAAAAGTGCCTGTATCACTGCATTGTCATTTACGTCTCTCCAAAGAGAATTTTATGTCATCTTTATCTTTGTTCCTCAGTATGAAACATGTAATTTTTCCTTTTGGCTGTTTTTAAGATTTTCTCTTTATCACTGGTTTTGAGCAATGTATTATGCATTTTGGTGTGGATTTTTTCATGTTTCTAGTGATTGGGTTTTGCTGAGACCTTTGGTTCTGTTTTCAGAAAATTTGGGAAATTTTGGCCATCGTGTCCTTAAATCTTTTTTTGTCATCCCTCTCCACATATAAACTTCTGTTTCAGAAATCGAATTATATGCTCGTTGGATTGCCTGAATTTGTCCCATATTTCACTGCTGCTCTTATCATTTTAGTTGGACTATTTTTTCTTTGTGTGTGTGTTTTTAAGTTTCTATATCTTCAAATATGCTAATTTTTCATCTGGCATGTCTAATATTCTACTCATCTCATCTATTAAAACTATTCAGTAAAATTTTGAATCAAAGAAGTGCAATTTTCTTTTTTAAAGCCACTTTATTCCATTATGATTAACATACAGAAAGCTGTGCACATTTTCTTTATTCATTCATCCATCAATGGACACATCAATGGACACTTGGCTATAATAAATAACGCTGCAGTGAACATGGGAGTGCAGATATCTCCTCAATATCTTCATTTCGACTCCTTTGGAGATATATCCAGAAGTAGTATCATTGGATTATACAGTAGTTTTCTTATATTTTTTTAAATTTTCAACCATTTTTTATTCAAGTATAATTATCATGCAGTGTTATATTCATTTCAGGTGTACAATATAGTGATTCAACAATTCTATACATAACTCAGTGCTCATGATGAAAGTGTACTCTTAATTCCCTTCATTTATTTCACCCATTCCCCCCTGCCCCTCGCCCTGCCACCTCCTGTCCAGCAATCACCAGTTTGTTCTCTATTTAAGAGTCTGGTTTTTTGTTTGTCTTTTTTGTTCACTTATTTCTTAAATTCCACATATAAGTTAATTATATGGTATCTGTCTTTCTCTGAATGACTCATTTCACTTAGCACAATATCCCCTAAATCATCCATATTGTTGCAAATGGCAATATTTCATTTTTTGTGCCTGTGTATTACTCCATTGTGTGTGTGTGTGTGTGTGTGTGTGTGTGTGTGTATGTGTGTGTATGCACCAAAGCTTCTTTATCCACTTATCTATGGATGGACACTTAGGTAGCTTCCTATTTTTAATCCTTGAGGAACCTCCATATTATTTTCCACAGTGATTGCACCAGTTTAAATTCTCATCAACAGTGTACAAAGGTTCCCCTATCTCCACATGCTCACCAATACTTCTTTTCCTTTCACTTTTTTATGATAGCCATTCTAACCTAGCTTAGGTGTGAGATAATATCTCATTGTGATTTTGATTTGTATTCCTCTGATGATTAATGATGTTGAACATCTTTTCATATACCTATTGGCTATTTATATGTCTTCTTTGGAAAAAATGTGTATTCAGGTCCTTTGCCAATTATTTTGAGTTGTGTTTTTTTAATCATTGATTTGTATGAGTTCTTTATATATTTTGAATTAGCTGCATGTGGCCCCAGATTTGGTCTTGACTCCTGTCACTAGCTTGCACCACTGGGCTCACCTTCAGCTAGGCCCCCAAGCTGCATGCTGCAGCCCAACTGCCATCACCAGCCTCCACTGACATGTGCATTCCTATGGGGAGACCTTTATGCCAATAACTGTACCATTAATTGGCCATTCTGGGAAAAATCATTGACAATGTGATGCTTTGAGCAAATCATTGACAATGTGATGCTTTGAGCAAAGGGAATATACCAAATGTCATAAAAAGAGATAAGCCGACCCAAAAATTACTTGGAAATTTTTATATGTGCATAGGGTGAACAAAAATGTGTTGTGTTAATTGAGTAGTCTATTCTTCAAATTCATTCGTAATTGTATGCCAGAAATCTTCATAACACAGTCAATTATTATGCCTGAAACCACAGAATAATGTGGTCAGAGCAAAGCATGATAGCCAACTATGCCAAGCAAACACCAGCTCCAGGACTTTTCTTACTGTCTTGTGTCCAAATCTATCTTTTCCTACCAAAATCTTGAATAACTAAATTATAGTTGTAATTCTTCATTAAAATATCTCATCACTTGCACAGCATAGGAAACCATCAACAAAACCAAAAGGTAACCTACTGAATGAGAGAAGATATTTGCATATGACATATCCAATGAGGGGCTAATATCCAAAATATATTTAAAAACTTAACACCCAAAAAAGCCCAAAAAATAACCTGATTTTAAAATGGGCAGAGGACCTGAACTGACATTTTCCCAAAGAAGACACACACATGGCCAACAAACACATTAAAGATGTCATGCGTGAACTTAACACTAAAAAAAATTAAAACAAACAAAAACATCTCATCATTTTCTCTTTTCTACGCTCAAATTGTATTTCTATTACAGTGTGTCTTTGTGTCATGTTTGGTATCAGTAGTGTCATTTCACACTCGTACTAATAATGGACACCCAGAGATTATCACATCAAAGCTCTCATTTCACAAATAAAGATACTTGCTTATAGATTTACTTAGAAAGACTCTACAGTCACAATCAGACTCCTTTCCACCTTTGATTAGATTCCCCCCAATTCCTTTTCTGTAGTGGGGAAACAATCTTAACCACTCAATTCCTTGTTCCAGAAATCATAATGCTTCTCTCTCTCTGGTACTCCATCATCGGGCCTTTAGTACTGAAATCAGTACTAGCAGATGAGCATAACCAAAGGAAACTTCCAATTTCAATTAGAGACATTTATATGTCTTCATTATAGCGTAAACTAGAATTGTAAAGATTTATATTCTATTTATATACAGACAATGCACAATTGAAAACAATTGCATTGAGTCATTTCAAGTAATGCTATTAATACCATGACAGTTATGTACATGTGTCCTTCAAAAATCAATATAGTGACCATGTTACATCTATCCTTGAACCAACTTGATATTCTTAATTCTTGTGAATTTCATTTTCCATCCCTATGTACTTACCACAAGTAGATACATGAAACCACACCTTCTCAACTTTGAGATTTCACATGCATCAAACAGAATCATGGATATGAGACTCCTCATTAAAATTTGTTGAATCCTATCGAGTTAAAACTCATGAACAGAAGATCACAGAACAGGAAGATAATTTCATTTCGATATGAACAAGAATGTTAGAGCTTTCAAGTAGTGGAGTACATTGGATTATAAGATAAATTGGCCCTTATTCTAAGAATAAACAAGCAGAAACTTTAAAAACACAGTTGCAAGACTATGTAAGAGATTCCAGAAATAGGATAGAGATTGCATTAGATGGAGAAGAGGCATTCTCCCTCTGACAGTCTATGGTTCTATTTCTGCAATCTAACCCTGGACAGAGCATCCCTCAGAGCCTGATGGACCTGCTTGTTCCGCAGAGTGTAGATGACAGGGTTCAGCAGCGGAGTCACCACCGTGTTCACAAGGGCAGCCTCCCTGTTAGAGTCCAGCCTGTTTGTTTGCTTTGGTTTCACGTATATAAAGACACAGCTGCCATACATCAGAGAGAGGACAATGAGGTGAGAGGAGCAGGTGGAGAAAGCTTTCTGTCGCTCCTTGGCTGACGGAAGTCGCACAACTGTGACTACTATGTTGCTGTATGCAATGATGGTTATGATAAGGGATGTCAAAAGGATAAACAAAGCAAGGATAAAGGCCAACATTTCAGTAGATCTGGTGTCAGAACAAGAGAGATGAATCAGTGGCCCAAAATCACAAAAGAAGTGAGGGATGACATGGGAGCCACAGAAGGATGACTGGGAAAGCATTATAATCGGAACCACCATGAGGACAAATCCCAAAGATAAGCAGGCAGTGACCAGAAGGAAACACATCCTTGGGTTCATGATGGTTGAGTAATACAGAGGTTTGCAAATGGCCAGGTACCTATCTAGGGATAATACCGCCATAAGGAAGAAAACAGTTGTTCCCAGGAAAAGAAAGACAAAGGCTTGTGTGAAGCAAGCCACAAAAGAAATTGATTGCCTCCCTGACAGAAAGATGGCCAACAATTTAGGAATAACAGTGGTTACAAAACAGCATTCAAAAAAGGAGAAACTGCGGAGGAAGAAGTACATGGGTGTCTGGAGGCGATGGTCAGTCCAGGTAATGGTGATTATGAGTGTATTTCCCATGATGGAGGCCAGGTATGCCAGCAGATGTACCAGGAAGAGAACCTTTCCAAGGTTCTGGACAGCAGGAAAGCCCTCCAGAGTGAATTCCTGAACTTCTGTCCAGTTTCGTGTATCCCCTATCACTGACTTTTCCATTTCTTCAACTCTCTGAGCTATTTTGTAGAATATCATGACTGAAGAATTAGGAACTTTGTGAAACATATAAAACAGTGTCATCAAATGGATGAAGGGGAGTGGGAGATACAGGTTTCCAGTTATGGAATGAATAAGTCACAGGGATGAAAGGTATAACATAGGGAATACAGTCAATGATATTGCGATAGTGTTGTATGATGACAGATGGTAGTTACACTTGTGGTAAACATAGCATAACATATAGAGTTGTTGAATCACTATATTGTATACCTGAAATTAATGTAACATTGTGTGTCAACTATAATTTTTTTCAAATTTAAGAAATGGGAAAAAACTAATAAAAAATAAAATAGTGTAAGCGTGGTGACTGGATTTTTTAATTATTTTAAATATTATATTTTATGTCTAGTTTTTATACTTTATTAAGTAAAAATAAATTATTTTATCTTGAATATATTTATGTTAAATGATAAAAAAAAGAACTGTGCACATGGTTACAAGTTTTCATAAAGGATAATGTAATTTTAAGAGTGTTAGCCATTTTTTCTGTACTCTATTGCCAAGCAGGAAAAAAAACCCTTCTTTTACTTTTATATCTGATCATGCAACATATTATTGGTAAGATACCACTGATATCATCAATATCATCAAAGGGTGAATATTGCAAAAGGAAAACTGTAGCCTTAGGGGAAAAAAAAAACTTACAGTCATGAGTAGGTCATCCCACAAAAAATTATTCCCCCATGATGTCCTTAGGATTTTTTACCCATATTTGATGTCATAACATTACTTATAGGAAAACTCCCTATGGTCCCAGATGCAGCCCTCTAAAGTGAGAGTACTAGAGTATCAGATGGACTTTAATTATACTGTGGGAGATAGAAGCCAGGTCATTTTCCTACAGAGCTTGAGACCAGTAAGAAAGGAGAGTTTTCCCTTCCTCCTGTGCTAAGTGGTCAGTCTAAGGGACAATCTCTATCTTCTGACCCTTTTAGTACATACTTTTAGAGATACTAGCCTGAGGACAGAAAGAGAAATTACATGCCTTGACTCTGGCAATTATTTTCTGATTCATTGTCTCTTCTACTGTCTACCTAAATAAAATACTCCATTACCCTTTAAATCCATAAACTTCTCTATGTGAGGCTTTGTCGTTCTGGTCAACTAGTGTTCATCTCAGATTTCTGAACTAGTTCTGATTTAGCCAAAACCTATTATTTTAAGTATAGTAAATCAGCTTGAAGAGGAATGGATTCTGCTTCAATTTACAATAAATTTAATGGCAAAATAACTCAATCACACTAAGGCCATGAACTTACCCAGATGCAACTCACAGTAAGCAGAACTTGGTCTCCCTCTCCTTCAAACAAAAATACTGGTCTAGGAACTTAGAAGTGTGTGTGTGTGTGTGTGTGTGTGTGTGTGTGTGTGAGAGAGAGAGAGAGAGAGAGAGAGAGAAAGAAAGAGAGAAAGAGAAACATTAGCATTTGAAATGACCCTAATTTGTCCTAGAGAAAAGTCCAAAATGTGCATCACGTTGACTAAGTATGCTTCTTCATACAAAATCAGAACTTACCAAAACTGGAGTAAACCAAAGGGAAAGCTCCATGGCAATCTTGCCTGATGAAATCCTGGGAAAGAAAGGAGAGCACATACATATAGTCCTCAGTGTTCTACTGGAATCTGGGAATGAGTTCATTTGGAATTCCAAAAAGCTTTCATACCTTCCTTGCAGGCCCCAGGTTCCCCAAACTCGCATTCTGCTCCTACATCAGCCACCACCAGCAGGAGACCCTGCTTGCTGGGCAAATGCTCTGGGGCATGGTGGAAGACATTAGCCTCCTCACTCAAACTGGTCTCTTGAACACGGTATTCTTCTTAAATGAATTCCAGGGCAGGTAAAATGCATTTCCGCTTCCTGACCTCTCTAGGTTGAGAAGAACACACATGTCATTGGAAGCCGAGATGAAAGTGAATTTAATTTTCACCATCATATTTTTAGCAATGGACTCTCTTAACACCAATCAGGATCAACCAGGGCCAGGGGGCGGGCCCCAGACATGCTAGGCCTCGTTAGAAGACAGAACAAAGCTATTTAGAGGTCAATGTCCCTCTAGGATCCCTATGGCTACTAATTGGGCATTGTTAAAAAAAAAAAGAAAATTATAATATAAAAATCATAGCTACCCTTTCATTACATACACAAATATAATAACATGGACTCCCAAATGTCCATTATCCTCCATGAAAATCTTCAAAGATAGGGTACATATAATCCTCCCAGAATTTACAAAGTAAATTGCATTATGTTACTAAGGTAGTAACATACCAACTTCAGTTACTCCCAACTGCATTATGTTACTAAGGTAGAGTTGAAAGCTCAAGTGGGAAATCCATCTGTGGCAATAAGATGAAGCTCTCTCTTACTCTGCCAGAACAGTGTCAAAGAACACCAGATAAAACCCAAAGTTTAAATAAGAGCTAAATGCCCAGGTTTCAGTTGGTAATAATTTGTCATACCAAGAACAAGAAAGAGCTCAACTTAAATATAAGAAGACAATTAATGTACATCAAGATATTAGAATTACTTGACAGAGTGTGAAGCAGCCATCACAAAAATGCTTCAATAAGCAATTACAAACATGCTTGAAACAAATTTAAAAATAGAAATTCCAGTCAAGAGGGGCACCTGGGTGGCTCAGTTGGTTGAGTGTCTGACTTCAGCTCAGGTCATGATCTTACGGTTTGTGAGTTCCAGCCCCGCGTCGGGCTCTGTGCTGACAGCTCAGAGCCTGGAGCCTGCTTCTGATTCTGTGTCTCACTCTCTCTCTCTCTGCCTCTCCCCCATTCACACTCTGTCTTTCTCTCCTTCAAAAATAAATACACATTAAAATTTTTTTTTTAATTTTTTTTTCAACATTTATTTATTTTTGGGACAGAGAGAGACAGAGCATGAACGGGGGAGGGGCAGAGAGAGAGAGGGAGACACAGAATCGGAAACAGGCTCCAGGCTCTGAGCCATCAGCCCAGAGCCCGACGCGGGGCTCGAACTCGCGGACCGCGAGATCGTGACCTGGCTGAAGTCGGACGCTTAACCGACTGCGCCACCCAGGCGCCCCCACATTAAAAAATTTTTAAAAAAAGAAAGAAATTCCAGTCAAGAAATAACAGGCATAAATTAGAATGAAAATTCCAAATGAAAATTTTGGAACTGAAAAATATCATAACTAAATTTCTTAAAAAATTCAAGGGATGTACTGAACAGCAGCATGCAGAAGATAAAGGAACAAATCAATGAACTCAAGATAGAATAATAGAGAGGCGCCTGGGTGGCTCACTCAGTTAAGTGTCCAACTTCGGCTCAGGTAATGATCTTGCAGTTCGTGAGTTCAAGCCCCGTGTCAGGCTCTGTGCTGACAGCTTGGAGCCTAGAGCCTGCTTCTGATTCTGTGTCTCCCTATCTCTCTGCTCCTCCTCTGTTCACTCTTTCTCTCTCTCTCTCTCAAAAATAAATAAACATTTTTAAAAATTTAACAAGATAGAATAGAAATTACCCTGAAAGAAAATGGACTGAAAAAAAAAGATATAACCTCATGGACCTGTGGAACTGTAACAAAAGAGCTAACATTTGTGTCATTGGAGTCTGAAAAAGAGGAGAAACAGAGTGGGACTGGAAAAGGACTTGGAAGAAACAAAGGCTGAAAACTTCTTAAGTTTGGCAAACAATACAATTTACAAATTCAAGAAGATGAATAAATTCTAAATAGGATAAATTCAAAGAAATCCATACCAATACATGTCATATTCAAATTTCTGGTAATTGAAGAGAAAGAAAAATTTGAAAGCATCAAGAGAGAAACAACACATTACCCAGGGTAAAGAACAATTCAAATGACAGTAAATTTCTCATTACAAACCATGGAGGCTAGAGGAAGTAGCACAATATTTTTCAAGTGCTGAAAGAAAAGTATTATCAATACACAGAATCCTACATCCAGTGAAAATAACCTTTAGGAATGAAGGGGAAATAAAGATATTCTCAAATGAAGGAAAACTAAAAGAATTTGTCACCAGTTTATCTATCCTAAAAGAATGACCAAAGGAAGTTCTCTAAACATAGGAAATGAGGGGCGCCTGGGTGGCGCAGTCGGTTAAGCGTCCGACTTCAGCCAGGTCACAATCTCGCGGTCCGTGAGTTCGAGCCCCGCATCAGGCTCTGGGCTGATGGCTCAGAGCCTGGAGCCTGTTTCCCATTCTGTGTCTCCCTCTCTCTCTGCCCCTCCCCCGTTCATGCTCTGTCTCTCTCTATCCCAAAAATAAATAAACGTTGAAAAAAAAAAATTTAAAAAAAAATTAAAAAAATAAATAAATAAATAAACATAGGAAATGATACCTAGAGCAACCACTAAAAAGATATAAAAAGATACACTCAAAAGCATTATAGATAAATAAAAATTGAGTTATTAAAAAAAATTCAAGTAACCCACATGAAGACAGGAAAAAGAAAACATGGAAATGAAAAACAAGCAGAAAACAAAATGTAAAATAGCACACTTAAACCCTAAAACATCAAAAATTACATTAAATATGAAAACACCAATTTAAATACTGATAAAATGGATTTTAAAACATCACCCAATTATATGATATCTATAAGCACTCACTTTGAATACAGCAATATAGGCAGTTTGAAAGTAAAAGGATAGGAAAAGACTTCCATGCAAATACTTATCAAATGAAGGCAGGAGTGGTTATATTAATATCAGACAGAGGACACTTCAGAGCAAATAAAATTACCAAAGTCAAAGAGGGACATTACACAATAATGAGAATGTCAATATATCAAGACACAGCAATCCTAAATGTGTGCACCAAACAAGAGAGCTGCAAAATACATAACCCAAAAACTGATAGAACTGAAAGGCAAAAAAGACAATTAATAATTACACTTGGATACTTCACCATCCCTCTCTCAACAATTGATAGAACAAGTAGACAAAAAAAAGAAAAATGCAGTAAGGATATAGACAAACTCAACATCATCAACCATCAGGTTCTAACTAACAATTATAGAATACCCACCCAACAACAAATAAATCACATTACTTTCAAGTGTCTATAAAACATGCTGATCACTTGATCTTGGTCAAGTTCTGGTGAGAGCTCTCTTCCTGGCTTGCAGACAACTACCTTCTCACAATATCACATGATAGAGATAACTCTGGTGTCTCTACCTCTTCTTGTAAGAGCATCAGCTCTAGCAAATTAAGACTGTACCCTTATGATCTCATTCAACCTTAATTACCACCTTAAATTTCCTGTATCCAATATAGTTACATGGGGGGTTAGGGCCCCAACATATAAATTTGGGGGGACACAGTTTAGTCCATATCGAGCCCTGATACTAAAACCAAAGACAGTATATAAAGAATACTGCAGGCGGAATTTCCTCATAAATATAGATACAAAAATCTTTAACACAAAATTAGCAAGAATTCAGCAATACATACAAAGAATTCTATACCATGGCAAATGAGGTTTATTCCAGGGAATACTGCTCAGCTAGGTGGTTTCCACTCAGAATCTTTCATGCAGTTGCAGTCGAAGGTCTCATCACTTACATGACTGGTATCTGAACTACAAAGATCCAAAGAGCTGAGGGCTCCACCAGTATCTAGGTCTCCATACAGTTTTTCTAGATGGTCTCTCTAGATGATCTAGGTGGTGGCTTCAAAGTAGATATCTTATGTGATGGCTTAAAAGTGAATATCCCAAGAGACAGAACCAGACAGAATAAGCTATACTGCTTCTGTTCTCCTAGACTTGGATATCTTGCCACATCACTTCCACCATATTCTATTCTTTCCCTTTCTCTGTCTTTGATTATCTTTGTCATAGCCTTTTCTTAACCCCCTCAAAATTCCCTCTTCCATCCCCCATCAAACCACCAAATTCTTCTTATATTCTCAGACAAAGATTCTCTTTTTTTCTAGTTATTCTTTATGGATTTTGTTTGAGACAAAGTCAGAGGAAATAGGAGGTAGCATTCACCTTTCACAACTGAAAGAGGGTTATCAAGGAGGACCAGTTTATTGTTCCCAATTCTTCACCTCTTCCCTGTAATAAGTATATATCCATGTCCTTTGCCATGTGATGTAGCAGTACTTGTTTCTAGAGCAGGCCAAGTATGTTTCCTCATCCCACTGATGTAGGGCTTGATTAGTGGAATGTTAGTAGACATGATACAAGTCAAGGCTTTAAATGGATTGGTTTGGTTTGGCTTAGTTTCTTGCACTACATCCATCCATCAGCCATGAGCAGATCATGCTCCAGTTGGCCACATATCTCTGAAATCTGAGAAGACATGTGCAGCACCCCTGAAGCTAATCTTCAGCCAGAGCCACGGCTATCATATCACATCGTATCCAGCCAATCTACAACCTGTGTGTGAGTAAAAGACATATTTGTCCCTGAAGCTACTGAATTTGGGGATTAGTACATAATATTGCCACAGAAAAATAATACCAAAACCCATAGTAATAGTGAGGATTTAACTCCTCTAAGTGCAAAAGAGGATGACAGCAGTCTGTTTAAATTAGCAAATACTTCCTTTTATGTTTGTGGGTAAAGAATTATCAAAGTTCCTTCCTTTTCTGCATGTTGACTTGATCTTCTGTTTACTTTCTAGAATTGTTCCTCTGTAAATCTCATAAATATGAAAAGCCAATTGTGACCCATGAGTGGTTAGCTGCTTCTCCATATAAGGAACTAATACCTGATGAGAAGCCATAATTTGGGGCTTCCCTTACCTTAGAAGTCACCTGTACTAGTTTGCAAGGGATGACATAACAGTTACCACAAACTGGGTGGCTTAAAGCAACAGGAACTCATTTTCTCATAGTTCTAGATGTTCAAAGTTTGAAATCAAGGTATCATTAGAGCCATGCTCCCTCTGAAGGCTCAAGGAAAGGATCTGTCTTTCCCTTTTATAGCTTGTGGTGGTTGATGGCAGTCTTTGACACACTCCAATGTCTTTCTCTCTCTCTTCATCTGTATGTCTGTATGAATAGACATACAGAAGGACGCCAGTCCTCTGTAGAAGGTCCTCTTCTTAGAAGGACACCAGTAATATTGGAGTAAGGACCCACTTACTCATCTCAACTAATTACATCTGCAACAACCCAATTCCCAAGTAGGTCCACATTTAAAGTCCCAGGATAAACATGAATTTTGAAAATACATTATTCAAGAGATATTGGCCTTTGTGGGACATGTAGATCTTGTCTCCTTCCACCTGAGATGTCATCTTGGAGAGCCAAAGATAATAGCTCCTGGGTGACTATGTAGACTACCGCAAGGACAACTCCCACTGAAGAAGGATGCTTGACGCTGCCCTTCAAGTAAGCTATGGTTCCTATTGTATCCTTCTAAGTGAATTCAGCCAATGATCTGAATGCTATTAAGTCTTAACCGACTGCGCCACCCAGGCGCCCCAACACCTTTTTTAAAAGGATCCTGAAATTTGTAAGAGGAAGACTGAAAGAACTCTTAATTCTTATAAGAAATATCACCTAGGGTCATGAGAAATAATGACAAAATCAGAATTATTGTCTCCTCACTCCTGGAGCAGAATGTACTCTTTCCCTTGACCTGCTGTCAAGTGTCTGAGACAGAAACGGAGGGAGTAGAATTTAGATCAGAGCCCAAAGCACTCCTGCTGGAGACCATGGGAGCAACAGCAGCAGCTGCTGCATTAAAACAAACACCCAATGAAGGGAGGCCTCCATCAATCAATGCCCAAGTGGGAAACAAACTATATCACACAACTTCACAGAGAAGATTTAGTATAGGAATTGGTTAGACAAGTTTTGGAGGACCATAAGGGCATGAGGCAAACATTGAGATGATAAAGAGACAGCAAGTGCAGAAGGAAGCTTTATCTCCCAGGGCTGGAGGAACCAAAAGAGAGCTGAAAGCCGTTGTAACTGAGAAGTCCAGAGAAGGTGCTCCACTGATCTGGGTCAGAGTCCTCTGATGAGGGTGTGCTTCCTGGGTAGACTTGTTCTTCTTGTGGTGTGAAGAGACTCCACGGAGCTAGGACTCAGGCCTCTGAGGAACAGGCACTGCTCAGAGAGTGTTGCTTCCTTGGGACCTTGGACGAGACAGTTCCCACTGAGCTGGGATTCAAACCTCTGAGTAGGCAACATTGGTGAGCACATGCTAGTCTCTGAAGGGCTAATGAGGCTGCTCCTGCAAGTGGGAAAACTGCAGCCAGCTGATGTCCCTGGGCCCAATCACTACTGTAAAGTTAAAAAAAAAAAAAAACCAGCATCAGGGCAATGCTGACAGAAGAAGGAAGCAAGTTCTTTCTGCATCTACTGTTTCAATCTTTCTCTAGGGACCCCTCTGGGCAGAAACTCACAGAAATTCAGCTGCAAACGTGAAATATGATTTGTGGAACCCCAGGCCCAGAGTCCAGATCTGGAACTGGAGCTGAGAGACAATAGATTAATAATGAACCAGTTGCTGCCCAAGCAACTTAAGACTTCCCCATCTAGACTAGCTCAGGTAGCTACCCCAGCACAGAGAGAAGCAGGAGAATGTGGTGTGTTTCCTGGCATGTACATCCACGTAAAAGTCATGCCGGGTAGATTAGTTGGCATCCCAAGGAATCTGACTGGAGGTTGGATTAAAATTTGGGCTTTGAGGGGTGCCTGGGTGGCGCAGTCGGTTAAGCGTCCGACTTCAGCCAGGTCACGATCTCGCGGTCCGGGAGTTCGAGCCCCGCGTCAGGCTCTGGGCTGATGGCTCGGAGCCTGGAGCCTGTTTCCGATTCTGTGTCTCCCTCTTTCTCTCTGCCCCTCCCCTGTTCATGCTCTGTCTCTCTCTGTCCCAAAAATAAATAAACGTTGAAAAAAAAATTAAAAAAAAAAAATTTGGGCTTTGAGATTTTACACTGTCCAGTAGAGGAACTATGGATGACAGTTTTGTTTTAGAAGGTACACATTTATGGTGCTACCTAATCACCATAATTCATTATAATTCAGAAAAATGAAGCATTCTGATGGGTCTCAGTTTTCTCATAGGTCTTTCACAGCGAGGGCAAAAGTGTTTAAAGTGGAAAAGACAGCATGTGGAGGATGCCTGGGTGGCTCAGTTGGTTGAGCATCCAGCTTCGGCTCAGGTCATGATCTCACGATTTGTGAGTTTGAGCCCCGCGTCAGGCTCTGTGCTGACAGCTCAGAGCCTGGAGCCTGTTTCAGATTCTGTGTCTCCCTCTCTCTCTGCTCCTCCCCTGATCATTCTCTCTCTCTCTCTCTCTCTCTCTCTCTCTCTCTCTCTCTCTCTTTCTCTCTCTCTCAAAAATAAACATTAAAAAAAAATTTTTTTTAAAAGACAGCATGTGAAAGCACAAAACAGCAGATCAACTCAGTATCCTACTACCAAGAGATTCAGACTCAGAGGCATGAGGAATCCCAGCCCACCAAAGACCTGAGGTTTGCTTACCCCCCAAAAAGGATGAAACAAGACGGAATCATGGCTTGGTCCTCAAATTTGACATGGGACCAATGTAAGGAAACACTGTCCTCCAAAGTCCAGATCCCTTCTTAATCTCATGTTTTTCTAGAGAATGCCAGGTGTACTCTCTAGCTGAGCTGCCAACACAGTAGGACCCAGCTATGGTGCCTGGCTAATGGGCAGAGCTCTCAACCAAGGAGGCTGCTGGGCTCACTCCAGCTGGTGGTGGAGGACTAGGGACTAGCCTTGCCTCTGTGCTCTGACCCCTCCCAGACAAGGCGGGCCAAATGCCTCTTGCTTGCCTTCAATGAAATTAACCCTCCAGCCTCCTTTTTTAAGACAAGGGAGGCTCCTAGATTAAATTTAAAAGATAAAATAAGAATCTGCTCCATGCAACAGAAAATTAAATGTGATGGGACTTCTGCCGTCTTATGAATCCCTTTTTCTGGAATAAATGCCTGCCCCTGCCAGACAGGGCTCTAAGAAATCCATATCTGGAGAAATGGCTCAGGTCTCTTCTTTTGTTAAGCCTGTTAAGATTGTTAAGCAATATTCAAAAAGACTGCTCTTCCAGGTCCACTGTCAGGTTGGACAAGAGCTGTAGTGGGCTTGCTGCTTGCTTACAAAGTCTCTTGTCCCAACCATGTATGGTGCCAGAAGGTGGAGTCCATGATAGGCCCTAAAGTATACTTTGGTGGGTAAGAGCATACACTTTAAATTCTTGGAGCTTTCATTGAAATCCTACCTCCACCTCCCGCTCATTATGTAAGTTGGATGTATTACCTAGTCTTATAGTGTTACTGGAAAACCAGAGATAAGTTGTGGCAATACTTAATCCCCAGACCTGACATATAGAAGCTTTCACATTAGCTGGGGGCAGTAGTGGTGGAAGTGGCATAGCGGCAACCATAAATCCCAAATGTAAGAGATGCTGGCTGACTCTAGTTCAGTGGTTCTCATCCAGAGACAATTTTGCTCTCTCCTCACCCTCAAGGAGATTTGGCAACGTCTAGAGACATTCTTGGTTGTCACAACTGGAGTGGTTCTACCAGCATCTAGTTGGTAGAGGTCAAGGATGCTGCCAAATATCTTATGATGCACAGAACAGCCCCCCACAGTGATTCAGCCCAAATGTCAACAATGTCAAAGATGACATACCCTAGTGTAGCTGTACCCAAGGATCAATTCCTAAACTGAAGATAAAGGAAAGCCAATATAAAACACAAGAATACAACTACCTCATTGTCTGGAGCCAAAGGATAGGAAGGTGGCTAAGACTTCAGTTCATAAAGCAGCTTCCACAGATGGGGAGCTGTATGCACCACAGGCTCATATCTTATCTCTCTCAGCCAGACCCCTTATCATATGGTTGTTGGTGTTGGCAGACCAATCTGGCAGAACACTTACATGAGATGTGCTTGAGTCAAGGAGGCCAAAAGGGTAAGGGCTTGTGGCTGGGGAAACATTCGAAGAAAGGATGAGCTTCCTTTAACTGATAGACATTATCAAAGACAAAAAGCAGAGAAATGGATAAGTTGAAGTTCTAACAGTTCCTCTCTGTGGCTCCTCAAAGAATCGATAATGTGAAGTCATAGTCAGCCAGTCATAGAAAATGTTGCCTGCTGGATGCCAGCGGAGTCATGAGTTTGTCTGTACTAAATCACAAGGACCAATTTTAAGAGATAACATATAGGGAAGCAAGATCTGCTTCTCTTTCTCAGCTAAGAAAGGCAAACTGGTGATGGTTCCTACAAAAGGAGTAAAAAAAAAAAAAAAAAAAAAAAAAAAAAGAACTTCAGGTTTGTTGAAGGAAAAGAATGCATCTGTTCCTGAGAAGGCAAACTCTAAGCAAGACAGAGCTCTGGCAGGGAGGGATGCTCCACCTGGATCTAGAGGCCACAGAGAGAAGGATCAGCTGCTCACATAGGACTCAGAGTACAAAGCCTGAGACAGGGTTCAACCAAACAGAAAAGAGAAGTGATCTGAAAACTGAAATGGACCCGTTTGCATTTGAAAGAGCAGGAAAAAAATTGGGGACTGAAAGATGACAGGCTCTGGGGAGCTGGGAGAGAATCCAGGACTAAGGAAAGGTGGAAGATCCATCAACAGGAACTCCTTCATTTGGCCTTTCCTGAGCAGAGATGGTATCACTCATGAGCCTGAGGCTTCCTGAGATAAATAGGATCCACTCTGTATCAGAAACCACCACAGTGGCTTCTCATTTACCCATCCCAATGCTGCTTCTCACCAGGTCATTTTTAGAGAGTTGAATCCACCGCTGCCCCAGCAGCCCCTTTCTGTATCTTAACCCCCACCTACCCTTTCCAGCTAGCCACCACACACATCACCCTGAGCCAGGCAGGGGTGAGGGGCTGTGACATCCAAGTTTCCTTAGCTGCCCCTGTCCTCAGTGATCACTCACCAGCAGGATTATCTTAAACTTACAAAGCACTTGATATCATTGTCTTCAGTTCTCTTGTTCAGTCTGGACACAATCTCTAGATTCATTTATTTTCCCCATTACACTTAGAAGGAAACTACAGCTGAAGTGGATTGAGTACTCTGAAAGAGTCTGAATTTGAACCCAGATCTTCTCCCCAACCAGTGTAGGGCTCCTTCCACACTGCACATGTCTTCTCTATACATCCACACCACACCCTGCAAAGCAACGCTGTTATGTCTTTTCTTTTTACAGTCATCATCATGAGTACTAGTGTATTCTTAACTGAATTACCAATTTTCTTTTTTTTTTTTAATTTTTTTTCAACGTTTATTTATTTTTGGGACAGAGAGAGACAGAGCATGAACGGGGGAGGGGCAGAGAGAGAGGGAGACACAGAATCGGAAACAGGCTCCAGGCTCTGAGCCATCAGCCCAGAGCCTGACGCAGGGCTCGAACTCCCGGACCGCGAGATCGTGACCTGGCTGAAGTCGGACGCTTAACCGACTGCGCCACCCAGGCGCCCCTGAATTACCAATTTTCTAAGGATATAGATCAAATGAGTTTTGTTTTGCCAGATGAGTAATGTGCTCTTAATCACTCAATACTCATTTAAGTACTATTTATTTTTTTAAAAAATCCATTACAAGATGCGGAAAATATAAAAATTGCAAGAAACCAAGACGATTACCAATAATTGCTCTACACAGCATGTTGAAAACCTCGTAATCACACTGGTTCATTAGTGGTAGTTTTCAAAGCCTTATTCATTGGAGAGTCTCTGAGGCCACCGTGGACTTCAATATGCAGTCTCCAACAAAAGTTGCAGAAGACAGAAATTAATTTCTGGTGAAGGAGAAAATCTTCCTGAGGGCTGCTTTGACCTCCTTGTTTCTCAGAGTATACATAAGGGGGTTGAGAGTAGGGCTCAACATGGTGTACAATACACCAGCCAACTTGCTCTTCTCTGCACTGTAGCTAGAGACAGGGCTTATGTAGGCATAGAAGACAGCGGTATAATACATACACACCACAATGAGGTGGGAAGAGCAGGTGGAAAAGGCTTTTTTCTTCCCCTCTACAGTCCGCATCTTAAGAATGCTGGAGATGATAAAGCCATATGACACGACGGTCATCAGGAAGTTCAATATGCCATAAAAGGCGTCAGCCAGGACAATCATGATGCTATTCACATAGGTGGAGCTACAGGAGAGAAGCAACAGAGGAGGGACCTCACAGAAAAAATGGGTAACGATGTTGGGACCACAGAAATTCAACCGCAGCATCAGCCCAGTGTGGATGGCTGTGTTGAAGGCACAGAGTACCCAGACACCTGTGGTCAGCTTGCTGCAGAAAGCCTTGCTCATCATGGTGCTGTAATGCAGAGGGTGGCAGATGGCTGCATACCGGTCATAGGCCATGACCGTGAGGAGGAGCAGCTCAGAGGATGCAGCCCATGTGAGGAAATAGAGCTGGGCCATGCAACCCCCATAAGAGATGGAGTTCTCCTCTGACATCAGACCCTCCAGTGCTTTGGGCATGATGGAAGAGGTGCAGATAATATCCATGGTAGCCAAGTTGAACAGAAAAAAGTACATGGGGGTATGGAGCCCAGAGTTGAAGCTGATGGCCAAAATGATGAGGAGATTACCTGTGAGGGCCACAGAGTAGAGGGAGAGGAAACAGCTGAATAAGAGCACATGGTATTCTGGGTGCTCTGAAAAGCCCTGCAAGATAAACTCTGTTACTAGCGTCTGGTTACTCATGGTCCTTGGGCTGAGAGGGGTTTCCATGATCATCAGGTGAATCTCTACTCACAGCTCCATGTGATTTCAGGACTAGAGAGAGAAATGAGAGGTATCCTAAAGTAGGCTGCTACTATGTTTCATTCATACCTGACATCATGGCATGAGCAATATTATACAGAGATACGAAGGCTTCTTAATGAAGAGAAACATACCAATATGACATTAAGCAAAGGGTGTGAACATGTAGCCCATAAAAAGTGAGTACAAATGGCCAATTCATAAAGCATCATTCAACTTCAAACAAATGCAAGTTAAATCAGTAATTCATTCTTTATGAACCATGTGGCAAAGTTTGAAAAGCATGGTTTTGACTAACACTAGCATGGGTGCCAAGATGCAGGCCTTTTAAAATTCATATTCCATTTGAGCCAGAACTTTCACTTCTAGGAATTTATCCTGCAGCAATAATTAAGTCCATCTTCAAGGTGTAATCACAGCATTATTTATAATACTGAAAATATAAAAGCAACTTATACTCTTAAAGGTCAGTATATTACGATATGTTCCTATAGTATAATGCTCTATACCTATCGAAATGATGCTTTAGAGGTGTTTTACTGATGTTTACAAAAAAGCATGAAGAAAGTTCAAAAGTAGTATGTACAATAGGATCTTATTTTGAGTTTAAGAAAAAAAATCACGTTTGTACATATACCTATAGAAAAAAACCAACTGGTTCTGAATGATAAACAACAGTGGAGACTGATTATAGTTGATTTAATTTCTTTGCCTTTGTTTCTCTGTATTTTCTAATTTTTCCATTTAAGAATCTTTCTAGGGGCACCTGGGTGGCTCAGTCAGTTAAGCATCCGACTTTGGCTCAGGTCGTGATTTCACAGTTTGTGGGTTTGAGGCCTGGGTCAGGATCTGTGCTGACAGCTCAGAGCCCAGAGCCTGCTTCAGATTCTGTGTCTCCTGTTCATGCTCTGTCTCTATCTCAAAAATAAACATTCAAAAAAAAATTTTTAAGAAATCTTTCTAAAAGGCAGATCTGACAGAATAAAGACCCCCAACTGCTACTTCTGGATCTACCCACCTCTCTAGACAATGTTTTCCCTCTTGTCTCAACCCTCATGGCCAAAGCTCCAGCCACACCCAGATCTCCCAGTCTGGCCAAAGCACCAGCCATGCCAGACTTTTGTAGCTTTGTTCTTGCAGCTCCCTCAGCCAGGAACACTCTCCTTCTCATGAACCAGGTCGATCATCATCCCTTTCCTTTTCTCAAATCCCTTTCCTAGAGAGAAAGGACCACTCTCTCCTTCGTGGCCCCCAATTCTGTACTGACTTCTATCCTAGAATTCATTAACACATCACTTCACGATTATGGTACCCATCTCCCCTAAGATTGGGGCATTTGCCTCATTCATTTCTGAGCCCCTTTTCTTGGCTCCCAGCCCCCTGTCTGGCATGAAACAGGTGGGCCCTAAAATACATTTGTTGAAACAATAGCAAAGAATAATCTAGTACTAATAAAAACAGAGTGGTTTCTATTCTCAACACAGTGCAAATTCTGTATTGTTTAAGATGAAATCAGCATGGTAAATTTGCATTTTCCTTCTTTTCAACTCTTCATTCATTAAAAGGCTTAATTTTAAAAAGATGCTCATTTTCAGTTAAGAATTCTGCTTTTTACCAAACTTCAATAAACGTATTTACCACTGAAGCATTAAAAGGTTTCTAGAAAATGAAGAAACACCTCTGATCAAATCATATCACCATTTTGTAAGGTGAAGACTGTTCTTTGAATAGAAGAGCATAAAATTCCTCTGATTCGGGGCAATAGGCTGTGCTAGCGTAAAGTCTGTCCAAAGCTAATACAAATGGGGGTCCATCTGTATCTTCCCAGCAGCAAGGTGTCCGGTTGCTCAATTGCTTTGCTGATGATAATAAATGAGATATGCTTTTGCTTTATATGCAAAAATAGTGAATGTTACTTTTGTATAGTATGAGTTGTGGGCCTGAAGATTTTATTTGCTCCTTTGTCACTTTGTTGGCTCCTCAACACAGCCTGGTGAGTGACTCCTGTTTAACCCCAGGGACCACCATGAGACTGAAAAGCTGAGGCAGGCTGAAAAGGAACAGAGTTCGATTTGCCCCTTGCATGTCTCCACGTAAGGTTTCTGCACTTCCCACGAATGTCCTCCCTAGGATTCTCACCACCTGACACCCCCAGTCATCACTCACAGTCCACTCCACCACACAGATTACAAGCCAGAGACTCAATGCTATGACCACACCTGGGAAGAGATAGACACCTCCATCGCCAAACACTGAGCGGTGGTGTGTGGGTCTGTCACAGAGCACTATCGGAGGACCAAAAGAACCTATTATGAAGGAAACTTTATATCTGGTCTTGGTCTTCACTCCACTCCAGAGTGAGGATAGAAAATAAATAAATAACTACAACATAAATGGGAGTTTTGAACAGGTGCTCAGCACAAGGAAATGTCAACAAACTGATTCACACTCAGGGAACAAATTGCCCCTCAGATAATTACCCTCGCGCTGTAATTTCCAGGGCAGGGGAACAGTCTCCTCATCCAATTGATCAACAGGGAGATCAGAGAATAAGGGAGCAGAGACTCTTTCTGTGAGAATGACCATGAAGTCTCTGTTGGACCTCAGCCAGGTGCTTCCTCTTCTGAAAATAACAAAGACCTCTCTCTCCTGAGGTTCATAGGGCATTGGCTTTAATCCTCCATCAAGCAGTGCAAAATTATTACCAAAGATGTGAGGGAAAAGAAAAAGATCTCAGTTACCAATTGCCAAGTTTAAACACATACTACCTGCAAACTACATGACTCTCCACATGTGAGGTGACAGGACATTTAAACAGTGATTATTTTCCATATTTACCAGAACTTCCAGCCCTCAAGTTTCAAAGGACATAAAAATGCATCTTGGCAATTTGATCACTTTAAAGAAACAGCATGAAGTGTCCTTAAATCCCTGAAATTAAAAAGTTCATTTCATTTCATTTCATTTTTCATACAAATAAGTTGAATTTCATGTGAAAGACAATTTAATTTCAGTGACATTTTATCTTAGTTCCAATTTATTGTTCATAATTTCAGAAGTGGAGCTGTCATAAGGCATTTAATTAATTACGGAGAAGTTGACTACTTCTATTATTATTATCTCTAAAGAAGTTTGAGAATTTTCAGACACAATCCAATTAATCCAAAGTCCATCTATTACATACGAAGGTGTATGTAATACAAACCCTAAACTCTCAGCCAGTTTTTACATCCTATTTGCTCTATTATTCCATTTGCTGATCAAATAGTAATAATACAGAGTGAGAAATCTACAAATGTTACTAATTGTAGGTCAGCTAAACAAAAAATATCAGGTCTTATATATAGTTCATGATAAAAATTAAGCAGACTTAGAGTTATGGGCAGAATTTTTCTCATTCTTTTATATCACCCAATAGAATGAGCCAACTTCAGAATACTCCTGATTACCTGGAAAAAATTCTTCACCTTTGTGGAGCTAATAGATTTTATGTATAGTCATCCTTTCTCCATCAATCATGATTGAGGTAGGAAACATGGTGACACTGAAGAAGTATGTAATCTAGGACGAGATCAGTACGGACAAAGGCTTTCTGCCCCTATTTAAGCTAATCCTGCCAAGAATTTGTGACTCATCTTCAGCAAAGTTTGTCACTGCCTATGGGAGACACCTGAGACACCTGTTCACAGCTATTATTCTAAGTGGACCCTGAAGGAGCAATTAAGTACCTCTTTGCTAGGTACTTGGCTGTTGCTGGTGTTCATACAAAGGCCAGTTCAGACTTCTGATCCAAATATATGTAAAAGGGTGTAAGCTTGAGCAGAGAGCAGGACTAAACCTCTCTCCCAGTTCACATAATCTGGGGCAGTGCAGACCCAGGTTCAGGTGCTCAGACTAATGTGCTCAGACATATGGACTGGGGAGGGGGGTGTCAGGAAGGCAGTTAGCATTTCTAGACTGCCTTTCGTGGAAGTTTCGAGCCATGGAGCCAATGTCCCTATGTTTCCCAGCATAAACCACCCCTACCAACAGAGCTGGCCCACTCACTATCTTTCACTCATACCTTGGCTCCTTTACCAAGCTATCTTTCCTTCCCCTGTCCCCATACTTTCTCTCCCTATCCAAATCCTACCTAGATCTAACTCTATCACCTCTACCAAGGCTTCCCTGACTTCCTGGAGGAAAATGATCACTCCCTGCTAAATCTCAGTCACATTCAGGAGCTCCTCCATGTTAATGAGCTTTAGAGTCTTTACAGACACAGAGTCAATCCCAAGCCTGAAACCTACTTGGGTTATGTGACTTGGGCAAGTCTCTAACCTCTCCAGGACTTAATTATAACAATGACAAGACTTACCTCATTATCGCAGTACCTAATACATGAAAAGGGCTTGGCAACATTTTACTTCCTCTTCCCCCAGTGTGGCACCTGTTTACATATATATGTTCTTCTGTATGAGCAGAGAACAGGCTAGATATGTCTATTACCTTCCTCCTTATTAAAATGTCCTGAATATAGCTGACATTCAATGTATAAGTATTGATTAAGTGACTCATTAGCTTGGCTGTAGAGTTCAGTGGATTTGTTATTAAAAGGCACTTCAATCACTTCTAATTTTACTAAGCAGTGTGATGTACTAGGAACAAGCACTAAAGTAAATGGTTCCCAAATGGCTTTGAGACCTGACTCTTACTTAAGTAGCTGTGTGAACTAGTGTAAGTCTCGTAATCTCTCTGAATCCAAGTTTTTAATCTATAGGATGTGAACAATACCTACCTTCAGAATTTTTCTTTGAACTACATAAGAAGATATAGAGGACTCCATTTTAGAAACCATGTTAGAGGTTATTATGGTTGGGTCATTAATAGAAACAATTACCCAGAAAGACTGTGGCCTGGCAGCATTACACCCAAAAAGGTTATCTTTTTTCCAACAAAATAAAAGACACACAAAAAATTTCCTTCCCGTGATGTTAACGATATGTCACCATTCATGAATAAATGTGTATTAGTTAAGTTAAAGGCTAACCTGCTATAATGAAGAAACCAAAATATATGTGGCTTAATATTTTCTCTTTCATTCAATACTCTGAAGTGTGTATGAATGGTAGGGTAGTTCCCAGGGTGATGGGGTAGCCTTGTCCTATCTCATTAAGGGATCCGGGTTCCCCCAAGTCAATGATTCTTGATCTCCTAGGCCATTATTCTCTTCACCATCATGAAAGTTTCCATAACCTCCACATTTCAGCTTGTAGGAAGTAAAATGACAGGAAGCCCCAGAAAACCAATTTATTTCCAGCAAGTGAGGCATATTTGCATATATAACTTCTGCTCAGATTCTATGAGCAAAAATTTAATTCTGTTGCCCATTTAGTGGCAAGGGAAACTGGGAAATATAATCAAGTAGGGAAGTCATACAGGAAAAAGGGATAGAAAATTTTTAGAAAAAAAGTAATTTCCCTACATATACAAAAAGAAACTAACGATAAGAGAATTTACAAAAAACGACTGGCAGTAAGAGTGAATTTTGTTACTCCTTAAAATAGAGATTCAAAAAAGAAAAGGAGAATGATCATACAGTTACACAGGTAGAAGGGAAAGGTGAAGGGAAGGTGAAAGAACAGAGAGGCAAAAGACCTACAGTGAAAGTTAAGAGAGGAAAGTCAAGGAAATGAATTTAAGAGTTCTAACATTTTTATGCAGTATCAAGGGTCCCACAGTGGTGGGGCTCTGAAAAATTAAGTGTAATCCCCAAAGATGCCATCTTATAGATAAGAGTGCCAAGCAGAGCTGTGGAATAACTGAGTGAAAGATAGTAGGAGCTACACTGTGAGACTTAGCAGATAGGAAAGGACTTCCAGCAAAGGAGATGCTTGGAAACTTATGCAAATTTAGGGATCTACAGGATGTTATGGGGAGTCCTATCTAGGCAATACCATGCCCCCCTCTTTCTGGGCCCTGTGCCTTAACCTCAGGTGGAACCAGTTGTTAAAACAATCCAATTATTAATTTTTGGTTGATTACCCAGTTGTGGCCTGGAGCACACTTCATACTCTTCAAGTCCTTCTTCTTCTACTTGTCCCTCACAATTACTGGCCTTGCCTCATACCTTCCTGAAAAGGGACACATCATCCTACCAGAGTTCCTCAACCTCATTCTTCCCCATCTCAATCTTTTTACATCTTTTGGGGGTTTTTTTGTTTTTTTTTTTAATTTTTTTTTCAACGTTTATTTTTGGGACAGAGAGAGACAGAGCATGAATGGGGGAGGGGCAGAGAGAGAGGGAGACACAGAATCGGAAACAGGCTCCAGGCTCTGAGCCATCAGCCCAGAGCCTGATGTGGGGCTCGAACTCACGGAGTGTGAGATCGTGACCTGGCTGAAGTCGGACACTTAACCGACTGCGCCACCCAGGCGCCCCCTTACATCTTTTGTTTTAATGTTTATTTTTGAGAGAGAGAGACAGACAGAGACAGAGCACGAGCTGGAGAGGGCAGAAAGGGAGACACAGAATCCGCAGCAGGCTCCAGGCTCTGAGCTGTCAGCACAGAGCCTGATGTGGGGCTCGAGCCCACGGACCGCAAGATCATGACCTGAGCTGAAGTCGGACACTTAACCGACTGAGCCACCCAGGCGCCCCAATCTTTCTACATCTTTATTCTCAGTCTTTGTTAAATCCTCCCTTCTAAACCAGCATAAAAACCCAAAACGGCTCACATATCCCCACAACAAACTGTTGAAAATTGTTATTTTAAAATATCCCCCAAATCTTATAATAATTCCCATGCCAGACATAATTGGCATACCAGACATGCAAAGAAGTGGGAAAATACACCCATATTTGAGGTGAGAAAAATGAATCAAAACCAACTCAGAAATGACAAAAGTAATAAAATTACTAGACAGGAACCTCAAAACAGTTGTAATAACTATATTCCAAATACTCAAGAAGCTATATAAAACATAATAAATGGAGACATAAAAAATACAAAAAGATTCAAACAGAATTTCTGAGATGTAAAGTACAATGTCTTAAATTAATAATATGCTTAATGGGATTAACAGCACATTAGACATTGCAGAAAAAAAGATTGGTAAATTTTAAAAACTACCAACAGAACCTATCCAAATTAGGGGCACCTGGTTGGCTAAGTCAGTTAAGCATCTGACTTCAGCTCAGGTCATGATGTCACGGTTCATGGGTTTGATCCCCACATTGGGCTCTGTGCTGAAAGCTCAGGGCCTGAAGCATGCTTTGGTTTCTGTGTCTCCTTCTCTCTCTATCCTGCCCCCCCCCAATACTCACACTCTGTCTCTCAAAAATAAATGTTAAAAAAATAAAGAATGTACCCAAATTAAACACATATGAAAACATAAAACATAAGAACAGTGTATCAGTGAGCCATAAATCCACTTCAAATAGCCTAATATATATGTGATTAAACCCCATAAGTAGATAAGGAGTGGGGTAGAACATAAGAAATATTTAAATAAATAAAGGCTATTTTTTCCAAATTTAATAAAAAATATAATCTTACAATGTAATAACTTCAATAAATCCCAAGCATGATAAACAGTGAGAAAATCATATCAAGACTCACACTTAAAACCAGTAATAGTGGGGCACCTGGGTGGCTCAGTAGGTTAAGTGTCCAACTTCGGCTCAAGTCATGATCTCACAGTTCATGAGTTTGAGCCTCATATCAGGCTCTGCACTGACAGGGTGGAGCCTGTTTTGGATTCCCTGCTCCCTCTGTCTGCCTCTTCCTCCCCCACCCCCTTCTCTCAAAAATAAATAAATAAATAAATAAATAAATAAATAAATAAATAAATAAATAAGAAAAAATAATAATAGAGGGGAAATCTCTAAAAACAATGAGACCAGGGCTTTTAGAGGAGCCAAGATGACAGAACAGCATGCGAGGGTTTTTTTGCATCTTGCATCCATGAAATACAGACAGATCAACACTAACCATCCTGCACACCCAGAAAACTGATTTGAGTATTAACACAACAATCTGAACAACCTGAACCACAGAACTCAGCAGGTATGCAGCACAAAGAGATGAACTGGGGAAGAGAGAAGCCGCAGAAGGCAGGGAACTGTTTTTGCTTGCAGAGACAGGACAGAGACAGAGGGAGAGTACAGGAGAAGCACCCTCCACCAAAAGCAGCTGGAGAGAAAGTGGAAAAGTAGAAACAGTCACAGGGACTGAACTAAAAAGGGAGAAAGGAGACGGTTTAAATTCCATTAAGATTCTATAAACAGGAGGACCACAGAGTCTGAAACTCCACAGTTTGATACCTGGCGGTCCTCTGGTGGGAAGGGCAAATCCTCAGGAGGCAGAGTGAGATCCAGGGGTCCTCAGGCCACACAGGGAGAGGTGGTTCCCCTGCTGGGAGAATATTTGGTAGAGACTGCAGGCACCTCACAGGCAAAGGTGGCAGCAGACCCCAGAGAACAACCACACTCACTGGCACTGGAACAAGGTCGTTGAGGTGAAGCCTGGTGCCAGATGTGTGTTGTAATTTTCCATAATCCCTGAAATGCTGCTGCTACACAATCACGTGAACTTTTTCTGGGGCAGGCTGGCACCCAGCCACAGTCTCTGGGGGCCAGCAGCAGCACAGTCCTGCGAATGTTCCTGGGTGCGGCTGGCACCCAGCCGTTGCTCGGTGAAACCCTCCCCCAGAGCATCAGAAGAGGTCAAAGCTGCAGTCTCTCGGAAGTGAGGTCTTGGGAAACACAGTTGCATCTGAGATAAAACTCAAGAAGGAGGTGTCATCTGGCAACCTGACAGCTTAGTCACACACAGTATAAAAGTGGGGAGTGGGCAAAAGCCGGAGACAAAGGACGGGTGCGCAATTGCTGATTGGGGAGAACAGAGTTCCAATACTAGAGATCGGGTAACTGGGTAATGCCACTTTCACCCCTCCCACGCATGTGCATACACACCTATGTGTGCCACAACAATCCACCCCAGTAAGCTAAACAGCACCATCTAGTGGACAATGGACTGTTACACTAAGACCTGCCCAATGGGCCAACTTCTCTCTTCAGGAACACCACAAGTCTCTCCGCCTGCTTAGTTTATGAACTATAAAGAACTTCATAGTTTGACTTCTAGGGGAAAACAAAGCAATTTCAATAGTATTTCAGTCTGTTTGCTGGTCCATCTATTCAATTTTCCTTTTTTTTTTCTTTTTCGTTCCTTTTCTTTTTCTTGACTACAGAAAGAGAAAAATTTATTTTTATTTTCAATTTTTATTAAAAATATTTTTCTTGGGGCGCCTGGGTGGCGCAGTCGGTTAAGCATCCGACTTCAGCCAGGTCACGATCTCGCGGTCCGTGAGTTCGAGCCCCGCGTCAGGCTCTGGGCTGATGGCTCAGAGCCTGGAGCCTGTTTCCAATTCTGTGTCTCCCTCTCTCTGCCCCTCCCCCGTTCATGCTCTGTCTCTCTCTGTCCCAAAAATAAATAAATGTTAAAAAAAAAATTAAAAAAAAAAATATTTTTCTTAAATTTTTTTCTACTATATTACTTACTTTTTTGTAAATTTTACAAATTCTATTTTATTTCCATCATTTCATTTTATTCTATTTCAGTGTATTCATTTTTGTCAAATATTCAAATGTTTTCTTTTTTTTCTTTCTTTTTTTTTCCTTCTTTTTTCTCAACTCTATCAAGCTACTTTCAACAACCAGACCAAAACACACCTAGGAATATAGCATCATTTATTTGATTTTTGTGTGTGTGCATGTTGTTTTAATTTTTAATTAATTACTTTATTTTTTCATGTTATTAAATCCTTTTCTTCCTTAAAAATTATGAAATGAAGGAATTCACCCCAAAGGAAAGAGCAGGAAATAACGACAGCCAGGGACTTAACCAAAACAGATACAAGCAAGATGTCTGAACCAGAATTTAGAATCACGATAACAATACTACCTGGAGTTGAAAATAGATTAGAATCCCTTTCTGCAGAGATAAAAGAACCAAAAGCTACTCAGGATGAAATAAAAAATGCTATAACTGAGCTGCAATATCAAATGAATGCCACAGCAGCAAGGATGGATGAGGCAGAGCAGCAAATAAGCAATATAGAGGACAAATTTATGGAGAATAATGAAGCAGAAAAAAAAGAGAGAGACTAGGGCAAAAGAACACGATTTAAGAATTAGAGAAATCAATGACTCATTAAGAAGGAACAACAGCAGAATCATAGGGGTCCCAGAATATGAAGAGAGAAAAATGGGGTAGAAAGGTTATGTGAGCAAATCATAGTGGAAAACTTTCCTAACCTGGGGAAACACACAGACATCAAAATCTAGGAAGCACAGAGGACTCCCAGTAGATTCAACAAAAACTGACATTCAACACAGCATATCATAGTCAAATTCACAAAAATACTCAGGCAAGGAAAAAATCTTGAAAGTGGCAAGGGAAAAAAAGTCCTTAAACTACAAGGGAAGACAGAATAGGGTTGCAGCAGACCTATCCACAGAAACTTGGCAGGCCAGAAAGGAGTGGAAGGATATATTCAATGTGCTGAATCAGAAAAAATGCAGCCAAGAATTCTTTATCCAGCAAAGCTGTCATTCAAAATAAAAAGAGAGATTAAAATTTTTCCAAACAAAAATTAAAGGAGTTCATGACCACTAAACCAGGCCTGCAAGAAATTTTAAGGTAGACTCTCTGAGGGGAGAAAAGATAGGGGGAAAAAAAAGACCAAAAGCAACAAAGACTAGAAAGGACCAGAGAACACCACCAGAAACTCCAACTCTATAAGCATCATAATGGCAACAAACTCATATCTTTCAGTACTCACTCTCAACATCAATGGACTAAATGCTCTAATCAAAAGACATAGGGTAAAAAAATGGATAAGAAAGCATTTATGTTTATACATAATTTATGTATACTTTATGTATAAATTATGTATATTTTGTAAAACATGTAAAATTATGTATAATTTATAAACATAATTTATGTTTATACATAAACATATATGCTGTTTACAAGAGACCCACTTTAGACCTAAGAACACCTTCAGATTGAAAGTAAGGGGATGGAGAACCATCTATCATGCTGATGGTCAACAAAAGAAAGCCAGAGTAGCCACACTTATATCAGATAATCTACACTTTAAAATAAAGACTATAACAAGAGATGAAGAAGGCATTATATCATAAGTAAGGAGTCTATCCACTTAAAGAAGACCTAACAATTGTAATCATTTATGCTCCAAATGTGAGGGAACCCAAATATATAAAGCAATTAATCACAAACATAAAGAAACTCATTGATAATAATACCATAATAGTAGGACACTTCAACACCCCACTTACAACAATGGACAAATCATCTAATCAGAAAATCAACAAAGAAACAATGGCTTTAAATGACACACTGGACCAGATGGACTTAACAGATATATTCAGAACATTTCATCCTAAAGCAGCAGAATACACATTCTTCTCCAGTGCACATGGAACGTTCTCCAGAATAGACCACACAATGGGACACAAATCAGCCCTCAACAAGTACAAAAAGATCTAGATCATACCGTGCATATTTTCAGACCACAATGCTATGAAACTCAAAATCAACCACAAGAAAATTTTTGGAAAGATAACAAATAATTGGAGACTAAAGAACATCCTACTAAATAATGAATGGGCTAACCAAGAAGTTAAAGAGGAAATTAAAAAGTCCATCAAAGCCAATGAAAATGATTGATAACACCACAGCCCAAAACCTCTGGGATGCAGCAAAGGCGGTTATAAAAGGAAAGTATATAGCAAGCCAGGCCTTCCTAAAAAAGGAAGAAAGGTCTCAGATACACAACCTAACCTTACACCTTAAAGAGCTTGAAAGAGAACGGCAAATAAAACCCAAAACCAGCAGAAGACAGGAAATAACAAAGATTAGAACAGAAATCAATGCTATGGAAACAAACAAAACCAAAACAGTAGAACAGATCAATGAAACCAGAAGCTGGTTCTTTGAAAGAATTAACAAAATTGATAAACCCCTAGCCAGTTTGATCAAAAAGAAAAAGGAAAGGACCGAAATAAATAAAATCAAGAATGAAAGAGGGGAGATCACAACCAACACAGCAGAAATAAAAACAATAATAAGAGAATATTATGAGCAATTATACGCCAATAAAATGGGTAATCTGGAAGAATGGACAATTCCTAGAAACATATACACTACCAAAACTGAAACAGGAAGAAATAGAAAATTTGAACAGACCCATAACCAGTAAAGAAATTGAATTAGTAATCAAAAATCTCCCAAAAAACATGAATCCAGGGCCAGATGGCTTTCCAGGGGAATTCTACCAAACATTTAAGGAAGAGTTAATACCTATTCTCCTAAAGCTGTTCCGAAAAATGGCAATGGAAGGAAAACTTCCAAACTCTTTCTATGAAGCTAGCATTACCTTGATTCCAAAACCACACAAAGACCCCACTATAAAGGAGAACTATAGACCAATTTCCCTGATGAACATGGATGCAAAAATGCTCAACAAGATATTAGCCAACCAGATCCAACAATACATTAAAAAATTATTCACCACGACCAAGTGGGATTTATACCTGAGATGCAGGGCTGGTTCAATATGTGCTGCAGAACAATCAATGCGATTCATCACATCTATAAAAGAAAGGACAAGAACCACATGATCCTCTCAATAGATGCAGAGAAAGCATTTGACAAAATACAGCATCCTTTCCTGATAAAAATCCTCAGAATGTAGGGATAGAAGGATCATACCTTGAGATAGTAAAAGCTATATATGAAAGACCTAACACTAATATCATCCTCAATGGGGAAAAACTGAGAGCTTTCCCCCAAAGTCAGGAACACAACAGGGATGTCCACTCTCGCTACTGTTATTCAACATATTGGGCGTATTCAATGTATTGGAAGTCTTAGCCTCAGCAATCAGACAACACAAAGAAATAAAAGGCATCCAAATTGGCCAGGGGGTCAAACTTTCACTCTTCACAGATGACATGATACTCTATATGGAAAATGCAAAAGATTCCACCAAAAAACTTCTAGAACTGGTTCATGAAATCAGCAAAGTGGCAAGATATAAAATCAATGCACAGAAATTGGTTGCATTCTTATACACCAACAATGAAGCAACAGAAAGAGAAATCAAGGAATCGATCCCATTTACAATTGCACCAAAAACCATAAAATACCTAGGAATAAATCTAACCAAAGAGGTGAAAAATCTATAACTGAAAACTATAGAAAGCTTATGAAAGAAATTGAAGAAGACATAAAAACCAGAAAAATGTTCCATGCTCCTGGATAGGAAGAACAAATATTGTTAAAATGTCAATACTACCCAAAGCAATCTACATATTCAATGCAATCCCCATCAAAATAACACCAGCCTTCTTCACAGAACTAGAACAATCTTAAAATTTGTATGGAACCAGAAAAGACCCCGAAAAGCCAAAGCAATCTTGAGAAAGAAAACCAAAGCAGGAGGCATCACAATCCTGGACTTCAAGCTATATTACAAAGTGGTAATCATCAAGACAGTATGGTACTGGCACAAAAACGGACACTCAGATCAATGGAACAGAACAGAAAACCCAGCAATGGATCCACAAACATATGGCCAACTAATCTTTGACAAAGCAGGAAAGAATATCCAATGGAATAAAGACAGTCTCTTCAGCAAGTGTTGCTGGGACAACTGGACAGCCGCACACAGAAAAATGAACCTGGACCACTTTCATACACCATACACAAAAACAAACTCAAAATGGATAAAAGACCTAAATGTAAGACAGGAAGCCATCAAAATCCTCGAGGAGAAAGCAGGCAAAAACCCCTTTGACCTTGGCCGCAGCAACTTCTTACTCAACATGTCTCCAGAGGCAAGGGAAACAAAAGCAAAAATGAACTATTGGGACCTCATCAAAATAAAAAGCTTCTGCACATTGAAGGAAACAATTAGCAAAACTAAAAGGCAACTGATGGAATGGGAGAAGATATTTGCAAATGACATATCAGATAAAGGATTATTATCCAAAATCTATAAAGAACTTATCAAACTCAACACCCAAAAAACAAATAATCCAGTGAAGAAATGGACAGAAGACATGAATAGACACTTCTCCAAAGAAGACATCCAGATGGCCAAATGACACATGAAAAAATGTTCAACATCACTCATCATCAGGGAAATACAAATCAAAACCACACTGACATATCACCTCACACTGATCAGAGTGGCTAAAATGAACAAATCAGGAGACTACAGATGATGGTGAGGATGTGGAGAAAGAATACCTCTTTTGCACTGCTGGTGGGAATGCAAACTGGTACAGCCACTCTGGAAAACAGTATGGAGATTCCTCAAAAAATTAAAAATAGAACTACCTTATGACCCAGCAATTGATTTATCCAAAGAATACAGTTGTGCTGTGTCAAAGGGACACAGGCACCGCAATGTTAATAGCACTATCAACAATAGCCAAAGTATGGAAAGAGCCCGAATGTCTGCCGATAGATGGATGAATGGATAAAGAAGATATCCTTTATCTTTATACACACACACACACACACACACACACACACACACACACACACAATGCAGTATTACTTGGCAATCAAAAAGAATGAAATCTTGCCATTTACAACTACGTGGATGGAACTAGAGGGTATTACGCTAAGTGAAATTAATCAGTCAGAGAAAGACAAATATCATATGACTTCACTCATATGAGGACTTTAAGACACAGAACAGATGAACATAAGGGAAGGGAAGCAAAAATAATATAAAAACAGGTAGGGGGACAAAACATAAGAGACTCTTAAATATAGAGAACAAACAGAGGGTTGTTGGAAGGGTCTGGGAAGGGGGATGGTCTAAATGGGCATTAAGGAATCTACTCCTGAAATCCTGTTGCGCCATATGCTAACTTGGAGGTAAATTTAAAAATAAATAAATAAATAATAATTCTAGTCATACCAAAAAAAGCATAAAATAACAGGAAAAAAAGTAGATGAGATAAAGAGAAAGCAAATAGAAACAGTTAATTTAAATACAAAGTTCAAGCGTGGCACTCTCAAGAACAGTGGATGCTGTGAGGAAAGGCAACTGGAGGTAGATTCATGAGTAAAATAAAGATATAGCCTAGATTTAGGGCAGCTAGTTAACTGGAGAGATTCAAGGAGTAAGATAGCTGGGAGGAGCTATCCAGGGATGAGAAAAAATATCAAACACTGACTTCAGAAACTATTTCAAGAAGCCACAATTTCACTAATTCGTTTCTAGAGGCATTTATACCCCCAGGGCATTGTGGAAAACAATACAGCAATCATCTTGAAATTAGTGGAGTTGAACAGCTAAGTATGAGGAGGGAAAGAGTAAAAGAAAGACCTATAGTTAACCACTGTCAAGCCGGTGGGGGATGGGTGAATGTGAGCATATTCAAAGCTATGCTTCCTAAGGTTTATATCAGAGATTTCACACTGTGAGGTGGAAAGAGACTTCATTAAAATGATCCAGCCAGTCACTAAACAAATAAGCAAAGAATAATAATAAGTCCTGAGGTGGGGGGCCAGTACTGGCGTTGATACAATATATTATCCAAAATGTTCAGTTTCCAACAAAAAAATTACAGGTCATACAAAGAAACAAAATTATAACACACATACCAGAAAAAAAAGTAAGCAACAGAAACTACCTGCAAGAGTAACCAGATGTTGGGTTTAACAGAAAGAGTTCAAAACATTCATTATGAATATGTTCACAGAGCTAAAAGAAAATATCATCATATAAGAATGGTCTGATGACAATGTTACACCAAATAGAACATATCAATAAAGATATAGGAATTATTTAAAAACAAAAATCCACAGTAGAAGTGATGACATCAGAAAGATGGTAGACTAAAAGCTCCAGGCCTTCATTTCCCCCGTGGAGATACTGAGTTAGCAACAACAGACGAACCAAAATAGTTCTGTGAGAACTCTGGAAACTGGTTAAGACTTACAGTACCCAAGTGAATGCAAACACAGCCAAGAAAAAAAAAATCTCCACAGAAGGATAGGAAATTTGTAGCATTTTGCTCACATTTACCCCTCCCCCTGTCTGGCACAGAGCGGTGCAAATAGGAGGAAACCTCCCAATTTTCAGCTCATCATCAAAAGAGTGGAACTTGTCTCCAGAGTTTTGGTTTGTCAGGGTGTTGCCTGAGGGAATGGTTTCTGTTTCATCTGCCTTGGAGCATTGATGGGAATGGCAGCATAGATGTCACCAGTTTGGAGGCCACTAAAAACAGAAGCAGGGGCCATACCACCTTTAGAGCCATAGGAATCTGAAGTTCCACAGACAGGTGCTAGAGGAGCAAGAGATTATGGACAGAGGAGTAAAACAGAAACCAAAACCAAAAGCTCCCGAGAAGCAGGGAGTTTCTTAAGGAAATTAAGACAGATGAAAGCAGTCATATATGTTTTGGAAGGAAGGTGCATACAAAAACCTGGAGAAGATACATCCCCAGAAAACGAGTGAAAGGTCTAAAAACTTCCAACTGGGTTGATTGGTAAAGGTCTTCCCCTGCATAAAGCCAGGACACAAAGAATGGGAGAGCACTATTTTCAAATGCCCAAATCTCAGCAAACAAGCACAAGGGATATAAAGAAGCAGGAAAATATGGCCCAAGCAAGGGAACAAATAAATCTTCAGCACCTGACCCTAAAAACAACAGATATCTCTGAATTGCCTGTCAAGTAAGTTAAGACAATACACTTAAAGACACACAATGAGCTAAAAAAAGAAACAGAAAACTGAATGCAATCGGGAAAAGAAAAAATAATAATATCAACAAGGAGATAGAAATTATAAAAACGAAACAAACAGAAATTCTGGGGTTAGAGTATATAATAGCTGAATTCAAAAAATTCACTATGGGGGTTGGAGACTTACTGGGCAGAAGAAAGAATAAGTAAACTTGAAGACAAGTCATTTGAAATTATCAAGGTAGAGGAATGACAAAAAGTAGAGAGAGTCTAAGGGACATAAAGGACACCATAAAGCAGACCAACATATACATTATGGGGTCCCAGAAAAAGAGAGAGAGAAAAGGGAAGAAAACATATTTTAGAAATAATGAATGAAAATTTCCCAAATTTATGGAAGGAAATGGACATACCCATTCCAGAAGCCTAAAGAACTTTAACTAGAATAAATTCAAAAAGACCCACACCTAGACACACTCAAACTGTTTAAAATCAAAGACCAAAACTGAATCTTGAAAGCAGCAAGAGAAAAGGGACTTGTCACATGCTAGGAACCATGTATAAGATTATCAGTAGATTTCTCAGCAGAAACCTTGCAAGCTAACAGGCACTGGGATGATATATTCAGTGTTGAAAAAAATAAACAAAAAAATACTGTATTCAGTAAACCTGTCCCTCAAAATTAAGCATATATTAAGAATTTTCCAGATGAATAAAAACTGAAGGAGTTCACTGCCACTAGATCTGCTCTACAAGAAATGCTAAAGGGAATCTTCCAAGTTGAAACACACAGATGTTACACAGCAACATGAAGCCATGTGAAAATATAAAGTTCTCCAGTAAAGGTAAACATATGGATGTATGGAGACTTGTATAATTTTGGTATGTAAACCCACTTGTAATTCTTGTAGAGTATTTACAAGAAAAAAAGTATAAAAATAACTGTAAATCTATGTTAATGGGTGCTCGATACATCAAGATACAATTTGTGATACCAGTAACGTAAGGTGGAGGCAGAACTATAAAGGAGTAGAGTCTACATGTAATTAAAGATAAATTGTTATCAGTTTAAAACATATTGCTAAAACTTTAAATTATCTTATGTAATCTCCACGATCTCTATAATCTCCACAAAGAAAATATCCATAGACTATACACAGAAGGAGATGAAAAGGGAATCAAAGCATGTCACTACAAAAAAAAAAAAAAAAATCAGCAAAACACAAAATAATAGAATAACACAGGAAACAAGAGTCAAAAAAGCTAGAAGACATACATTAAATCATTAAAAGGCAAGAGTAAATCCTTCCCTGTCAGTAACTACTTTAAATGTAAACTAATTAACTTCCCAATCAAAAGATATAGATTGGGAAATTGACTTTAAAATAGGATCCTACTTTATGCTGTCTATGAGCAACTCACTTTATATCTAAGGAAACTCATAGGCTGAAAATGAAGGGATGAAAGAAGTTATTCTATGCAAATGGTAAACACGAGAGCAAGATTAATATTAGATACTAATACTAATAGCAGATAAAATGGAATGTATATCAAAAACAGTCACAAGAAACAAAGAAGGATATTATATAATAACAAAAGGACAACTCATCAGAAAGATATAATAATTATAAGTACATATTCAGCCAATATCAGAGTTCCTGAATATATGAAGCAAAAATGAAAGAACTGAGGGGAAAGTCGGAGAGCAACACAATAACAATAGGAAATTCAATACCCCACTTTGAAAAATGACTAGAAAAACCAGACAGAAGATCAATCAGGAAATATAGGACTTGAAAACACTATAGACTAATTGGACCTAACAGACATATACAGAACACTCTACTCAACAGTGGCATAATATATGTTCTTCTCAAATGTACATGGAACATACTCAAAGATAGACCACATAGTATGCCACAAAATAAGTCTTAATTGAAATCAATTTGAATCAATTCAAAATTGAAATCATACAATGTCTTTCTGATTACAATGACATGAAACTAGATATCAATGGAAGAAGGAAAATTGGTAAATCCACTTATATTTGAAATCTTGTGATAAAGGAAAATAAAAGCACAACATCAAAAACATAGGATGCAATAAGCAGTGCTAAAAGGGAAGTTTATAGCTGTAATGTAATGTAATGTAATGTAATGTAATGTAATGTAATGTAATGTAAAAGAAGAATCTCTAATCAACAACCTACTTTTACACCTCAAGGAACTACAAAAAGAATAACAAACTAGTAAGGAAATACTAAAAATTACAGCAGATATCAATTAAATATAGATTAGAAAAAAAAGAAAAAATCAATAAAACTAGGAGTTGGTTTTTAAGAACAAAGTGACATACTCTTACCTAGATAACTTTAAAAATGACTCAACTAAAATCAGAAAGACAGGATATGGGGGCGCCTGGGTGGCGCAGTCGGTTAAGTGTCCGACTTCAGCCAGGTCACGATCTCGCAGTCCGTGAGTTCGAGCCCCGCGTCGGGCTCTGGGCTGATGGCTCAGAGCCTGGAGCCTGTTTCCGATTCTGTGTCTCCCTCTCTCTCTGCCCCTCGCCCGTTCATGCTGTGTCTCTCTCTGTCCCAAAAATAAATAAAAAACGTTAAAAAAATTTAAAAAAAAAAAAAAAAAAAAAAAAAGAAAGACAGGATATGACAACTGATCTCACAGAGGGAAAAAAGAAGTGTAAAAGAGTACTATGAATAACTGTATGCCACAACATTAGATAATCTAGTAAAAACTGATAAATTCCTAGAAATATACAACTTACCAAGACCAAGTTATGAAGAAATAGAAAACATAAAGACCTGTAGATAGTAAGGAGATTGAATAACTAATAAAAACCTCCCAACAAACAAACAAAGCCAAAACCCTCCTAACAAAGGAAATCTCAGATAGCTTCACTAGAGAATACTACAAAACATTTAAGGAATAATTAACACTAATCCTCCTCAAACTCTTCCAAAAAATTAAAGAGGAGGGAACACTTCCAAACTCATTTTGTGAGGCCAGCATTACCCCAATTAGATTAACAGCTGAATTTTCAGTAGAAACAAAGGAGGTCAGCCCATGATGAAATAACAGATTCAAGATGGTCAATAAAAAATCCTATATCCAGCAAAGCTGTATTTCAAACATTAAGGTGATACACTTTACCAGATAAACAAAAACTGACACAACTGACTGCCAGTAAACATGCTGAAAACAAGCAATCCCCAGATAGTAATTCAAATCCACATGAAAAAAAAAAAAAAAAAAGAGCCACATGAAAAAAGTAAAGATAATTACATAATTATAAAAAATAGTAGAAATGAGGTTTTTTTCCTGTCTTCTCTTAACTGATTTTTTAAAAAATTGTATAAAATAATATGCATAATCTGTCACACATGATGTCATAAACATAACATGCATATGTACTATTGGAACTATAATATATACAAATGTAATATATGGATAATATATTTGCTAATAGCAGAAGGAGCAAAGCTGTTATAGGCTAAAGAAATGGCTACAGATGGTAAATAATTAAAACAACATATTATTGGCCTTGTAGCACTAATAAATGTTTAAACATATAACAATAACTACAAAAGGGGGAGAGAAGTAATAGAGTTATACTGAGTAACATTTCTGTATATTACTGATATTAAGCTATTATAAATCTGAAGTTAAAACTAATAAGTTAAAATGTATATGATAAATCTAGAGTAAACATTAAATTTTTTTCAAAAAGTCATGAAAAATATCATTAATGAAATTAAAATGCTATATTAAAAATATCCACTCAATAAAAATGAAAGAAGAAAAAAAGAAAGAGAGGAACACTAAAAGACATGATACAGATAGAAAACATAAATAAGTTGGTGGAAATAAATGCAATGATATCAGTAATAACATTAAATGTGAATGGAATAAACAATCAAAAAAAGATGTTAGACTGGATAGAAAAATATGATCCAATTATGTGTTGTTTACAGAAGTAAACAAGACAGAGGCGCCTGGGTGGCTCAGTTGGTTAAGCGTCAACTTCAGCCAGGTCACGATCTCGCGGTCTGTGAGTTCGAGCCCCGCGTCAGGCTCTGGGCTGATGGCTCAGAGCCTGGAGCCTGTTTCCGATTCTGTGTCTCCCTCTCTCTCTGCCCCTCCCCCGTTCATGCTCTGTCTCTCTCTGTCCCAAAAATAAATAAACATTGAAAAAAAATTAAAAAAAAAAAAAGTAAACAAGACATACTTTAGGTTCAAAGACACAAATGGATTGAAAGTGAGAGGATGGAAAAGATATATCACACAAATAGCAACCACAGGAAAGTTTGAGTGGTTATACTGGTATCAGGCAAAATAGACTTTAAAAAAAAAAATGTTACTAAAGACAAAGAGAAACTTTTTATAATGACAAAAAGAATCAATCCATTAGGAAGATATAACAATTATAAACAAATATGTACCTACTAACAGCACCAAAATAAATGAAGCAAAAAATGATCCAAATGAAAGGAGAAATAGACAAATTCACATAGTCTCTAACTATGTTGCTAACTAACTTCAATACTCCACTTTCAATAATGGATAGAACAACTAGACAGAAGATTAACAAAGAAATAGGAACTCGAACATTATAAACCAAATATGCCTAAAACACATAGAACACTCCACTCAACAATAACAGAATATACATCCATCTCAAGTACACTTGGAACATTCTAGAGAATGTTCCACGAAATATATAAACAAATTCTAAATAGAAATATGTTCTCTGGCCAAAATGGAATGAAACTAGAAATGAGTAACAAGAAAAAATGTGGAAATGTAAAAACACACTTTATAACAACCCATGAATTAAAGAAGAAATTAAAGGGAAATCATAAAATACTTTGAGATGAAGAATAATGAATATGCAATATATCAAAACATATGGGATGCTGCTAAAGAAGTGTCTGGAGTAAAATTAATAGCTGTAAATACCTACATTAAGAAAGAAGAAAGTTTACAAATCAATAACCTAACATTCTACCTTAAGATACACGGAAAAGATCACACTAAACATAAGTAAGAAGAAGGAAGGAAATAGTAAAGATTACAGCAGAAATTAATTAAATAAAGAATAAAAACAATACATAAATCAATGAATCAAAAAGCTGATTATTTTAAAAAGTCAACAAAACTGACAAACCTTTATCTAGTTTCACCAAGAAAAAAAAGAGAGAAGATCCTAATTATAGAACCTAAAAGGAAAGATAGGCCATTACTACTGACCTTACAAAAATAAAAAGGATTATGAAAGAATACTATAAACAACTATATACCAACAAATTGAATAATCCATATGAAGTAGACAAGTTCCCAGAAAGACACAACTACCGAAACTGACTCAAGAAGAAATAGACTGGACTTGGAGGGGAAGATGGCATATGAGCAGAAAGACCCTAGGCTCATCTGTCCTACAAATATAACTAGGTAATTATCAAATCATCCTAAATACCTCAGAAATTGACCTAAAGACTAGCAGAACAAACTCCACAACTAAAGGTAGAGAAGAGGCCACATTGAAGTAGGTAGGAAGTGTAGAGATGCAGTTTAGGAGGGAAATGGATCATGGCTTCTGTGGTGGGGAGGGAGCCACAGTCTCAGAGAAGGGTGAGAGACTAGCACACAGGGGAATGTATGGGGAAAACAAATCCGCACAGCAACTGGCTTGGGAACAGAGAGGAGCTGAATTTCATGAGTCCTTGCAACAAGCAGGGCTTAAAGCCTGGAGTTTTAAAAGTCAGCAGGCTTGGCTCAGGGAGAGCCCAGAGGCTTTGGGGCTGCTCTTGGAGAGGAGGCAGGGGAAACAGCCCATGGATATATAGTATGGCAACAGCAATCTGAAGAATGTCTGGGGCACACAGTGGGGAGGTTATTTGCTCATATCAGAGTGTGTCTGAGAGAGAGAGGTAGCATTCATTGAGAGACCCTCCAGGAACAAAGGAATTGGCAAGTGCCATGTCCCTCCCCTGCCCCTCAGTATAAACACAGAGTCACCTGTAGGAACCAGCACAGCACTGACACTTGCTACCTAACTTGATTACACCAAGCCTTGCTCCCCCATGCTCAGATGGAACTGCCCTTCCCAGTCACACTTGCCTCAGTTCCAGCATGGTAGCCCCTCCCCCAGAAGACCAACCCAAACCCCTGCCCACATCACATCTCCCAACCCACGAGTTTTGCAGAGCTTTGGTTCAAGTAGTGGTAGCAACAGGTCTTATTTCACAAGCAGACCAGAGCACATCTAGTTAAAACATTCAGGCAGGGCACAACACTGCTCATAACAGGCAAAGATAGCCTCCACAAATAACTTGCCTGAAAGATAAAATAGCCAGAACACAACAGCAGGACACGTAAAACACACATTGGAGAAACTCCTGGAAGTGCTAGGCCCTGGGGAACAGGGGACACTACGCTTCAGGGTACTACTGGAACTCTCCATTTCCCTCAAGAACATGAAAAGTACTGACTTTCCTAATACAGAGAAGCAGGCACAGAGACTTAGAAAAAAATGAAAAGACAGAGGAATTTTTCCCAAATGAAAGAACAGGACAAAGCCATGGCCAGAGATCTAAGTGACACAGATATAAGTAAAGTAACATGCCTGATAGAGAATTTAAAGAAATGATCACAAAGATACTCACTAGACTTGAGAAAAGAGTAGAAGACATCAGTGAGACCATTAACACAGAAATAAGGAATAATATAGCAGAGATAAAGGGCTCAATAAATGAAATGAGAAGCATACTAGATGGAATGAGCAGCAGGTTGGAAGAAGCAGAGGAACAAATTAATGACCTAGAAGACAGAGTAATAGAAAGTAATGAAACTGAACAAAAGAGAGAAAAAAGAATCATGGAAAATGAGAACAGACTTAGGGAACTCAGTGACTCCATTAAACATAACATTTGCATTATAGAAGTCCCAGAAGGAGAAAAAAGGAGGCATCAAATTTATTTGAAGAGATAATAACTAAAAACTTCCCTAATTTGGCAAAGGAAACAGATATCTGGATCCAGGAGGCACAGACTCCCAACAAAATCAACAAAAGCAGATCCACACCAAGACATGTTATAATTAAAATGGCAAAATATGATGATAAAGAAAAAAATTTTAAAGCAGCAATACAAAAGATACTTGCACACAAGGAAAACTTCGTAAGACTATCAGGGGATTTTCAGCAGAAACTTTCCAAGCAGAGGGAATGCCATGATATATTCAAAGTGCTGAATGGAAAAAATTTGCAGCCAATAATACTCTATCCAGCAAGGTTATTGTTCAGACTAGAGAGAGAGAGATAAAGAGTTTCCCAGGCAAACAAAAACTAAAGGAGTTCATGACCACTAAATAAGCCCTGCAAGAAACATTAAAGGGAAGTCTTTGACTGTAAAGGAAATATCAAAAGTGACAATATGAAGGTAGGAAACACAAAACAGTAAAAATTAATATTTTTGTAAAATAGTCATCAAGGAACTTACAATATGACACCATATTTCTAAAAAACAGGGAGAAGACGGGCACCTAAGTGGCTCAGTTGGTTAAGCATCGAACTTTCGCTCAGGTCATGACCTTGCAGTTCGTGGGTTCAGGCCCCATGTCAGGCTCTGTGCTGATAGCTCAGAGCCTAGAGCCTGCTTCAGATTCTGTGCCTCCCTCTCTCTCTGCCTCTTCCTGGCTCATGCCCTGTCTCTCTCTGTCTCTCAAAAATGAATAAACATTTAAAAATTTTTAAAAAACAGGAGTAAAGAATGGATTGAAACTTAAATGACCATCAAGTTAATATAGACTGCTATATACAGAAGATGTTATACACAAACCTAATGGTAACTACAAATCAATAACCACTAATAAACATGCAAAGAATAAAGAGAAAGTAATCCAAATATATCACCAAAGAAAACCAGCCAACCATGAAAGAAAGACAAGAAAGGATTAGAGAAAATCTTCAAAAACCACCATGAAACAGGTAATAAAAAGACTCCTAACGGTAGAGAACAAACTGATGATTACTAGAGAGAAGGGGGTTGTGGGAGAAGAGAAATAGGTGATGGAGATTAAGGAGAGTACTTGTGATGAGTAGCACTGGGTGATCTATGAAAGTGCTGAAATCACTATATCATACACCTGAAACTAATATAACACTGTATATTAACTAATTGGAATTTTTTTAAAAAACTAAAAAAAAAAAAAAACTTGAATGGTTGAGGAATCGCTTCCTATGGATGAGCAAAGAGTGTGGTTTCTTAAGAATGAAATATACCCCTGGTGAAAATTCTACAAAGAATGTTGAAAGACAACAAAGGAAACAGAATATCATATAGACTTAGTGGTAGGGTTTAAGAGGATTGACTCCAATTTTGAAAGAAGTTCTACTGTGAGTAAAATCCCATCAAACAGCATCACATGTTATAGAGAAATAATTTGTTTAAGGAAGAGCAGATTGATGCAGCAAACTTCATTCTTGTCTTATTTGAAGAAATTTCCACAACTAAGCCAACCACTGCCCTGGTGAGTCAGGATCCATCAACATCAAGGCTATATCCTCCACTAACAGAAAGATTACAACTCATTGAAAACTTGGATGATGGTTATCATTTTTCTAGCAATAAAGTATTTTTTAATTAAAAAGAAGAAGAGACCATCTGAATAGACCTAAAACAAATTAAGATGTTGAATCAATAATCAAAAAACTACTCGCAAAGAAAAGCCTACACCAGATGGCTTTACTAGTGAATTCTACCAAACATTCAATAACTAATACAAATACTTCACAAACTCTTCCAACAGAGAGAGAGAGAGAGAGAGAGAGACAGAGAGAGACAGAGAGAGAGAGAGAGAGAGAGAGAGAGAGAAAGAGAGAGAGAGAGAGAGAGGAGAGAACACTTCCCAATTCATTTTTTTAAATTAACATTTATTTATTTTTGAGAGACAGAGACAGAGTGCAAGTGGGGGATTGACAGAGAGAGAGGGAGACATGAATCCGAGGCAGGCTTCAGACTCTGAGCTGTCAGCACAAAGTCCGACGTGGGGCTTGAACTCACGAACTGCGAGAGAATGAACTGAGCTGAAGTCGGACTCCTAACCAAGCCACCCAGGCGCACCCCCTCAATTTTTTTTATGAGGTCAATATTACTCTAACATCAAACCCAAAGATATAACAACAAAAGAAAGCTACAAACCAATACCTCTTATAAAAATAGGCACAAAAATCCTCAACAAAATATTAGCAAACAAAATCTAGAAATATATAAACAGAATTATACACCATGAACAAGTGGGATTTATCCCAGGAATACAAAGGAGGTTTAACATCCAATATTCAATTAATGTAATACTTTGTATTAATAAAGCAAAGGCCAAAACCACATGATCATGCCAATAGACATAGAAAAAGTATTTGGCAAAATTCAACACTCTTTCATGATAAAAACACTCAGCAAACGAACACAAGGGAACTTTCTTAACATGATAAAGGTACTTAAGAAAAGTCCACAGTTAACATCATACTCACTGGTGAAAGACTATAAGTTTTACCCCTAAAATCAGGAACAAGACAAAGATATCCATGTTCACCACTGCTACTACACATTGTACGAGAAGTCCTAGCAGAGCACATAGTCAAGAAAAAAACATTAAAAGCATACATATTTTAAGGGAAGAAGTAGAATTATCTGCATTTGCAGATGACATGATTCTAAATATAGAAAATACCAAAGAATCCACCAACAAATTACTACAATTCATAAACAAATTCAGCAGAGTTGCAGGGTACAATATCAGCACACAGAAATCAGTTGTGTTTCTATACACCAGCAATGAACAATCTGAAATGAAATTAACAATTCCATTTACAACAATATAAAAAAAATTCCTAGAAATAAATTTAGCCAAGAAGGTGAAAAATTTGTAGACTGAAAACTATAAACCATTCCCAAAGAAGGCCTAATTAAAAACAAAGATATACCATATTCATGGATTGGAAGATCTAATATTGTTAAGATACCAAACTCCTGTAAAGGTATCTATAGATTCAATGCAATCCCTATTGAAATTCCAATGGCCTTTTGGCATAAATGGAAAAGTCAATACTCAAATTCATATATAATTGTAAGGGGCTCCAAATAGTAAAAACAATAGGGAAAAAGAAAAACATTAGAGGGCTCACATTTCACAATTTCAAACTTACAGCAATGCAATGGTAATTGCGACAGTGTGGGACTATAAACCAATGGAATATAATTGACAGTACAGAAATAAACCCACACATTCATAGCTAGCTGGTTTTGACAAGGGTGACACGACCATTCAAGGAGGAAGAAAAAAGGTCTCTTCAACAAACGGTGCTAGAAAAACTGGATAACTACATGCAAAGAATGAAGTTGGATACCTACCTCATTCCATATACAAAAATATACTCAGGACAGATCAACAACCTAAATATAAGAGCTAAAACTATAAAACTCTAACAAGAAAAATACATACAGAGAAATCTTAATGATATTGAATTGGTAATAAATTCTTAGATTTGATATCAAAAATATGAGAAACAAAAGAAAAAAATAGACACATTGGACTTCAAAAATATTAAAAACTTCCATGACAAATATTATCAAGAATGTGAAAGACAACCCACAGAATGGGGAAAAAAATTTGCAAATCTATATCTGATAAGAATTTACTATCCTGAATATATAAAAACTCACACAGTTCAACAACAGAAAAGACAACACAATTTTTAAAAAATAGACATTCCTTTGAATGAAGAGACATTCCTTTTTTAGCCATTCTGACTGGTGTGAGATGGCATCTCATTGTAGTTTTGATTTGTATTTCCCTGTTGAGTGATGCTGAGTACATTTTCATGTGTCTGTTACCATCTGTAGGTCTTCTTTGGAAAAATGTCCATTCATATCTTCTGCCCATTTTTTCACTGGATTATTTGGTTTTGGGGTATTGAGTTTTATAGGTTCTTCATATATTTTGGATATTAACCCTTTATCAGGTATGTCATTTGCAAATATCTTTTCCATGCCTAAAATTAACAACACAGGAAATAACAGGCGTTGGCAAGGATGCAGAGAAAGAGGAACCCTCTTACACAGTTAGTGGGAATGCAAACTAGTGCAGCCACTCTGGAGAACAGTATGGAGGTTCCTCAAAAAGTTAAGAATGGAGGGGTCCCTAGGTGGCTCAGTCAGTTGAGTGTCTGACTTTGGCTCAGGTCATGATCTCACAGCTTGTGAGTTCGAGCCCTGTGTCGGGCTGTACGCTGACAGCTCAGAGCCTGGACCCTGCTTCAGATTCTGTGTCTCTCTTTCCTTCTCTCTCTCTGCCCCTTCCCCACTAGTGCCCTATCTCTCTCTCTCTCTCAAAAATAAATAAACTTTTTTTAAAAAGTTAAAAATGGAATTACAATCCCACAATTGCATATGTATATGTATATATATATATATACATATGTACATATGTATAGGCAGATATATGTATATATATGCATATGTATATGTATATATATGTATATATAATGAATATTACTCAACCATAAAAAAGGAATGAAATCTTTCATTTGCGATAATGTGGATGGAGCTAGGGAGTATTATGCTAAGCAAAATAAGTCAGAAAAAGACAAATACCATATTATTTCACTCATGTGTGGACTTTAAGAAACAAAACAAATGAACATATGGGTTAAAAAAAGAGGTGGGGGGGGCAAACCAAGAAACAGAATAAACTGATGGTTACTGGAGGGGAAGTGGGCAGGGGAATGGGTTAAATAGGTGATGGGTATTAAGGAGGGCACCTGTGATGAGCACCGGTTGTTTTATGTAAGCAATGAATTACTAAGTTCTATACCTGAAACTAATATTGCCCAATATGTTAAGTAGCTGGGATTTAAATAAAAACTTGGAAAAGAAAAAAGAAAAAAAGAAGAGACATTCTTTCCAAGAAGATATACAAAATGGCCAACAAGACCATGAAAAAGATGCTCACCATCATGGTTCATTAAGGAAACGTAAATCAAAACTGCAATGAAATATCACTTCACACCCACAAGGATGACTAGAATAAATAAGTGAAATGACAATAAGTGTTGGCAAAGAGGTAGGGAAAACGGTACCTTTATATGTTGCTGGTAGGAATGTAAAATGGTATAACTCCTGAGGGAAACAGTTCAGCTGTCCTCAAAAAGTTACACACACAGTACCATATGACCCAGCAATTCTGCTTTTAGGTATTTAACCAAAAAAAAAAAAAATGAAACCAGATGTCCACACAGAAACTTGCACACAAATGCTTATAGCAGCATTATTCATAATATCCACAAGGCAGAAACAACCCAATGTCCATCAGTGAGTGAACAGATAAATAAAATGTAGTAATTCCACAATGGAATATTATTTACACAAAAAAATAATGAAGTACTATACATACTACAACATGGATGAATCTTGAAAATATTATGCTAAGTGAAAGACACCCATCACAAAAGACCACATATTAAAGGATTCCATTCATATTAAAGCCACCCAGGCACCCCTCAAGAAAAAATGTTTTAATCAAATATACAAGTAGGTTATCTGCCTACAATGAAATTAAATTAGAAATCAGTAGAGAGGTGTCTGGAAAACAGTCAAATATTTGGAAGTGAAATAATAAATTCTTAAATAACACATGAACATAGAAGAAATCAAGGAAATATTTTGAATATGAAACCATATCAAAATCATGAAATGCAAATTCAAGCAATAATTAAAGGAACATTTATACTACTACATGCACATATTGTAAAAGAAAGTTCTCAAATCATTTATCTCAGTCTCAGTTTTTAAGAACTAGCAAAAGGAACAAGTTAAATCCAAAGGAAACAGAAGAAAGGAAATAGTAAAGAGTAAAGCAAAAATCAATACAATCAAAAACAAAAACATAGAAAAACCTATTAAACAAAAAGCTCTGATTTGAAAAGATCAATAAAATCAACAATTCTGCGGGGAGGAGTTAAGATGGCAGAGTAGTAGGGGAACACTATGCTTGCCTCCTCCCTCGAAAATGGCTACCTAAATATCAAATCGTTCTGAACACCCAAAAAATTGATCTGAGAACTAAGAGACCAGACTACACAGCTAGAGGAAGAGGCCACATTGTGGAAGAAAGGAGGTGTGGAGATGTGATTTGGGGTAGGACAGAGGAGACAGAGATAGAGACAAAGACAGGAAGAGAGAGAAAGAGCAGCACACAGGGGATTGCACAAGAAAAACACTTCCCCAAAACCATTGACTGCGAAAACAAGAGGGGTAGTTATCATGAGTTTTCACAACCAGGAGAGCTCAAAAACTGAAGCTTTAGGGGTCTGCGCTGTGGCCAGTGTGGAATCTGGCGGGTGTAGAAGTTTCCTGTGGAAAATGAGGGCACAAGCCCCAGAATGGACTGTGAAATCTGAGAATCCCTTGGGACACCAAAGGGGACAGAAAGTTCCCTGTTCTTGGAGCACATCTGGGAATGGTAGCACTGCTCTCAGGGACAAAAGAGCCAGCAGGTGCCATTGTGCTGCCCTGTTCACTAGCATAGGGGCAGAGACACCTACTGAGAGCAGCTAACCTGGACACCAGCTTTTTGCTGTGCTTTACTCTAAACAAGCTCCTGTGTTGGTGTGACCGCCCTTCTGGGACAAACCGGTACCAGCTCCAGAGTGGGGAGACTTTCCCCTAGAGGATCAGCATGGGTCCTCACCCTTCCAGAGCCCTAAAGTTTGGAGTTTTCAAACTCATCTAGCATGCTTGAGATAAAACACAGATGCACAGCACTGCTGAACAGGCAGACCACCCGTACACAGACAGGGTAAAGGCAGGGATCTGAAGGATGCCTAGGACACATAAGCGGAGACTGTTAGCTCTTCTGTGAGGGCTTCCTAGACAGTAGTGGGTGGAAACTCCCCACTCCAGGATGGAGGGAGAGGGCAGGCGTCATGTTCCCCCCACCCAGCAGCATGGAGTGACTTCAGTAAGGAGCACAGTACCCACAGTGCTCTGCAGGTGCTTCTTTATTAGGACAAGTATGCCTGACAACCCAAATGGACTTAACATATATATTCGGAAAATTTCATGGGACATTCCCCAGAACAGATCACAAATCAGGACTCAACAAATACAAAAAACTGAGATCATACCATGCATATTTTCTGACCACAATGCTATGAAACTGGAAGTCAACCAAAGGTAAAATTTGCAAAGACCACAAATACATGGACGTTAAAGAACATCCTTCTAAAGAACGGATGGGTTAACCAGGAAATTAAAGAAGAAATTTAAAAATACATGGAAACAAATGAAAATGAAAACACAATAGCCAAAACCTTTGGGATGAAGCAAAAGCAGTCATAATAGGGAGGTATATACAACACAGGCCTACATCAAAACGCAAGAAAAATCTCAAATTAAAAAATCTAACCTTACACCTAAAGTAACTAGAAAAAGAACAGCAAATGAAGTCTAAATCCAGTAGAAGGGAAATAATAAATATTAGAGCAGAAATAAATGATACCAAACACACACACACACACACACACACACACACACACACACACACACAGAATAGACTAATGAAACTAGAAGGGGCGCCTGGGTGGCTCAGTTGGTTAAGCGTCCGACTTCGGCTCAGGTCACAATCTCGCGGTATGTGAGTTCGAGCCCCGCGTCGGGCTCTGTGCTGACTGCTCAGAGCCTGGAGCCTGTTTCAGATTCTGTGTCTCCCTCTCTCTCTGACCCTCCCCCGTTCATGCTCTGTCTCTCTCTGTCTCAAAAATAAATAAATGTTAAAAAAAAAATTAAAAAAAAAAAAAAGAAACTAGGAGCTGGTTCTTTGAAAGAATTGATAAAATTGATAAACCCTTAGCCAGACTTATCAAAAAGAAAAGAGAAAGGACCCAAATAAATAAAATCATGAGAGAGGAGAGATCAGAACCAACAAAAAATAAATACAAGTAATAATAAGAGAATACTATGAAAAATTATGTGCCAACAAATTGGGCAATCTGGAAGAAATGGATAAATTCCTAGATATATAAGTGACAAAAACTGAAACAGGAAAAAATAGATAATTTGAACAGGCCCATAACCAGCAAGGAAACTGAATCAGTAATTAAAAAAAAAAAAAAATCTCCCAAGAAACAAAAGTCCAGGGCCAGATGACTTCCCCAGGAAATTCAACCAGACATTTAAAGAAGAATTAATACCTGTTCTCCTCAAACTGTTCCAAAAAATGGAAATCGAAGGAAAACTTCCAAACTCATTCTATAAGGACAGCATTACCTTGGTTTCAAAACCAGACAAAGACCCCCACTAAAAATGAGAATTACAGGCTAATATCCCTGATGAACATGGATGCAAAAATTCTCAATAAGATACTAGCAATTCAAATCCCATAGTACATTAAAAGAATCATTCACCATGATCAAGTGAGATTTATTCCTGAGATGCCAGAGTGGTTCAATATTCATAAGTCAATCAATGTAATACACCACATTAATAAAAGAAAGGATAAGAACCATATGATCCTCTCAATAGATGCAAAAAAGCATTTGACAAAATACAGCATCCTTTCTTGATAAAAACCCTCAACAAAATATAAATAGTGGGAACATATCTCAACATAATAAAGGTTCAATAAAGTAGAATCACAAAGACCCTGAATAGACAAATCAATCTTGAAAAAGAAAAGCAAAGCAAGAGTCATCACAATTCTAGACTTCAAGCTAAATTAGTCAGAAAAAGACAAATATCATACGACTTCACTCATATGAGGACTTTAAGAGACAAAACAGATGAACGTAAGGGAAGGGAAACAAAAATAATATAAAAACAGGGAGGGGGACAAAACATAAGAGACTCTTAAATATGGAGAACAAACAGAGGGTTACTGGAGGGGTTGTGGGGGGGGGTGAGCTAAATGGGTCAGGGGAATTAAGGAATCTACTCTTGAAATCATTGTTGCACTATATGCTAACTAATTTGGATGTGCATTTAAAAACAAAATTAAGGGGCGCCTGGGTGGCGCAGTCGGTTAAGCGTCCGACTTCAGCCAGGTCACGATCTCGCGGTCCGTGAGTTCGAGCCCCGCGTCGGGCTCTGGGCTGATGGCTCGGAGTCTGGAGCCTGTTTCCGATTCTGTGTCTCCCTCTCTCTCTGCCCCTCCCCCGTTCATGCTCTGTCTCTCTCTGTCCCAAAAATAAAAAAGTAAAAATAAAAACGTTGAAAAAAAAAAACAAAATTGAAAAAAAAACAAAATTAAAAAAAAACAAAGCTGTTATCAAGACAGTATGGTACTTGGCACAAAAACAGACACATACACCAATGGAACAGAAAAGAAAACCCAGAAATGGACCCACAACTATATGGTCAACTCATTTTCCACAAAGCAGGAAAGAATATCCAATAGAAAACAGATGGTCTTTTCAATAAACGGCTTTGGGGAAACTGGACAGCAACATGTAGAAGATTGAAACTGGACCACTTTCTTACACCATACACAAAAATAAATTCAAAATGGATGAAAGACCTAAATGTGAGACAGGAAACCATCAAAATCCTACAGGAGAATATAGGCAGCATCCTCTTTGACATCAGTCATAGAAACTTCCTAATAGACACATCTCCACAGACAAGAGAAACAAAATAAAAATGAACAATTGGGACTTCATCAACATAAAAAGCTTCTGCACAGCAAAGGAAAAAGGTAAAAAAAAAAAAAAAAAAACCAAAAGGCGACCTTCAGAATGACAGGGGATATTTGCAAATGACATACCTGACAAAGGTTTGGTATTCAAAATATATAAAGAACTTATCAAACTCAACACCCAAAAAACAAATGACCTAGTTAAGAAATGAGCAGAAGACATGAATAGACATTTTTGCAAAGAAGACATCCAGATGGCTCACAGACACATGCAAAGATGCTCAACATCTCTTATCATCCGGGAACTACAGATCAAAAGCCACAATGAGATACCACCTCACACCTGCCAGAGGGGCTAAAATGAACAACACAGGAAACAACAGGTGTTGGTGAGGATGCGGACAAAGGGAAACCCTCTTACACCGTTGGTGGGGATGCAAACTGGTGCAGCCGCTCTGGAGAACATTATGAAGCTTCCTCAAAAAATTAAAAATAGAACTACCCTATGACCCAGCAACTGAACTAGTAGGTATTTACCCAAAGGATACAAAAATACAGATTTGAAGGGAAACACGCATCTCAAGGTTTATAGCAGCATTATCAACAGGAGCCAAACTATGGAGAGAGCCCAAATGTCCATCGACTGATGAATGCATAAAAGATGTGGTTTATGTATACAATGGAATATTACTTAGCCATCAAAAAAAGTGAAATCTTGCCACTTGCAATGACATGGATGGAGCTAGAATGTATTATACGAAGTGAAATAAGTCAACCAGAGAAAGACAAATATCATATGATTTCACTCATATGTGGAATTTAAGAAACAAAACAGCTGAGCACATAGGAAGGGAGGGGGAGGGGAGAGAAGAGAGGGAAACAAACCATGAGACTCTTAATGATAGAGAACAAACATCGTTGATGGAGGGAGGTGGGTGGGAAATGGGTTAGATGGGTGAGGGGTATTAAAAAGGGCACGTATCAGGTGCACTGGGTGTTGTATGTAAGTGATGAATCACTGAATTCCACTCCTGAAACCAATATTGCACTGTATGTTAACTAAAATTTAAATTAAAAAAAAAAAAGTTTAGTCAATCAAATCCTACCAGTATATAAAAAGGATAATATAACATATGAAAATTAACCAATGTCACCCACCATATAAACAAACTACAAAAAGAAAAACCATATGATCATCTCAATAGATGCAGAAAAAATTGACAGAATCCAACATCCATTCACAATGAAAACCCTCAGGAAACCAGGAATTTAAGGAAACACCATCATCATGATAAAGAGCTTCTATGAAAACCCTACAGCTAACCTCATACTTAATGGTAAAAGACTGAAAACTTTCCTGTAAAGATAAGGAAAAAGACAAGGATATATGTGCTTTCACAGATAGTGATTGTATAAGCAAACCATCCTATGGATTATAAAACAAAAAAACAAAGAGGAAAAAGCTGCTAGAACAAGTAAGTGAGTTTAGGAGTGCTGCAGGTACAAGATCAATTTATAAAAACCACTTGTATTTCTATGTGCTAGCAATGAACAATTAGAAACTAAAATTACCTAATTTATTACCAAATACATAAAGTACAAACACATAGAGATAAATATATATATATACATACACACACACATATACATAGGGATAAATCTAACAAAACTACAAAATATTGCTAAAAGAAATAAAAAGGGACATAATGTGATGAGGAGATATACTATGTTTGTGGATTCAAAGACTCGATAGTGCCAAGATGTCAATTCTCTCCAAACTGACCTATGAATTAACGCAATCCCAATCAAAAGTCCAGCAAATTTTTTGTAAATATTGCTAAGCTAGGTCTAAAATGTATATGAGGGGCACCGGGGATGACCCTTGATTTCAGCTCAAGTCCTGATGCCATGGTTGTGATTTCTCTCTCTCTCAGCCTCTGCCACTCTCCCCTGCTCACACTCTCTATCTAAAATAAAAAAATAAAAAATAAAATAAAATGTATATGAATACACAAAGGATCTAGAATTGGCAAAATAACTTTGAAAAAGAACGAAGACGCAGTACTACCATTACCTTATTTCAAGACTTATAAAGCTTCAGTAATCAGAACAATATGCCACTTGTGAAAAGATAAGTACGTAAATAAATAGAACAGACTAGTTAGCTTATAAATAGATCAATGTATCTATACAGTCCATTAATTTTGAACAAATGTTTCATGGACAGTCTTTTCAAGCAAATGAAGCTAGAAAACTTGGACATCTATATGCAAAGAAATGAATTTTGATTCATACCATACACAATATACAAAAACTGACTCAAAATGAATCATAGTTCTAAATGTATAAAAACCTAAAACTAGGGTAACTTGGGTAACTCAGTCAGTTAAGCATCCAACTTCAGCTCAGGTCATGAACTCGTGGTTTGTGGGTTCAAGCCCCACATCAGGCTCTGTGTTGACAGCTCAGAGCCTGGAGCCTGCTTCAGATTCTGTGTCTCCCTCTCTCTCTCTTCCTCTCCCCAACTCGTGCTCTCTCTCTAATCTCTTAAAAATAAATAAGCATTTAAAAAATTTTAAACTGGGGCGCCTGGGTGGCTCAGTCAGTTGAGTGACCGACTTCGGCTCAGGTCATGATCTCACAGTTTGTGGGTTCAAGCCCCACGTCGGGCTCTATGCTGACAGCTCAGAGCCTGGAGCCTGCTTCTGATTCTGTGTCTCCCTCTCTCTCTGCCCCTCCCCCACTCATGCTCTGTCCCTGTCTCAGAAATAAACATTAAAAAAAATAATTAAAAAAAATAAAATAAAAAAATAAAAAATTTTAAACTTAAAACTATATGACTTTTAGAAGAAAACATAGGAAAATAGTTTTTTTGATCAGTTAGGCAAAAATTTCTTATATGCAATACCAAAAAAAGCACAATCCACAAAAGAAAAAATTAATAAATCGTACTTCAAAATTCTGAAGTGCTGCTCTTCAAAATAAACTGTTAATGACAAGTCCCAGACTGAGATAAAATATGTGCAAATCACATACCAGATAAAGGACTTGTATACAGAATACAAAAAATACTTAAATCTCAACAATAAGAAAGCAAACACCCTGATTCAAAAAAAAAAAAAAAAAAAGGCAAGAGATTTGATCAGATACTTCACCAAAAAAGAAAAAAAAAAGACAAGTCACAAATAAGCACATGAAAATGTGCAATGTTATTAGTCATCCGGTAAATGCAGATTAAAGCCAAATACTAAATGGGTAGCATCAAAACAGCTACACTACATACTGACAACAAGTGACACATCTGGAACTCTCATGCACTGCTGGTAGGAACGTAAGTGACATGGATACTCTGGAAGACAGCTTGTTGGTTTCTCAAAGAGACACTTAGCCATCTGATCCAGCCCTTCTACTCCTGGTTATTTATTTACCCAAGAGAAATGAAAATGTAAGTCCACGCAAAGACTTGTACATAAATGTCGATACAGCTTTATTTCAATAACCAACTGGAAGACACTGAAATGTTCATCAACAGGTGAATGGATAAACTAGCAGCAACATACTCATACAATTGAACAATTCTCAAAATTTTTAAAAATGAGTTTCTCAAATTCCACATATGAATGAAATCATATGATATTTGTCTTTCTCTGAATGACTTATTTCGCTTAGAATAATACCCTTTAGTTCCATCCACATTGTTGCAAGATGAACATAGAGGAAGGGAAGGAAAAACAAGGCAAAAACAGAAAGAGAAGAAAACCATAAGAGACTCTTAAATATAGGGAACAAACTGAGGGTTGCTGGAGGAGCGGGGGTGGGTTAAATGGGTGACAGGCATTAAGGAGGGTACTTTTCAGGATGAGCACTGGGTGTCATATGTAAGACATAAATCACTGGGTTCTACTCATGAAGCCAAGATTATACCATATGTTAACTTGAATTTAAATATCGGGCAAAGGGCTAGTATCCAAAATCTATAAAGAGCTCACCAAACTCCACACCCGAAAAACAAATAATCCAGTGAAGAAATGGACAGAAGACATGAATAGACACTTCTCTAAAGAAGACATCCAGATGGCCAACAACCACATGAAAAGATGGTCAACGTCCCTCCTCATCAGGGAAATACAAATCAAAACCACACTCAGATATCACCTCACGCCGGTCAGAGTGGCCAAAATGAACAAATCAGGAGACTACAGATGCTGGCAAGGATGTGGAGAAATGGGAACCCTCGAACACTGTTGGTGGGAATGCAAACTGGTGCAGCCGCTCTGGAAAACAGTGTGGAGGTTCCTCAAAAAATTAAAAATAGACCTACCCTATGACCCAGCAATAGCACTGCTAGGAATTTACCCAAGGGATACAGGAGTACTGATGCACAGGGGCACTTGTACCCCAATGTGTATAGCAGCACTCTCAACAATAGCTAAATTATGGAAAGAGGCTAAATGTCCATCAACTGACAAATGGATAAAGAAATTGTGGTTTATATACACAGTGGAATACTACGTGGCAATGAGAAAGAATGAAATATGGCCTTTTGTAGCAACGTGGATGGAACTGGAGAGTGTGATGCTAAGTGAAATAAGTCATACAGAGAAAGACAGATTCCATATGTTTTCACTCCTATGTGGATCCTGAGAAACTTAACAGAAGACCATGGGGGAGGGGAAGGAAAAAAAATGGTTAGAGAGGGAGGGAGCCAAAACATAAGAGACTCCTAAAAACTGAGAACAAACTGAGGGTTTATGGGGGGGAGGGAGGGAGAGGTGGGTGGGTGATGGGTATTGAGGAGGGCACCTGTTCGGATGAGCACTGGGTGTTGTATGGAAACCAATTCAACAATAAATCTCTCTTATTTATGAATAAATAAATAAATAAATAAATAACCTTTAAATGGAAAACTGATACATACAGGAACATGGTTATATCTCAAAGTAACCATAATAAGTGAAGAAAAAATCCAGACCAAAAAGGGAACATACTATTGAGTTCCATTTACGTAAAAATTCTATAAAATGTAAACTAATCTGTAGTGACAGAATGCAGATGAACGGTTGCCTGGGGAAGACACAAAGAGCGATTACAAAAGCATGAGGAAACTTTTCAGAGTGATGAATGTTTCTCACTTTTCTTTATTGTGGTGATTTCACAAACTTTTCATGTTGTACACTTTATGTAAAGTTTGCTGCATGTCAAATATCTCAGTACAGTTGTTAAAATTGTATTTTTACTACAATAACAAAAAACCGGCCTGACAGTAAATCACAGTCATTTAAGAGATGAATCAAAATAAAGGACTTGGGCATAGAGTAGTTCTATTAACTTTTTGAGGACTTCCATACTGTTTTCCAGAGTGGCTGTACCAGTTTGCATCCCCACCAACAGTGTAAGAGGGTTCCCCTTTCTCCACATCCTCACCAATACCTGTTGTTTTCTGTGTTAATTTTAGCCATTTTAACAGGTGTGAGGTGGCATCTCACTGTGGTTTTGATTTGTATTTCCCTGATGAGGAGTGACGTTGAGTATCTTCACAAAAATACAGAAGATATAGTATATACATACAATGGAATATTACTCAGCCATCAAAAAGAATGAAAGCTTGCCATTTGCAACAAAGTGGATGGAGCTAGAGAGTATTATTCTAAGCGAAATAGGTCAGAGAAAGACAAATACCATATGATTTCACTCATATGTGGAACTTAGGAAACAAAACAGATGACTATAAGGGAAAGGAAGCAAAAATAATATAAAAACAGGGAAGGGGACAAAACATAAGAGACTCTTAAATACAGAGAATAAACTGAGGGTTGCTGGAGGGGTTTGGGGTGGCGATGCGCTAAATGGGCAAGGGGCATTAAGGAGAGAACTTGCTGGGACAAGCGCTGGGTGTTACACATAGATGATGAATCACTGGATTCTACTCCTGAAATTATCATTGCACTAAATGCTAACTAACTTGCACATAATTTTTAAAATTTTTTTAAATAAATTAACATTTTTAAAAATAAAGGACTCAGAATGGAGAAGCTGTGGTTTAAAAAAACTGATGCTAAGCATCAAATCCATTCAAATACAGACCTATCAGTAAGCAATTGTGGAATTTATGGTTAGAGGACAGAATAAACACAGTAATATAAGATAAAGGTCTACAACTCTTACTGTGACAAGAGATTTTGACAGATGTTGTCCAAATTGCCAACCAAGGAAGTACTCTCACAACTATATACCCATACTATTTTGGTATTTCATCTTCACTGAGAAATACGTCCTTTATATTTTATTTTTTTAATTAAAGAGGTTGAACAACTTTACATATGTGTTAAATTTACATGGTTGTTCTTTTTCTCAGTTATTTGCATGGGTTCTTGATATATTAACAAATTATTTCTTCCTCTACCTCACATTACAAATAGCTTTTGTTTAGTGTGTGTCTAAATATGTGTCTATGGGTACATAAATTTTGAATTTTTTGTGTAGGCAAATCAATCAAATCAGGTGTTTCCTGTTGTGAGTTTTGGCTTCCATCTTGCTAAGAAGAGCCTTCTTTACTCTAGCATGGTAAACACATTTAGCATTTTTACTTGATCATTTTGAGGCCTAATATTTTACACCTAAAAGCATGAATCAGCAGTTCCTCAAAAATTGAACATAGAATTATTATATGAATCAGCAATTCCACTTGTGGGTATGTACTCAAAGGAATCGAAAGCAGGCGTTCAAACAGATATTTGCACACACGTATTCACAGCAGTATCATTCACAATAGCCAAAAGATGAAAGCACCCCAAGTGTCCATTGATAAATGAATGGATAAACATTGAATGCATACATACAAGGCAATAGTACTCAGTTTTAAAAAGGAAGGAAAATTCTGGCACATGCTACACCGTGGATGAACCTTAAGTACATTATACTAAGTGACACAAGCCAGTCACAAAAGCACTAATAGTGTATGATTTCACTTATGTGAGGCACCTAGAGTGACCAAAGTCACCAAGAGAAAAAGGGAAATTGCAGTGATCAAGGTCTGTGGGAAGAGACAAATGCACATAAGTGCAAATCCCAGGGATGAGTGCTGAGTGGTTGGTGATAGAGTCAGCTCCTTCTCAAACGGCAGGACGCCTCAAAGACACTTCTGACACCTCCAAGAGAGATCTGGGTGAGGATACCCTGTGACCCTAATTGCATCCTAATCGTATCCTAACTGCACTCACCATACTCGCCCCTTTTGCTACCACTGCTTGGGGGCATACTATTGAGCTGAAAACCAGAAGGATTAGTCTCCAAGTTCGGCCACTCCACTAAACTCATTCCAGAGCAGCTCTTAACTTTGCCACCAGCCCAGCTCTATAGGGCCCTTCCAAGAGGGAAGATGTAAAGTAACTGTTCCCAACGCTGGGGGAGGAGAAAGGTGTGCCCTTCCATATCCACTTGCTCCCACGTCAGGATTCCTTCTTCCCCTCCCTAAGACTTGGCCCCAGGGGGCTGGCATCTGGTACAAATCCCACCAGCCTCTAGTCCCAGACAGGTGAGAAGATGATCGAGAGGCATTATGGCCACGTCATGAAATAGGCTTACTGGACAAGTCACTTCACGCTTCTGAGCTTCTCTTTCCCAACTGTCAGCTGAGAGTGACCACTAACACTCACCTCTCCCGCTTTCAAAGCTGTCATGAAAAGCACAATGACGTCCCACACAGGTAAATGCTTTGTAATGTGCCAGGTGCTATGCAAATGCTAGCTGATACTCTTATCACTAGTCTCATGGACCAAAAAGGCTGAAACTCTGAAAGGTAGAGTTTTAAAATTCATTCTACAGATCACGCCTCCCTTCTCCCCACATCTTTGGTTAAAAGCTGGGACCCTAAAGTTAGACGGCCAAGAATGAAATTCCAGGCCAAACACTTACTCCATATGCAGCCTCAGGAATGTTACTTGGTCCCCCTTTACCCCAGTTTCCCCATTTGTAAAATGAGGGTGAGAATGGTACCTGTCCAAATAAGATTCAGGTACAGTTCCTGGCAGCATGAAGCCCCCTATAAAGGTCAGCTAACATCACACACATAAATAACACTTTTGGGTACAAGAGATCTTTTTCCTTCTTTAAGAATTTTCACTGTAAGTGGCACTTTCTTGTAAACTGATTACAATCCTCACATATTTGAGACATTTAAGCACACATACACACACACACACACACACACACACACACACACACACACACCATGCCATTCAGGAGATATTTGAACTTGGGCTTCCTCCTCTGTAAAACTGAGTAATGGTATTTACTTCCCAGGGGTGTCGTGAGAGTAAGTGAGATAGAGTATGTAAGTTTCGTAGCACACAGTGGCTAAAACATTACTAGTTCCCTTTCTCTCCACCTACGCATGACTACAAATTGTTGTTATGGGAATCACACACTGAAAGTGAACAGAACTAGGAAGAGCTCATGGTTCTCAGCCTCTAGTGGGAGACACAGACAATAAACAAGGAAAGACCTAATATGATCTCAGGCAGCGATAAGGGCAACTATCTCCAGTGAGACCCCCTGAACTCCGAAAACTCCTAGAAGCTTCCGCCTAGCTATCAATTTTACCTTTTAGAAACTAACTGGTTGCTGTATGTCACATTTTGGGTGTCGGTTGAACACATTATGTTGGTTGAACATAAAGTGAACTAATACAGGGGCTAGAAGCACTGATCGATTGGCTTTTCACCTCCCCTCACCTTTATTCTCCAAGCCCTTGATACAAGTGGGAACATTGTTGAGAATCATTTGCCTTTAGGATAAAGTGATCACTCTGTGCACTGGGCTTTCACAGTCTTGCCCTTCCTGCCCTCATCCATTCACCCCTCCATCCTTCCCTTGTGCTTTGGTCAGGCTTCCATCAGAGACACAGAGCCAGAAGCATATGAAGAGATTTATTGCAAGGATTGGCGTATGTGACTGTGGGGACTGGGGAAACAAGTCTGAAATCTGTAGGTCAGGGTATCAGGAATGGCAGGTTGGAAACTTTCAGGAAGCAGCTGATGCCCAGGCAGATGAAACCATAAAGTGTCCAACAGTTATATCAGCTTCATGATACTGCTAAAATCCCCACCCTAGGAGGGGCACAAGCTTCATCAATAAAACATACAGTGTATGCGTAGACCTGTCTTCTGAGTGGGCATACACAGCTTTACGTCTGCCCATTACATGCGATGATGGGACCTCTCCCTCTGATGTTCATCACAAACCCTAATAAAAGGAACCTGCTTAACCCTGTCTGGGGAGTCATGGCTTTGGAAATTATTCCCCATGATCTCCTTATTGCTGCAAATAAAAATGACTTTGTGAGACAACTCTACCTGGTGTAGGTTCCGTCGGTAACTCACCAAGGAGCAGACCCATATTGGTTCAGTAACATAATGAAAAAAGTTCACTTGTGGCTTGAAGGGAGTGGCCTTTTTAGACAGGGGGTTAGGGCAGGCCTCTTTGGAGAGAGATGATGATGCTCAAACCCCCTGGAGTGAATTAGTTCTCTTGTGTTGGTTCAGTTAGGGCTCGTAGAGATCATCTCTTGTGATTATCTAATGTTGGGATGAAAAATATCATATACTCAGCCTGAGTATGAGAACTCTTCTTCCTCTTCAAAAAACACACTCATCACAAATCTAACAAGTAAGTCTGTTTGAATCTTGTCCCTCATGGATCAAAAAGTATCTCTATACTCAGTGAAGAAGTTTGAAAGGGAAGAATGTTCATTAGCTTTGTCTTCCCAAGTAGAACAGATGAATCGAGCCACAGCTGGTAAACCCTACCTGGGTTTTAGGAGAGCATATACCAAGGTAAGGTCGTATGGGGTGCCCCAACCTCATTTTTTATATAATAGTCTTGAGGGATGGAAGAGGGACCAACCAGCAAAAGTCTGGTCTTGTTCTGAAAGACACAAAAAGAGAGAAAGGGGAGGCATCCATCCAAAAGCATCTGAGCTCTGATCACAGGCTGGAGAAAGTGCAACCAGCATTTATCATTTTCCTTTCAGCAAGATCCTTACAAAAAATGCACACTTACAACTTAGCCTTATTCTTCTTATTCTTCCCCCGAGGGGAAGTCATCCAGACTATGAGGTCATCTATCCAAGGGCAGGGGGTGGGGAGGTGGGGTTGTGCAGAATTTGTTTTTCTTTCTTTTTCTAAATTCCCAGTGAAGGGGCATTTCTTTTTAGTGCTCGGTGGTAGTCAGCCCTTATTTCCGATTAACTACGCAAATGAACCAGGAGAAACTGAAATGAGCTATAAATGTTTAGAAGTCACCAAAAAAGAAGTATGTTCCAGGTGACAGACGGATAGTGATAGACAGATACACGGATAGATGCGGTGAGCATTTTGTAATGTATCTGAATATCAAATCACTAAGTAGTATACCTGAAACTAATATAATACCATATGTCAACTGTACTTCCATTTAAAATTTTTAAAGAGAGGAAAAAAAGGTATGACTCTATAAAACACCCTCCAGAGGAAAAGGACTATTCAGAAGGACCCGCCACTAATCACTTCCCCGGCCAGCCAGGGCACCAGAGCCACGTTGTCCTGCTAGAGGGACACACTTGTGTCCTGCTGCACTTATAAGTGCAGTGGCTGTAGGGATTCCTGTAGACAGGCCACAGGTTTCACTCCATGAGTCAAGGGATCACGCGACCAGCTAGAGGGGAAGTTAGAACTGCTCTCTTGAGCTTAGGCTCAGGCTGCCAGTCTGCTTTGCCCACCGCAAAAACCAGACTTTGCTAGCAAGTTTCAGACTCTCTAATAACTCAACATACCTAGGATCTACTTACAGCTTCTCTGTGCCTGACATCACACTGGAGACCAAGAGATGAATAAGATACAGTCCCTGCCCTCACGCTCTCCAGAATATGTCGGGGGAGATGGAGACAGAATCAAGTGCTGATGGGACGAAAGGGCAACATGCCAAAATATGAACATGGGCAAAATTTGTGGGAGCTCAGAAGATGTGCATGTAACACTACCAAGGCGGGCTCCATGAAAGAAGCAACACTAGGGTAGTTTCTTAGGGGAGGAAACCAGGAGACAGAGAAGGAAGACAAGAGTATCCAGACAAGGGAAGGAGACATGCCAAGATTTCATGGGGATGAGAGGGAGTGTTCACGAAAGAGCATAGTAGTTGAAACATGGCATGAGGTCAGCAGTATGTTTCAACATGGCTAAGCTACAGTACCCAGTTATTCAATTAAACACTGACTGGGGGTGGGGAGGGCCGGGAGGGGGGGCACCTGGGTAGTTCAGTCAGTTGAGCACTGACTTCAGCTCAGGTCACAATCTCACCATTCGTGGGTTTGAGCCCCAGGTCAGCTCTGTGCTGACAGCCTGGAGGCTGCTTCTGATTCTGTGTCTCCCTCTCTCTCTGCCTCTCCTTTACTCTCTTTCAAAAATAAATACACATTAAAAATTTAAAAAAAAACAAAACACTGTTGCTGTAAAGATATTTTGTAGATGATTAATACCTATCATCAGTTGACTTTATGTAAAAGAGATTATCTTGGATTACCTGGGTGGGCCTGATCCAGTCAGTTGAAAGGCTTTAAGAACAGAACTGAGTTTTCCCTGAAGAAGAAATTCCTCCTGTGGACCGCAGCATCAGCTGCTTCCTGAAAGTTTCCAACCTGCCATTCCTGATACCCTGACCTACAGATTTCAGACTTGTTTCCCCAGTCCCCACAGTCACATACGCCAATCCTTGCAATAAATCTCTTCATATGCTTCTGGCTCTGTGTCTCTGATGGAAGCCTGACCAAAGCACAAGGGAAGGATGGAGGGGTGAATGGATGAGGGCAGGAAGGGCAAGACTGTGAAAGCCCAGTGCACAGAGTGATCACTTTATCCTAAAGGCAAATGATTCTCAACAATGTTCCCACTTGTATCAAGGGCTTGGAGAATAAAGGTGAGGGGAGGTGAAAAGTCAATCGATCAGTGCTTCTAGCCCCTGTATTAGTTCACTTTATGTTCAACCAGAGCATCTCTGCTTTTACCTGCTTCCTTGTAGGATTCCACTTGAAGGAAAGGATTTGCTTTGCAGGTTGGGAAGCAATGATGCAAGAGGCATTTCCAGAATGGACAGCATGAGGAACTCCACAAACATTCTTCAGAGCGAAACAACCACAACTGGTGAAAATCAAAAACAAAACAAAACAAAACAAATATTAAAGAGAGAGGAAATTGTCCTAAAGGCATACAACAAGTGAAGAAAGATTTATTCAAGAAAATCTCCTAACCTCAGTAAGAATATTGAGACTCTGTGGCATTTAAGCCTTGACCCACTCCCTCCCTCTCCTCCCACACAGCCCTGTAAAACAGAAACTCTACTCTGAGGATGTGCAGTGAAGAAGACAGGACACCCTTGTCCCCTGGCCCAGTCTATGACTATACTTTCCCCCCAGGAGGGGAAGACCACCAGCATTTCTCATTTCATCTGGCTCTATGTTGCAGAAGCTCTATTCTAGGCAAGTTTGGCCCATAGGTCTAAAGCTCTTTCCTTCCTCCCTATCTCTACTCTTAGGGCACAAGCTCTCTCCAAGGCACAGCAGGTCAAGAATACTGTGCTCTGAACGCCCTCACCCCAGGTGAGGGGGGGAAATCCCATGCCAAGAGAGGAGGTTCTATGCCACAAGAAGCAGAAAAACAGGGACCGCTGCCCCCACTCACTGCCCTACTCATAAAGAGAAGGCCTCTGAAAAAAGCATGCGACTGTCTCCAACACAGCTCCCGAGCAGTGGCATGGAGGTCCTACCCAGGGAGAGAGGCAGGCCATAAGAAAAGAACCCCAAAGGTCCCCCTAAGGTGATTGACTTTACTTGGAAGCCAGCATGGAAATCTCAACCTAAGGGTGCTGTCAGAAAAACAGTGGAGATTTTGGTGGTAAGCCAGTAAGAGGAGGATAGTAGCTTCATAAGAGCAACAAGCTAAACTATAAACCAACTAGAAGTATACAGCAGAAACCAAGAAAGGCAACAGCTAAGGAAAGCTTTCCTAGGTTAAAACAAACTTCAAAGACAGGACTCAAAGACTACTGCTATAAAGGGCCCAAATTTATTTGAATCTGACTGTGAAGCAATTTATGCCCCAGGGAACTGTCAAAATCAACAGCAATCAGCCAGCACTTAGTGGAGGAAAATATTAGGATATAGTGCCAAAAGAGGCAGAAAACTTAGCAGATAGGGAGAGACAAAAGAGAGAACGGCTAAAAAAAAAAACCTTGTCATCCCAGCTTAAGAATACACAGGCCCAAGGCTGTGACCTGAGGAGTAACAGCAGACCCCTCCCCCCCACCCCCTCCCCCCCCGCACTGCAGAGGACATAGACTTCACTATAGAGACCAGCCAATAAAAAATAAACAATCAAATGACAGCAGCAGACACATAGACCAACGGAACAGAACAGAGAGTCCCGAAATAAACCCATATATACAGTCAATTAATCTGTAACAAGTGTGCCAAGAAAACACATTGGGGAAAAATAATCTCTTCAATAAATGATATGGGGAAAAGTGGATATTCACAAGCAAAACAATGAAAGTGAACCCTTACCTTACACCATATATATAATCAACTCAAAATAGATTAAAGATTTCAATATAAGTCCTGAGATGGTAACACGCCTAGAAGAAAACATAGGGAAAAAGCTCTTTAACACTGGGCTTGGCAATTATATTTGAATATGATACCACACAGACACAAAAAAAAAGCACAGGGCAACAAAAGCAAAAATAAACGAGTGAGACTACATCAAATTAAAACTCTGCTGCACAGGAAACAATGAACAAAATGAAACAACAACCAATCGATGGGAGAAAATATTTGCAAACCATATATCTGATAAGAATTTAATCTACAAAATATATAAGGAACTGATACAAGTCAACTGCAAAGAAATAAACAAGCCAACTAAAAATGGGCAGGTGATCTGAATAACCATATTTTCAAAGACATACAAACGGCCAAAAGGTGCATGAAAAGGTACTGAACATCATTAATCATCAGGGAAATGCAAATCAAAACCGTGAGATACCACCTCACACTGGAAAGATGGCTGTTATCAAAAAGATAAGAGATAACAAGTGTTGGCCATGGTGTGGAGAAAAGGGAGCCCTTGTGCACTGTTGGTGGGAATGTAAATTGGTGCAGCAACTATGGAAAACAGTGTGGAGGCTCCTCAAAAAATTAAAAGTAGAACTACCATGTTATCCACTTCTGGGTATATATCCAAAGGAAATGAAATCAGGGTCTCAAAGAGATATCTGCACTCCCATGTTTATTGCTGCATTATTCACAATGGCTAAGATTTGGACACAACCTAAGTGTCTGTCAGTGGATGAATGTATGAAGAAAATATATGTGTGTGTATGTGTGTGTATGTATATGTGTGTGTGTGTACATATATATATATACATATACATATTATTCATCCATTTAAAAAAAAGGAAATCTTGCCATTTGCAACAACATCGATGACCCTGGAAGACATTATGCTCAATGAAATAAGCCAGACACAGAAAGCAAATACTGTATGATCTTACTTATGTGTAGAATCTAAAAAAGTCAAACTCAGAACCAGAGAGTAGAGCAGTGGTTCCCAGGGATCAGAGATGGGGAGACATTAGTCAAAAGGTATAAACTTCCAGTTATAAGATAAATAAGTTCTGGATATCTAATGCAGAGCATGATGACTTTAGTTAATAACAGTGTACTGTATACTTAAAATGTGCTAATAGAATAGATCATAAGTGATCTCACCGCACCAAAAAAAAAAAAAAAAAAAAAAAGGAAGTTGTGAGTTGACAGATGTCTTAATGGTTTCATTGTGGTATGGTAATCATGTCACAGTGTATCCATATATCGAAACCTCACATTGTATACCTTAAATATATACAATTTTTATCTGTCAGTTAAACCCTAATAAAGCTAGGGAAGGGAGGCACATACATACATACATAGCTAGCTTTCTTTCAAAAAGAAGTAAAATATTCAAGAATAAATTTAATCACACAAAAAAAGTACACTGAAAACTACAAAACATTATTGAAAGAAATCAGAAAAGACTTAAATAAATTGAAACATATCACATGTTCCTGGTTTAGAAGACTTAAAATTAAGACAGCAATACCTTAGGGCGCCTGGGTGGCTCAGTCAGTTGAGCGTCTGACTTCGGCTCAGGTCATGATCTCACAAGTTGTGAGTTCGAGCCCCACGTCAGGCTCTGTGCTGACAGCTCGGAGCCTAGAGCCTGCTTCAGATTCTGTGTCTCCCTCGCTCTCTGCCCCTCCCCTGCTTACGCTCTGTCTCCCTCTCTCAAAAGTAAACACTGGAAAAAAGTCACAGCAATACTTCCCAAATTGATCTATAGCTTCAATATGATCCCTATCAAAATCACACCTTGCTTTTTTTCTTTTTTTGCAGAAATTGAGACGTTGATCCTATAATTCATAAGAAAACGCAATGGACATAAAATAGCCTAAACATTCTTGAAAAATAAAGAACAAGGGTGAATTCGCACTTCCCAACTTCAAAACTTACTATAAAGTCACAGTAATCAAGACAGTATGGCACCGACATATGATACACATATTGGTCACTGGTACAAAAGTGAAAGTCCAGAAATAAATCCCTACACTTATGCCGAATTAATTTTTTTTACTAACGTATATAAAGTCAATTCAATGAAGAATCATGTTTTCAACAAATGATGCCACAACTGGATATTCACGCGCAAAAGAATGAATTTGGATCCCTAAGCCACATCATGCATAAAAATTGACAAAATGGATCATAGATCTAAATGCAGAACTAAAAGTATAAAATTCTATGACAGGAACACAGGAATAAATTTTTGTGACCTTAACAGAGGCACCAGTCTCCTAGATGTGGTACTAACATCACAAGCAACAAAAGAAAAAATATGTATATAAATTGGGCTTACTCAAAATTAAAACCTTTTCTGCTTCAAATAGAACCACCGAAAAAGTGAAAAGACAATCCACAGATGCAACAAGACATGTGCAAATAATATAGTCGACAAGGGACTTCTTTCCAGTATGCATGAACACTTGTGACTCAATAAACTAATTTGATAATGGGTCAAAGATCTGAATATACATTTCTTTAAAAGAGACATACAGGGGTGCCTGGGTGGCGCAGTCGGTTAAGCGTCCGACTTCAGCCAGGTCACGACCTCGCGGTCCGTGAGTTCGAGCCCCGCGTCGGGCTCTGGGCTGATGGCTCGGAGCCTGGAGCCTGTTTCCGATTCTGTGTCTCCCTCTCTCTCTGCCCCTCCCCCGTTCATGCTCTGTCTCTCTCTGTCCCAAAAATAAATAAACGTTG
>NW_024412404.1:28643624-28670384 GCF_014898765.1 Herpailurus yagouaroundi | reverse complement strand
GAGACATACAAATGGGCAACAAGTGTTGCTCAACATCATTAGCCATTAGGGAAGTCCAAATAAAAACCACAGTGAGATATCACTTCAGAGAATACAATCTGTTGAAGAGTACGTGGAGAAAATGAAACCTTACAGACTGCTTATCAGTAAGCAATATGGTTACAGATGGTAGATGGTGCAGCCACTTTAGAAAGCAATCTGCATTTCCTCAAAATTAAGTTACCATATGATCCACCAATTTTACTCCGAGTTATCTCCCCAAGAGAAATGAAAAGATATGTCGACACAAAAAGTTTATCCACGATGCATAGCATCACTATTCACAATAGCCCAAAGTGGAAACAACTCAAATTTCCATCATCTGATGAATGGATAAACACAATATGGCATATCCATAAAATGGAAGATTATTCGGCAATAAAAAGGAATAAAGTACTGACGCAGGCTGCAACAAGAATGGCTGTGAACATTGGAGGTTTTTACGGTAAGCAATTAATAGGAGGACACCAGCTCCTTTTAAGCGAAAACAGTCACAAAAGGTGTGCATTGTATGATTCTATTCATATGAAATGCCGGAATAAGCAAATCTATGGACAGAAAGTAGATTAGTGTTTTTGCCCTGGCTGGAAAGATGAGGGGGGGTAATGGGAAGTGACTGCTAATTAGGTGACAGACATGTCCTAAAATTGATTGTAGTGATGGTCTCACAACTCCCTGGATATTACTAAACACCATTAAATTGTATACTTTAAATAAGCAAATCGTAGGGGCGCCCGGGTGGCTCAGTCGGTTGAGCGTCCGACTTCGGCTCAGGTCATGATCTCGCAGTTTGTGAGTTCGGGCCCCGCATCAGGCTCTGTGCTGACAGCTCAGAGTCTGGAGCCTGCTTCAGATCCTGTGTCTCCCTCTCTCTCTCTGCCCCTTCCCAGCTCATGCTCTGTCTCTGTCTCTCAAAAATGAATAAACGTCAAAAAAAATTTAAATGACCAAATTGTATAGTATACTAATTGCATCTCAGTAATGCCACAGGGAAATAACTCTGGCTAGAGAATTGGAGGGAGGGGGCAGTTAGGCTACACGTTGTTATAATCTGCGTAGGAGACGCTGAAAGCCTAAACTGGGGCAGAGACAGTAAAGACAAGATGTAGGAATATTTTGGAAACTACCCCACGATGGCAAAGTTTCCATGAAACCACCATTCCATGTTTTGCATGACAGTAAATGGCATGAGTATCAATTTCTCTAGTCCATGGGAAGGAAAGTAGCTTCATAACATGTTACAAACGTCTCAGAATGCTCATATAGTTTGGTCCATTTCTAAATCCCTATCTTAAGAAAAACTTTTTAAAATGTTTTAAGCACCAAATATGTACTATAGCAATTAACGAGGGAAATCAGCCTAAATGCTCAATAATAGCAGACTAATGAAAAGAAATAGTGGTATACAATTAAATATTATGCAGTCATTAAAATATTTAAGAAGTGCAATTACATAGGAAAATACATGCTGTAATATTAAGGAAAATCCAAATATGACTAATTACACACAATGGTGTGGTCCTGGTGGTGCAAAAATGTGCAATGTAATGAATATTTACTACTTTTTCCACACATTATGAATTTTGTTTCTATATCAATCTTTTCTCTGATTTCTACCACATATTACTTCTGTCCGAAAGAAGTATACTGTATGTACTTTTCAAAGAAAAACAACAGCCATTTTGTTCTTAGATTTGAAGTGCAATTCCACGGCCATCCTTCCCACCGTGCCCAGGGTTTGCTGGAGCCCGTCTCTGGCCTGGCAGGGGTTGGATCCCACTTCTATCCCAGGGCTATTTCCATCTACTCATCTCAGCTGCGCCCATTCTTTCACGTCCTACTATTCGATTCCCCAGAGAATCCTTCCAGTGCCTTTCCATGAATAGAGCCAGTTCCACTGAAATGTGCCCTCCTGTAGAAAGTGGACTGGCAGGTACCCTGCCTCTGCTCAGAGTGGCGATCCTGCCAGGCAGAGGAGGAAGCAGGATTTGCCACCAGGTGGAGCCCGGGTCCCCAGAAATGGGGAGCCTGCCTCTTTGCACGTCCCCGACAGAAAGCACAAAGCAGGGGACTTGACACACCCACCACCTCACATGGAATGAACTTCTATTTTAATCTGGTTCAGCTCATTACTGAATGTGTAGCACGGGCAGGTTCAGTTCTGAAGTTGGCGGAGCGGGGGTCGTGGGGGGGGGGGGGGGCGGGCACAGGATGGCAGGAATGAGATGTGGGGGAGGTGCAGGCGAATGCAGAAGACCTATAAGATCAGGTCTCAGCAGTAGGAAAGCTGACCACCTATGGGAAGCTTCCCTGGAGAACACAAAGCCTTCTAATCACATCTCTTTCAGGCCTCTGCTCACGGCCAGTTAGAAAGTCGACCAATTTATTCCGCTCAGCAGCCCGCTCCCCAGGTGCCGGCCCTCACGCCTGGAACATCCTTGCTGTGGAGTCCACATCTTTCTCCCTAGGACTCCCAGTCAGTGGTCCACACCTATGAGCCATCTCCAAACAAGCCTAACTCCTTCCCCACCATACCCCAGCCTCCCGGTCCCCAAACCTCTTCCCAAGACCTCCTCCAGACAACACCCAGGTGTTCAGATTTGCGTTTTCTTGTCCTAGCCTCCCTCTCTCTGCCCTGCTTCCCACTGTACACGGACAACTCTGGGCCTGAGAGCGGCTGGCATCTGACTCACCTCGGTGCCCACCTGCACCTTGCCCGGAGTGACATTCAGCCAAGACCGTGGAGGAAGCCACAGCTGACTGAAGTCTCTGCGTTCCAGATTCCACTCTCAGTATCAGCTCAGGTGGGGCTTCCTCCAGGAAGCCTGCCTGACTCCCCAGGTGAGTCCCGCTTCCCGGTGTAGATTCCCAGAGCACCTCTGGTCTAAGAAACCACGGAATACGGGTAATCGCCCGAGCCACACTGGGAACTTGGTGAGAGCAGGGACTGTAAGTCTCCTCTTCTGGGGGTCCCGGGAGCCCAACCCTAGGGCCTTCCGGGAGCCTGGCGCGGAGGCAAGCTGAGGCAGGAAGGAAGGGTGAAGGGTGAAAACAGGGAATAGGAGACTGAGTGAGTGCATGCACCGATGCCTGGGTGAGGGGATGGCAGCTGAGGTTGCCCGGGGCCCCAGACTGCTAAAACGGGCACCAAACCAACTGGGTGCGAAAGCAGGAATGCGCGACCCCTACCGTGTCCGCGGCGGGTCCCCAGGCGCAGAGCGTCAGGGGCGGGGCGGAGTGGGGGTGGGGCCGGAGGGGGGGGGTCGGCGCATGCAGGGGGGCGGGGCCGGGCGGGGGAAGAGGCTGCTGCGCGGGTCCCGGCGAGGTGCCGACGCGCGTGGATCGCGGTACCCCGACTCTTGGCTCTCGCGGCCCTCCGCCATGCCCTCCTACACGGTCACCGTGGCCACCGGCAGCCAGTGGTTCGCTGGCACCGACGACTACATCTACCTCAGCCTCGTGGGCTCCGCGGGCTGCAGCGAGAAGCACCTGCTGGACAAGCCCTTCTACAACGACTTCGAGCGCGGCGCGGTGAGGAAGCGCGGCTGGGACCGGGCTGGGGACACTCTGGACCCGTCGGGGGCGGGGGGGGGGGGGGCCGCCCCCCGCGGCGGGGGGGGGGGGAGGGCGCCCGAGACCCGTTGGGGCGGTAGGGCCCGGGCTTGGGGAGTGTCCAGGACCCCGTCGGGACGGCTGGGACCCAAGTTCGGGGTGGGAGGCTTTGCAGTGAGGTCTGTAGGGCGCCGCGCTTCTCCCCTGGGAGCAGGAGAAGGTGCAAGGTCTGCTCTCCATTTCACAAATAGGTACCCCGAGGCTCTGAGAGGTCCCTAACTGGGCAAGTCCTGTGGGCAGCATTACTTGTGCCCCACTTCGTAGGGCTCCTTCCACAGATCGTGGGGTGGGGTTGGAGAGTCGTGCGGGTCCTTGCCCGGCTGTGACGCCCAGATGGCACCTCGGAGCAGCCTCAAGCTGTGGTGAGAAAGCACAGGTCTGGGGGTTCAGAGGCTGGGTTGAATCTGACTGCTAGTTCACTCTGCCCCCTCACTGGGCCTCAGTTTCCCCAAATGTCAAATGGAAGGGATGACTTCAGGCTGGTCTAGGAATCTGGGTGAACCCAAGCCCAGCTGGTGGCCCAGAGTGATACTAGCAGCTGTCTTCACACCTGGGTAGCTCACATCCTCAGGACAGGTCCCCACAGGAAATCAGAAGGAAGGAACATGAGAACTTTTGCAACCTGGAGATCGTCTGACTCCCAAAATAGTATACACTAGGGAACACTTCCACCCCGTGTGAGAGCTCAGTGGAGCAGGAAGAGGAAGGAGGGCTTCTCCTCTCCCCTTCTGTGGGAGAGGAGCTGTGGGAGTCCACGGAGCAAAGGGAGCCCTGTGTACTGTACCTTGTGTCTGTGGTACCAAGTGCTATATAAGGCCCCATTTAGAAGCCAGCTCTTGACACTGACCTGGGCATGAACTGCAGCCCTGTGGCTTTCTCCGTGAGCATGGCAGGTCATGGTCCTTACCGAGCATTTAGTGACTCTCCCAGTCCACTGCCAAGTGCATGGGAAATGTTCACTGTATGATTATTGTGACAGTCCCAACTTGCTGCAAGTAGGTACCCAAGGAATGTTCCCTTCCATCACCCACCAGTTCCTGAACCGGACCAAAAAGATTCAGACTTCACAAAGTTGTCTTTTTCACCACTTAGTTGGTTATTAGGTTGAACCATATGAAAGTGCTCATAGTTGACAATTTTGAATAAACAAAACTGGGAATTTCACATGGTTCAACTAAATACTTCTTGGATAAAATTGATGAGTTCAGTTTTAGGCCTGTAGAGGCTAAAGTAAGTAAATAATATTCCACTCCTTTTCCCAACTCCAAACTCAAAGTGGGCGTGATTCCTATCCAGGAGCCTCAGAACCTTGGTATAAGCCAACTTGGCACTTAGCTAAATTCAGCATGTTAGCCTGGTTCAATTTCCCTTCAGGAAAAGTGAGGTGTTGAGTATAAAAACAACCATCTATTGTTTGGTTTCCCCCGTTAGGGAACTGGCCCTGGGGACAGTGGTACAGGAGGACTAATGAGACATCCATTTGGAAAGATGACAGCTGCCATTTCTGAAGCACCTTCATTTATTTCCGTTAGTTCATGGATTCCCCTAACACCTCAGGGAGGAAGACAGGGGACAGACTACACCCCCCCCCCCTTAATAGGCAGGTCGCAGTGGGCTCCATTGTCTTCTACACACACACACACACACGCACACACAGCCCTGCCGCACAGGGCACCCCATATGTGTCTTCTCCCAGGAGGAGACACTGTGGTGTGGCCAGAACAGGGTCATTGGAAGAGGGGTGAAAGCACTGTTCTGTTCATTATCGTCACCTTGGGAATTCATTCAAATGCCTCTATGACTAAACACCTCAGTGAGAGTCCCAGAAGCAAATTTCAGGAGAGGTTTGTGTGTCCCGTTTCCATCAGGGTGAGAGAGGGTGAGCTGGGAGGGGCTGCGGTGCTACAGGGGAATCTGCTGGCTCCTAAAGTCTCTTTGAAAAAATCCACTTTTGAGAAAGTTCCTGTTGATGCAAAGTTACTCCACACTTTCTTGCACAGTCCAGAGCTACTTCCTCATTCTCCAGCTAGTGTCTCTTTAAGGACAGGCTGTCCCTATTGGGTAAAGGTAAAAAAGAAACCTTAGAGAAAATACTTGCTGAGAAGAATCGGCCTTCCCATTTTACTTGGAAAAGTGCTCCTATCATTACGGTTAACAACAATAACAACAACAACAACCACGAAGGCAGTGGATTCAGTCATTTCCAGGTCTTTGGCAGGTGAACTCCCACACTCCTCTATGCACAGTTCAGTCAAATGAGAAGACTGATTTTGTTGTCAATAAATTGAGTTGCAGATTCCCAGTTACTCTCATCAGAGTTCTACATACCGATTCAGGTCAGGACTGGGAATTGAAGCCCTCTCCAAAGGGCAGGTTCTCCCGTAAATGGTCACACCCTCAGTGGCTCCCCACTGCCTGCCTGGGAAAGCCCAGACCATGGACCCAAACAGCCCAGAGACTGGCTGCCCCTCCATGTCTCTCTTGTTCTCTGGGGAGCAAATATCTGAGTGAAAATGGGAGGCTCACTTGCAAGTCAGTCTGCACAGATGCACGCCATCCCAGAGCACCTGCCAGTCACTTGGCCAGTCACTGCCAGTCACAGCGACGCCAAGAAAATCAGACAAGCAGTTCCCACTACATTTGTGGCACAGCAGAAGGGTGAGGCTGGTCTTGCTGCTAGAAGGTGCCATTGCAGGCCATGTGCAGACTACCAGCCCGCCAGCTCCCCAGGACCGAGCAGCTCAGTGCCGTGTGCTGGCGGGCTCCAGATTCTAGGAGATGGGCAGGCACAGTGGCCGTGCTGGGCAACCCTTCCATGGCTTTTGGGGTGATCTGTGTATCTGTGACCCTGATGACAGAGGGAGAGAAAGGAAGAGGGTTCAAGCGGTGCATTGGGTGTTCTACAGGCCGCAGGTTTGGGAAGCCCTGGAGTCGGTGCCTCCCAAGGTACTTTCTAAGCCAGATTTCACCAATCCTTGAACTTTTCCCTTGATGGAAGAATCTAGAGTTCTCCGTGTGATAGTGAGGTAAATGGAGGGGAAAGGTGTTCATCCTGCATGTGACCCCATGTGTCTCTATTTCCACCCTCCTCCCACCAAACTGCCAGAGGAACCCCAGGAGGACTTCCTAAGAGGAATGGGAAGTTGGATATTTTCAGCAAGCCTCTTGGCTCTGAGCACAGTGAGCAGCTCACATCTTGTGGTTACCAAAGATGCCAGACGCTTGTGGTTAGAAAGCAGAAGCCTCCTCCCTGTTCCCTGTGGCTTGGGCCAGGCCTTTGTGCTGAGATGGCACATCTTGGTCCCTAAGAGGTGTGCAAGCTCATCTGTGCTGCCAGAAGTCACTGTCCTGCAGGTGAAAGAACCCCTCTACCGCACAGTGTGTCTTGTGGGAGAACAGAATCCACAGGCGGGGTCCCGGAGGGCAATGACTCCCAGGCCTGCCTGAGGTCCGTATTGCAGTGTGCTAATGCCTGCGAAGAAGCCAGGAGGCCCCGGGGTGTAGGGGTGGGCGAGGAGTCCCAGTTAGGGGCTGGGTCATCTGAAGAGCTGCGAGGAGAGGAAAGGAAGGGCACAGCTCTTTGGGGGTGACTTCTGGGGGTGGGAGAGAATAGAGACCCCCCTGAGCTGAGGCATGAGTGGGCTAGCAGGAAGGTTCTGGTGGGACAAGAGGCCCAGTGTCCACTTGGAGAAGCAGAGTGGGCACTAAGTGACCCACAACTGGACATCTATAGGGCCCACCCCCCACTCCAGGCCTCACCTGCCAGGGAGATCGACAGAGACCTCAGCTCTCCCCTGGGGCCAAGACAGAGATTTCCACCAAACACTGGGAGTGGGCAGTGTGGGGCAGAGGGCAAGGCCAGCCTTTGTGACAGGGAAGCTCAGTCAGCCCCAGTCTTGAGGTCATACTCTAGCTCCAAAGTGACTGACCATGGGCCTCAGCAAATTGCTTTACTCCCTGAAGCTCTGTTTCTTCACCCAGCAAGGGGGGGATAATGCCTAGCTTGCCGGACCATTGAGAAATCCAAATGACATGATGCCTGAGGGGCTCCTTTCTCCAAGGGTACAGGCAACTGGCTGCTGTATGCATCAGATCCAACCGGTCCTCCCTCCTGGACTCCTGAGGTCACTGCCTGTGAGCAGGTGTTAGCTAGCATGGGCTCCTTCACTGAGGCCCATCCCTGACTACACACAGCAAATTGAGTAGCCAGGAGTAGATGTGGGAGGAAGAAATTGAGCCCATGAGCTCACACCTCTTGGCTCAAAACCAGGAGAGAATTCCTGAGGGTGGAAGAAGGGCCGTGAGGCATTTTTGTTGCTGGCATTGCAGGCCAAGGAAAGGGAAGTCAGCGTGCGGTGAGGCCTGGGCCCGGACAGCTGCTCCAGGGAAGTGGCTTTTCTGTGGCTCCAAGGGACTGGCGGGGACTGACAGTGTCTGTGGTATTGATGGCAGGGGTAGCAGGGAGAGGACGGCCATTCTAAAGTAAGAGGGTCATGAACACCTGAGGCGGACACTCTCTTGGGAGGGACAAGCCCAGCACCTTGGAATAAAAAAGGAAGGGAGTCGGGGCCAAAGAAGCCTCTCCAGGACCGTGTGATTCTCAGACGGAGGGCGAGATGTCCAGCTGGGGGTGGTAGCCGAGGAAGAGATGGAGCAGCTTCTCTGAGGGAGGGGACAGTGGAGTCTCCAGTCGCTGTGGCCCAGTGACCCGCAGATGCCCTAGGATGGCGTGCATCTAGGCAACTTCATCTAGGCAAGTGAGCCTCCCCATTTTCACTCAGTTATTTGCTCCCCGGAGAACAAGAGAGACGTGGGGTGGCTGTGCCAGAAAGATCTGGATAGAATTCCATCTCTGACAATGAATAGCTGACCTGGGATTTAGTAAGCCTCAGTCTCTTCATCGGTGACACAGTCATGACGGCCCTCGTCCTGACATCGTTAGGAGGGTCTGTAGCAATCGTCAGCAAGCTATTTGCGAGCTGCAGAGGGCTGCCCTTCGTGCAAGGGCCAGTGTGCCCCCTGCAGCCCTGTCGGGTGGAAAGGCTAGCAGCCCCCCTGCCCTCATCATGAGCAGGGCAGCTGAAGAAGCCCCTCACCCGGCACGGCCCAGCAGAGGGCACCCCTGCCTGGAGCCTCCGTCTCCTCTGAGCCGCGTGCAGATCACAGAATGTCCTTCTCTGAGCAGCGCCACCCATCGCTTACTCACCAGACCTCCATCTCCATAAGGGCAGAACCCAGGACTTGCCTCTGTCTCCCCGGGTGCAGCACGGAGCCTTACTGAGGGGAAGCATTCGGCAGACATCTAGGCCGGTGATACAAAGGCTCAGGAACCCCAGACAACCTCATTCACCTTTTTTTTTTTTTTTATCCTCTCAGGTGGATTCTTACGACGTGACAGTGGATGAAGAACTGGGTGACATCCAGCTGGTCAAAATCGAGAAGCGCAAGTACTGGCTCCATGATGACTGGTACCTGAAGTACATCACGCTGAAGACGCCCTGCGGGGATTACATCGAGTTCCCTTGCTACCGCTGGATCACCGGCGAGGGCGAGATTGTCCTGAGAGATGGACGCGGTGAGTGGCCCAGCCCCCTTCCACTTCCTGAGCTTCCCAGGAACTCCTTCCTCAAAGGACTGTTTTCGTAGGAATAATGATACCGCCGCTGTGTGCCTCCGTGTACCTGCAGAGGTGCGACCTTCCTCAGGGTGCTAATAAGCCCCGTGCTAAGAAGGTGCAGGGAGAGGCCCCCGGCCACATGCTCAGCAGTGTCCTCCCTCTGGGCTACAGTCCTTCGGGGGCAAGCTTATGACCCCCTTTTTGTCAGAGGGTAACTACAGTCCCAGTAACAAATACCTGTGGGACGTCCCCCTAGAGGGGCCGCTCTCCAGGTAAGTTCTCCAGTCCTCCTCTCTGTGAGGTCACAGTGGGGCACAGGTTCCAGGGCAACACGCACGGGCCTGGGAAGGGAAGAGGTTGACCAGGCGTGCCCCAAGTGGCAGCCAAGGGGGCCATGGCCAGGCCTGGTGGTCATGGTCACCAGTTGTTAAACCTAAAGTCCCACATTTTGCTAAAAAGAGAAAAGTACCTAAAGTCGGCCCTCTTAAGCAAGACCCTCGAACGTGCCAATCTGGCACGTCCTTGGGAGACCACTCCCCATAAGAGACGGGCAGCTGGCCTGGTGTGGAGGAGCAGAGAGAGGAACGGATGGCAGAAGTCAGCTGAGGCCACTCTGTCCCTCCGAATGGCTCCCCGTTGTGCACTAACCTGTCAGCGTGTGGGAGTCAAATCCATGCCTCGGCAAAGTTCTATCTGACTTCATGTTGTGGCCCTTCAGTTTGTTCACACTTTAAACCCAGAACAAGAGGTCTCCAAAGCTGTGCACCACTAGAAAAGTGAGGGGGAACACAGGTGCAGTGACTTCCCCTTCACAGAGGTCCGGCAGGGTAGGCAAAATGGAAGTGATGATTAACCCCATTTTTTAGCTAAGAAAATCAAGACAGAGGAGGAAAAAGTTCTCTACCTAGTGTTCTTAAACTGCCAGGCCACACACATCCCTTTCTTTCTTTCTTTCTTCCTTTCTTTCTTTCTTTCTTTCTTTCTTTCTTTCTTTCTGTTTCTCTTTCTTTCTTTCTTTCTTTCTTTCTTTCAGAGAGAGAGTGAGCAGGGGAGAGGGGCAGAGGGGGAGAGAGAATTTTAAACAGACTCCATGCTCAGTGTGGAGACCAACACAGGGCTCGATCCCACCACGCTGGGATCATGACCTCAGCCAAAATCAAGAGTCGGACGCTCAACCAACTGAGTCACCCAGGCGCCCCCTCCCATTGTTTCTGACATGGAATTTAAGAAACCAATTTCCAAAAATATTTCTGAATGGAATGATTGGAGCTAGAAAGATTTTTGTTCCCTGACCTCACAGAAAAAAAAAAAAATCACCAAATTCACTCTGTCTTGTGGCCAGAATGTGAACAGTTGTGGACAGGGCACTTCTCTTTCTCTAGTATCAGAAAAACACTAGCTCCAAGTCTCTCCCCTGCCCCTCCCACTAGGGGTCTTGGTTGTGCAGTCCTTCTCCTCACAGACCCCACATCCCTTTCTAGCAAAAAACATATGGCACATTCAAATGAGGATGTTTAGAAAAGTATAGGCTAGGAGGCCTGGGTGGCTCAGTCGGTTAAGCATCTGGCTCTTGACTTCAGCTCAGGTCATGATGTCACAATTTGTGGGTTCAAGCCCCACATCAGGCTCTCTGCTGACAGCACGGAGCCTGCTTGGAATTCTCTCTCTCTCCCCCTCCCCTGCTCCTGCTCTCTCTCTCTCTCTCCCTCTCTCTCTCAAAATAAAGAAATAAACATAAAAAAAGAAAGGTGTAGGCCAAACTTGGTTTACTCTGTGTATTAGTCTCTAGGACTGCCATAACAAATTACCACAAACTGGGAAGCCTTCAAAAAATATACACTGAATTTTTTTTTTAATATTTAGAATTTATGGGTTTGGGATGAATTATTTAAAAATTGATTGTATTAAGACTTCCTAGGTGGTGACTATAGTTGATAATACCATACTGTATATTTGAAAATTGCTAAGAGGACAGATCTTAAAAGTTCTCATCAGGGGAGATGGGGGGGATGGGTGAGATAGGTGATGGGGATTAAGGAATGCACTTGCTGTGATGAGCATGGGGTAATGTGTGGAAGTGTTGAATCACTACATTGTACACCTGAAACTAATGTTACACTGTTTAGTGGAGTGAAAATAAAAATTTAAAAGTTCTCATCACAAGAAAAAACAAAGAAAGAAAGGTGTAGACCATTAGCACTGCCAGTCCTGCTGGGGTGAGGGGAGGGGAAGAATGCCAGAATAATCCAGATGGGGAGTGTCCTAGAGACAGAGCTCCCTTGGGAGTAGCTGTGGCCCCTAGTAGAGATGCAGACAGCAGGGAGACACTACAAGAGGACCTGGGGAATAAATGTCCTCTCCTCACTCTCCAGTGCTCCTCACTCTCCACTCTCTGGTCAGGGCTCCCAGTGGCTGAACCCAACACAAAGCCCATTGATGCAATTCATTCAAATTGAGGACAAGATCAGGGACCTTCAGGGACAGGATGCGGTGAAGGGTAGATTCTGAAGGGGCACATGGAAGCTGCCCATCCAGCATGTTTCGCTTATCAGTTCCTCTGTAACAATCTTTGTGGATTTAAACAGCCATTTCATTTTTTCATCATGGGATGGAAATTTGGGAAAGGTTCAGCTGGGTGGGTTGTCCGTGAGCCACGAAGCATCAACTGAGGACAATGGGCTAGAAGGCTCCCTTCGAGGATGGTTCCTCTCTCACATGTCTAGCACCTCAGGGCTCCATGGCCTCTCTCTCCACCTGGAAGCTCATTCTGGAAGCCTTCTCCATGGAGTTGGGCTTCTCACGGCTTGGGCCTCACAGGGTAGTTGCACTTCTTATGCGGTGGCTGGCTTCTAAGAGCGAGTATTCCAAGAGACAGAAAGTGGAAGCTGCCGGTCTCTTCATGTTTGGGCCTGGAAACTGTCAGGGGGTAGCTTCTACCTTATTCTGTTGGTCCAAGCAGTCACAGAGCCCATCCAAACTCAAAGGGGACATAGATCCCACCTCTCAATGGAAAGAATGTCAAAGAATTTATGGCCATCTTTAATCCACCCCATGGCACAATGACCAATCCTTTGGACAATCCGGAAATGAGGGGACCCTGCCCATGAGCGACATGGTAACCTCTGCAATCTAATGCTCCACCACTGCACCTGGGGTGAACATAAATGTCAGAGGGCTGTCACTGTGGTCCCAGGGATCGAGAGCACCTATGTGAAAAGACAGCTTCATTAAGGCACTCACGTCAGTCTTTTGGAATCTACCCCCCTCTCCAGAACTCTGGGGCATTCAGTCTAGGCTTTGTCATCTGCTGTGTTCCCAAAAGTTCCATCAGTCACTGGGGTAGATGTCCGGCACCCTCAGGACCAGGAGAAATGGAGCTGACAGCTTTTGAGACTTGGTATGTGCAGTTCCACACGTTCTGACTTCTTCATACCACTGAAATTGAAGACTCAATGCCTCAGAGCCAGGTGCCTGAGAAATAAGCTAATTCTTCGAGGTGGATTAGAGATGATGAATGTCGAGTGCCTACAACAGTGTCCCCTACAGCCAATGGCAGCTGTTGTCAGTTAATATTCATCTTGCCTTCAGTGGCCTTAACCCTGCCCCCGCTGGATGGCTTAACATCCCCACTGGAGAACAAAGAGGTGCCCCATTGATCTTCCTCTCTGGGCCCCAGTTCCAAGCCCTGGACTGGAGCTTCCTCAGCCAGAAGGTGCTCTGAGTGTGGGCTAGGAACTGTTAGCTGTTGGTCTGTAAAGAGGTGGGTACCAAGACTGAGAGTAGGCATTTACAAACTTTTATAGCAACTTGCAAGAATTATTCTGTGACCGTTGCATCTTATAATAAAAACAGGGTTTATGCTTTGAATGTCCTTGGTTTGTTTTTTATTTCTTTTCTAGTAGTTAAGTTTTATTGTAGTTTACAGAAATATCAGTCTGTGATTAAACGGAAATTTTTAAACCCACAGAGAGCTGGAGAAGCACTATTATAGGAGATGCTCTGGAATCTTGGTAGGAGATGCTCTGGAATGTTGCTAGTCTGGGCTCCCACTGTGTTCACTGGCTTTACCCTAAATAACAGTATAAAGGGTAGTCATGAGCTGGCTTCTCCTGCTCTAAAGGCCCTGAGCAGCTTGACCTTGACTTTAGCCACTTGCCCCACTCCTGAGATGAGAGACAAGAGACCTTTGAATCTGGGCTTAGGGGGAGGAAGAGGAAGCCTAGGTCCATCATGATTGTAAGGACAATAATGTTAGTCATTGTTCCCACTTACTGGGTTTCAAGCATTGTGTGAAGTGCTCACTAAATCCCTACCATAACCCTGACATTGGCATTATCATACCCATTTTACATGTGGGGAAGCTAAGGCAACTTGCTCCATACACTGTACCTTCCAAGAGAATCATTGTCCAGCCCCCATAAATCCTGATGACCACCAAGCCTGGCTCATGTATGTGGACATGATTCTCAGAGCTCCAAGGTGCAGGGCCCCCAGCTTGCTGAATGAGCAGGCAGTAAGAGGGGACACTGGATTTGTCTTTTATAATAGGCTAAGAGCATGGACATGAGTCTTGTGCTGAAAATCCACTCATTCGGTGTGTGACCTTGGGCAAAGTTCAAAGGCAAAGCTATTCAACCTCCCTAAGCCCCAGTTTCCTACACATGAACTGGGGAAGTGTTCAGAGGCTTAAATGAGATGATGCATATAAAGATGATGCATGGGCAGGTGTGTGAGGGAAACCTGAATGTTGGACGTTGTTACCGTTCTTCCTGTGGCTCTTCTCACACCTGTCCTCTCCTCACAGCAAAGTTGGCCTGCGATGACCAAATTCACATTCTCAAGCAGCACAGACGTAAAGAGCTGGAAACACGACAAAAACAGTATCGGTGAGTTATGACGTCAGACCAGACAGCCCTGAATGAACTCTGCCCACAGCGTATGGCTGACCACTGCTGGTAAGCAATGGCCAGGCCACCAGTGCCCTGTAGTGCTCCTCGATCCCCAAGACCCACTTGACCTCCACTGTCCAGGCAGAGATGGTAAAGTGCATTATGGAGAAAACTGTGGGGAAACCATATCAGCATCTAGGGGGAATGGGGCAGCAAAAGCTTGGATTTACATTAATGTTCTTTCACCTCCTATTGTAGTGATTACCCCCTCACTTTTTATGTCTTCTGGTAATAATTCTATTATAAAAGTGATAAATAATCTCCAAAAAATTGGCAAATCTTTAGCTAACAGACCAAGAAAAAAAGAGTGAGAGAACTCAAATTTTTTAAAGTAGGAGAGAGGGAGCATCAGTACCCACCTCACACAAATTAAAATGTATAAAAGGGAATACTACGGACAGTTGTATACCAACAAATTAGATAACTTGAGTGAAATGGAGAAGTCCTAGAAAGAGAGGAATGACCAAAACTGACTTAAGAATAAATAATTTGAATAGAACAATCACAAGCCAAAAGGTCGAATCAGTAATTTTGAAACTTCCCACAAAGAAAATCCTAGGCCCAGATGACCTCACTGATTAATTCTACCAAACGCTTAAAGAATTAGTACCAATCCTGCATAAGCTCTTCCAGAAAATGCAAGAGGAGGGAACACATCCCAGTGCATTGAATGAGATCGGTGTTATACCAAAATCAGACAAAGACATCATAAGAAAACTATACACCAATGTCTCTTATGGATATAGATGTAAGCATTTTCAACAAAATGCTAGCAAACTGGATGCAACAGCGTGTGAAAGATATGATACAATATAGGATTTATCCCAAGTGTGCAAGGTTGGTTTAATATCCAAAAATCAATTAATGTAATGCACCATATCAGTAAAGAACAAAGAAACACATGAGCATCTCAAAAGACATATAAGAGTGCATTTGACAAAATCCAGCATTCTTTCATGATTGAATAACGCTAAAAAAAAAAATAGGAATTAAACAGAAATTTCTCAACCTGGTAAAGGGCACCTATAAAAAACCTTACAATTAATATCATTTTTTTAACGTTTATTTATTTTTGAGAGACAGAGAGACAGAGTGCGAGTGGGGGGAGGGGCAGAGAGAAAGGGAGGCACAGAATCCACAACAGGCTCCAGGCTCTGAGGTATCAGCACAGAGCCCAACGTGGGGCTTGAACTCACGAACTGTGAGGTTGTGACCTGAACTGAAGTCAGAAGCTCCACTCAGTCAGTGGAGCTGGGTAGGTGTCCCCGGTTCATATTATTCTTAATGGGAAATGACTACATGCTTTCCTCCTAAAATCCAGGAACAAGATAAGGACGTCAGCTTTTGCCACTTCTGTGTGACATTGTACAGGATATTCTGGCCAGGGCAATTAGGCAAGAGGGGAGAAAGGGCACCCACGTTAAAGAGCGATAAGTAAAACCACTGCCATTCACAGATGAAATGATTTCGTATGTAGAAAATCCTAAGACGTTCACCAAAAAAAAAATATTGGAACTGATAACCCGGCAAGGTTGCAGGATAAAAAATCAATATACACAATTCAGTTGTGTTTCTGTATGCTAATAATCAATCTGAAAATAAAGATAACAAAACAGTTCCATGTGCAGTAACATCAAAAGGAATAAAGTATTTATGAATAAACTTAGCAAAAGAAGTCTAAGACTTACACAATGAAAACTACAAAACATTATTGAAAGTAATTAAAGAAGGCCTAAATAAGGTGAAAGACATCTTACATTCATGGACCAGAGGACTTAGTATTATAAAAATAGCAGTACTCCCCAAAGCAGTGTGCATATTTAACACAATCCCTATCAAAGTCTCAGCTAACTTTTTTTGCAGAAATTGACAAGATGATCCTAAAAATCATAAGGAAATGCAAGGAACCCATAATAGTCAAAATAATCTTGAAAAAAAAAACTTGGGGAACTCACACTTGCAATATCAAAATTACTACACTGCTGTGGTAATTAAAACAATTGTGGTATTGGCATAAGGTTAGATATATACAGAAATTAAATAGAATTGAGAGTCCAGAAGTTAGCCCTTGCATTTATGGTCAGTTAATTTTCAACAGAGGCAGCAAGACAATTCAATGGAGAAAGAATAGTCTTTTCAACAAATGGTGTTGGGACAACTGACTAGCCACATGCAAAAGAATGAAATTGGACCCTTACCCCACATACAAAAATTAACTTAAAGTGGATCAAATACTTAAACGTAAGAGCTAAAACTAAAACATTGAAAAGGACAGGGGTAAACTTTCATGGCCTTGCATTGGCAAAGTATTTTTAGATATGACAACAAAAGCTTAAACAACGAAGGAGAAATAGATAAGCTCATGTTATCAAATTTTAACCTTTGTGCTTCGAAGGATACCATCAAGAAAGTGAAAAGACAACTCACAGAATGGGATGAAATATTTGTAAATCATGGATCTGATAAGGGACTTGTATCCAGAATATATAAAGAGCTCTCACAAATCAATAATAAAGACAAATAATCCAATTTAAAAATAGAGAAGGATCTGAATAGACATTTTTCCAAGGAAGATATATACATGATCGATAAGTCCATGAAAAGATGCTTGACATCATTATTCATTAGGGAAATGCAAATCATTACCACTTCACATTTACTATGAAAGTCAGATAATAACAAGAGTTGTGAGGATGTGGAGAAATCAGAACCTTCATACACTCCTGGTAGGAATGTAAAATATGCAGCTGCTTTGGAAAACAGTCTAGTAGTTACTCAAGTTGTTAAATCAAGAGTTACTAGATAATCCAGCAGTTCCACATCTAGGCATATGCCTAAGAAAACTAAAATATATGTCCGCACACAAACTTGTATATGAATATTTACATTATCCGTAAGAACCAAAGGTGAATACAACCCAGATGCCCATTAACTGATGAATCTGTAAATAAAATGCGGTATGTCTATACATGGAAACTATTTTGGCCATAAAAAAATGAATAAGCACTTCTCCAGAGAAAATATATGGCCAACAAGCATTTGAAAGGATGCTCAACATCATTAATCATCAGGAAAGTGCAAATCAAAATCACAGTGAGATAGCATGTCACACCCGCTAGGATGACTAGAATCAAAAAGAGAAACTGGAGCCATGAAACATTTTTTTTTTGGGGGGGGACAGAGAGAGACAGAGCATGAACGGGGGAGGGGCAGAGAGAGAGGGAGACACAGAATCGGAAACAGGCTCCAGTCTCCGAGCCATCAGCCCAGAGCCCGACGCGGGGCTCGAACTCACGGACCGCGAGATCGTGACCTGGCTGAAGTCGGACGCCCAACCAACTGCGCCACCCAGGCACCCCGAAACATTTTTGGTAGAATATAAAATGGTACAGCCACCTTGAAAAACAGGTTAGCAGTTTCTCAAACCTTTTTTAAATTTTTTTTTTTTTTTTTTTAGAGAGAGAGGGGGAAGTCAGGGAAGTGGGGCAAAGGGAGAGGGAAAGAATCTTAAGCAGGCTTCTCACTCAGCATAGAGCCCGACATGGCACTCGATCCCACGACCCTGGGATCATGACCTGAGCCAAAATCAAGAGTCAGATGTTCAGCCAAATGAGCCACCCAGGTGCCCCACAGCTTCTCAAATCTTGAACAGACTTCCTACTAGCAGTTCTATCCCTTTTTTCTTATTGTGCATGGTGGCTACACAAGAGTAATGAAAATAGGTTTCTACACACACACACACACACACACACACACACACACACACAAGCTTTATATAAATATTCATAGCAACATCACTTATAATAGCCCAAAGGTGGAAACAACATAAATTCCATTACCTGATGAATGGATAAACAAAATGTGGTATATTCATATAATGGAATGTTATTTGGCATTAAAAAGAATGAACTACGGATACATACTAAACCATGGATGAACCTCAAAAATATTATGCTAAACAGGAAAGTCATTTACAAAACACCACATACTATATGATTCTATTTTATGAAATGTCTGGAACAGGCAAGTCTGTGGACACAGATTAGTAAACTGTTGGTTGCCCAGGACTGGAAGTTGGGGATGGACACGGACAGTGACTATTAACGGGCACAAGGTTTCTTTTTGGGGTGAAAATATCCCCAAATTAGACTTTGGTGAAGCCTGCACAATTCTGTAAGTACACTAAAAAACTTCATCGGATACTTTTAAGGGGTAAATTTTATTGTATGTAAATTACAACTCAATATAGCTGTTTTGGGACATAACACATGATCTAGAGCGCTCATCTGGAAACCAGTGGTCAGTGGGCTATATCCAGCCTATAAATTTGTTTTATGGTCGCTGTGGAGTTCTGAGTAAACAGGGCCCAGGTTTCCTCAGTCCAATACCTGTCCGCTGTCTGTGTCAAGGCATCTTTCAGGTCCTACTTTGGCCTTTGTAGACCTTGAGTCTGTGACTCCTTCCAAGGCAGAAGAATGGATGGACTCATGCTAACCAGTCAGCATGGTTACCTGGGCTATGGCGAGGCTCTTGGGGAGTGATGACCATGACAGCTTTCCACGTATGTCTCTATGGTGTAACTTCCTACAAAGAGTATGCAGTATGTCAGGCTTTTTTAATCCAATAAAGCAAAAGAAGGGCAGTCAATGACCTGCTGCTATGCAGAGCAACATAGGCAAACCTCACAAGTACAGTGTTGGATACCAGAAGTGAGGCACACCGTGTCTGACCAATCCATAGAGTTTGGAAGTCTGTTGTTTAGGGACAGTTACATAGCAGTGGGACAATAGACAACAGCAAGGAAATGATTCTCATAAAAGGGAGGACGGTGATCAGGGGAGGCTAAGCGGGAAAGCAGGTGCGGTGTGGGGATACTGGTAACGTTCTGATTCTTGATCTGGATGTTGGTTATACAGATGTTTTGTGCATTTTTCTCCATGTGTGTGCATACATATACATATCCACACATACATACATGTGTTTATATGTTTGATTTCATAATAAAATTTTAAAATAAAATTTTTATGTCTTTATATCAGGTGAAGGAGGGTAATCTGATTATACTTGAGTAATGTTAAAGATTTATGAATTTGTGGTTTATTTTAAAACTTTCGTGTGTGAGCCTCTGGGCTCAGACACCATGTGATGCGTTCTGGGACTTTTGTGTTTGGTGCAGTGCATAAGGCGTTGTCTGAAAGCTCTGCACCACCATTCCCATCTTAAAACATTGTTATTTCTGAGCTCCTTCATCAGCTTTCCTCCCCACTTCAGCCACCTGTGTCAGAGCCCCTACAGTGAGCATCCCATGTGCGTTTAGCCTTGTGGAAAGAAGGAATCCTAGTTTGCAGTGACATTAAACAGCTTTCAGAGAATCAGGCTAGTTTGTGTCCTGTTAGGAGAGTGGACAGGAAGTTTTATCAGTTCCACTGTCATTCAGACTAAGATGTTAATGGCTGATAAATTAGTCTTGCAGGCATGTTGTCTTAACGCAGTATTTTCCAAAGTGTGCCCTGGAGCAGCGGCCCCATAACTTTCTTCCCGTGGTGAGACAAGTTTGGGAAACTGTTCATCACCTCCTCCTCCTGGAGGTTCCCGATGCACATAAGCAGTGAGAATTCTGAGAAGTTCTGTGGTAGTGGACTGTGGTTAATTTTTTTCTCCCACCCAGTGTTTCCCAAGAGAGTTGGACGTACAATTCTTAACATCTCACAGAACAAGTACTCTGTGGAGCACCCTTTGGGAAGTACCCCTTTATTAGGGAGCAGTGGATTCAGTGGTGTGTTTGTTTCACAGGGACAGGGCTTTGACAGGGTCTAGGGAGATGGGGCCAAGGGCTTTTCCAGTGAAATAGTTATCCCTCTTCTTAGATCTAATCATCATTGTTTCTTCCTCCTTCCACTCATCTGCCCTCTTCAGACGCCCTCCTCTGCTTCCGTTCAGGAAGCACTGAACTTTGCACCGTCTGCATAATCTAGGAGTTCCTCTTTCACACGAACTCTCGAGCTTCCAGATGAGAGTTGGAAGTAAAGTAAGAATAGTCTCCAATCTGTCAGGGAGCTGCAAGCCCAGCTGGCCTTCGTCCCTCAGTCAGCCTGGCAGGGAAGTGGAGAAGCCCATGCAGGTCATAACGCCCTGACCCCATTCTCACTGTGACCGTATGCACCTGGCTGGTGTGCACGCACACACAGCAGTGGATAGAGTAGTGGTTTGTAACCTACAGTGTTTGATCATTTTGTGACTTGCTTTTTTTCACTCATCATTCTGTTTTGAAGGGCAGCCGGTTGACACAGACAGGTGTCATCCATTCACTTAGCTCCTGTATAGCACACCATTGCACGAACAAACCACCAGGCTCACCCACTCTCCTGCTGATGGACATGTAGACCGTCTTTAATGTCTGGCTGTCACAAGCCACACCAGAGTGAGCTCTCTCATCTGTCTCCTGGTGCTCTTATGGAAGAATTTCTCTAGGGAATATTCTTAGAAGTAGACCTGCAGGATAGCAGACCACACTGTGAGTTTTCTAGATATCGCCACTGGTATTCCAAAGGGGTTCTGCCAGTTTTCACCCCTAGCAGCTGTTTCTTAGGGTTGCACTTTCCCTACATCATTGACACACTTTGCATCTTAAGACATTCTCATTGGTGTCGGTCTGATGTGTCTGAAATAGTATCTCATTGATTTCCTCATTCTTACGTTGCCACATATTTCTCGCTGTATGTGAATTCAGCCATTCCCCTGTTGTTTGCTTCGTGTGTATGTGTGTGTGTGTGTGTGTGTGTGTTTGGCATTACCAACAGTGTGGCAAGAGGCAACCTTGTACAAGCAGCTTGATGTCCTGGTGATTTCATTACTGTCAGATTAATTTCCAGAACTCACCTTGCTGGGTCAAATTAGCAGTTTCATTTTTAAAAGTACTAACAAAAATCCTTTCTCACAATGTTATAGTAATTTTGGGTGCAATTTTCCAGTTGTATATGTATATATATGACATGCCTGATCATGTCAATCTTTTATATTTTTGACAATCTAAAAACCCCTGAATTGGACCCCATGGTTGTTTTAATCTGCATTCCCCTGACCACTGGTGAGTTAAGCCTCTGTGCATTGCCTCTTCTTTGAATTGTCTATTTATATGCTTCATTTTTCTGTGTCCTCGTTATTATTCATCTAAAGGAGCCCTTTGTGTGTTCGGATAGCACTTTTTCGTTATGAGTATGGTATATGTCATTTGTCTACTGTTGCTTGTGTCGCAGATTTTAGTTCTTTATTTTAACTATATGTAGTGGTTTTCCTTTATAACTTTTGGGTTTCCTGCTTTATGTAACAAGGCCCTCCCCACCCCAGTGTTACATAAATATACCTATATTTTTGTCTAACTTTTACAATTTAGTTTTTTAACATTAGGCTTTTAACTCACCTGACATGTATTTTTGTACATGATGTGAAGTAGGGGGTCAAACATCCTGGTGTCACTTATTACATAACACACTCCTTCCTACTGCTCAGGGATGATGCCCATAGCACACAGAGCTGGCACAGCCTGGTGGGATGTGCATGGGCTCTGAAGCCAGTTTCTGAGCTCTACTCCCACTTACTCCATCCTGTTAAAGTTGTTTGGTCTCTGTGTGCCTCCTTCCTCCTCTCCCTCTCCCCCCTCTTCCGCCCTCCCCTCTCCCCCTCCTTCCTCCCTTCTCTACTTCTCCTCTCCCCCCTCCCCCTCCTCCTCCTTCTCCTCTCCCCCTCCCTCCCCCTCCTCCTTCTTCTCCTCTCCACCTCCCCCTCTCCCTCCCTCCCCTTTCCCCTTCCCTCCCTTCTCTCTCCCCCTCCCTCTCCCCTCCCTCCCCTCTCTCCCCACACTTCTTTTTCCTTCCCTTCTCCCTTCCATCCCCTCCCTCCTTCCCTCTCCCCCTCCCTACTTTCTCTGTTTCCCTCCCTCTTTCTCCCCCTACCCCCACAGTCTTCTCTCTCTTTGACATTTTAACATTTAATAAGTTTGTATCTATACATGCCCTTTTCCCCTTTCTTTCTACCTAGGACTTACTTAGAAAATTGAGGTCTTTTCAACTTAAGAAAGTTTGTCTCTTATTTCTTGATTTTCACTTCTCTCTATATTCTTCTCTCTCCTTTTGGACTTCTTAGTCTCTGCATATTAAATCTTCTAGGTTTGCCTTTCATGTCTCTTGTGTTTTCTTTTCTTTTTAAGTTTTTATTTTAATTCCAGTTAGTTAACATACAGTGTCATGTTTGTTTTAGGTATACAGTATTCATCACTTCCATAAAACACCTGGTGCTCATCACAACAAGTGCCCTCCGTAATCCCCATCATGGCTTCCGTTTCTTTGTGTTTTTGCTCTGTGTTTGTGTTATGTTTTCTTCCATTTTGTACAGAGCAGTGCCTGGCACATGACAGGTGCTCAGTAATTACTTCCTTAATGAATACATTTTGTGCAGGAAACAAATTAGATCTCACAGTGACTCTTCTCTTTTCCCATTTCTCTGTTGAAGTTTCAATTCAGAAATCATGTTTTGTGGCTGCAGAAGGTCTTTTTAGGGGCACCCGGCTGGCTCAGTCCGTAGAGCATCTGACTCTTGATCTCAGGGTTGTGAGTTCAAGACCCACGTTGGGCATGGGGTCTACTTTAAAAAAAGGAAAAAAAAAGAAAATCTTTTTACATTCTACTGTATCTCTTTAACACTTCTTTTTTTTAAGAAATTAAATGTCTTTTTTGCATCTTCATTTCCTCTGCCTGGCGTGTTCAACTCCCTGTGGAGTGTGATTTTTTTTCTTTGCCTGTTTATCTACGGGCACGAAGATCTTTGGCCCCTGTGCAGGTCAGCCTGTCAGCTGTCTCAGGTAGCAGTGGCCTGCACTGGAAAAGGGACACAGGCGTCTGCTAGAGAGCTGGCAAACCGCACAGTCTCCACGCACGGAGAGGCGGTAGTCTGCAGACCACGGAAGGTGGGCGCGTCCATCCATTAGTGCTGCCACCTTCAGGAGGTGGGGGGGGGACAGCAGTGGGGCAGGAGGTTCCAAGAAAATCAATTATTTTCTAAAACAAAGGGGGAAAAATCAGTAGATTAGTTGACGTTGTACACTTGTCTACATTTTATCAGCGTTGGTGTTAATACAAACAACAAATAGAGAAGATTTTCTTAAAGCCCAGGAAAATGGAATACTGTAAGTAAACCAACAGTGATAAATGACAGTGCCATGCAACAGAAAATGTTTTTCAAAATGCATTTGCTCCGGGCGACCATACCTAGCTCCTGTTCGCCTCTTGTGGTCCCAATGGGAGTCTTACCTGGCCAACAGGACAGCATGAAAAACCATGGGGATTTTTGGGACAGTAATAGCACAAGATGATATTAAAGGGGCTCCAGACTTTTTCATGACCTCAACTCTCAGTGCCTGTTGTGAGAAAGGTTTCAGAAAAGGAGAGTTAGGAATACAAGTGAAAAGCTGTTAACCCAGAATGTAAGTTTTGATTTTTAAATAAATACGAGACCGTTTTCCCTGCCCTAAAGGAACAGACACTTTGGGTTAGTTTTGGTTTTGCCGTAAGAAAAAAAAACAGCAAAATTTAAAAAACAAAATGTAAGTGCCCAATGCTGCAGGATAAGTTTCAAGGACACCGGTATCTGAAAATGTGGGCTGGATACAGTGCATGGCCTGTCTTGGGGGGGGAGCTATTTTGATTTTAACAGTCACTAAACCTGCCACTGGCGGCAGTCTGTGTCCGAAGTCCAATCACCGTGCTGCCCTGGACACCTTACTTGGAAGGCGTGCCCACTGTCCCCTTTCCCCAGCCACCACACACAGTCCAGGGGCACGTTGACCGAGCTGGTGGGACACTGGCTGTTCAGTTCAGCCTGGAAGTGGAGCGGCCTCAACCCTTTCTACCTCCGGTGACCGGCAAGGCAACTCTGTGCCGAGGGAGACAGGCAGTTGAATGTCCCGTCAAATCCGTGAGGTCTTCTGATGCTTCCTTTTCAGCTTCCTTTTACGCAGTGGCGTACACCTACTTCACTCGCCACTCCTCTGCTGTGAGCCCCGTCTCAGGTTCAGGGGACCTCACACCTCCTGCTGTGAAGCTCAGGGCACAGCAAAGCAGGCTACTGCCGGACCCCAGGAGGGGTCCCAGTACGTCACGGATGCACACTCAGCTATAACGTCTCGGCCTGACGGAGGGCACATCCTCAGACCGCAGGGGCAGGCTTTAGGCTGAGGGGCCAGCCCAAAGGCCAGGCATTTTACACAGTTTTCTTCTTTTTATTCATGCTCAGATGGATGGAGTGGAACCCTGGCTTCCCCTTGAGTATCGATGCCAAATACCACAAGGATCTACCCCGAGACATCCAGTTTGATAGTGAGAAGGGTGTGGACTTCGTTCTGAACTACTCCAAAGCGTGAGTTTCCAAGAACCTAAGGATGCTGGGCAGTCCCTCCAGGGGCCAGGGCCACGGATGGAACCCTCAGTCCTTTCCTTGTGGGAGCTCTGGGCTGGGGAGCAGCTCAGCTGGTCTTCCCAAATCACTTGATTGTATCCGATGTGCAACCGCAGGGTAGCCTGTATCTAAACAAAGTTATAACCTGGATGGCTCCAGACACCAAACATAGCTCTGTTGTCAGCCCAAGGTAGAGGTCTTTACTTGGAGTGCCCACCCCACCCATATCTCATCCCCCTATAGCCGATTCGGGGTTGGAGAGGGTCCACGCTGTCCCCTGGATAGAAGGGCTCTGCGGTAGTAATGGCCACCACGCCTGTGCTGATCGCTGACACCCATCCCCCCGGGTTGTCTGTCACAACAACCCCTTGAGGTAGGCATGATTATCCTCCCTCTGCAGTTGAAGAATCTGAGGAATAAGGAAGTCACATACCTTGCCCAGTGGCCCCTGCTAATAAATGGCAGAGATCCAAGTTCTGTGCTCCTTCTTTGCAGTTGAATAACGGCAGGGCTTTTAAAGTGTGCCAAACCCTGAGACTCCTTGGGTGCTTGTTAAAAACAGGGAGCCCCAGCCCCGTCCCAGGGCTAGTGGAGGAGCCTTTGAAGTTGTACTTTGACACTCTGGGGAGTTCCCGCAAGCATACAAATCTAGAAAACTCTCCATCCGTGGTTCTGCCACCTGATGGAGCCATAGAATGCCCTGTGGAGCTTCAGCACTTCTTGGTGCCAGGCCAGCCCCACAGCCAGGAAGAGAGTCTCCCAGGACGGGGCCCTGGCCTCAGGTAGGCATATCCTGGGGTGACATTTGCTCAGTGCCCAGCTGCTCCCCTTGAGAAGGGCGTCTTCTGGTCAGACTTCTGAAAGGTAAGCACAAGAGACCACACTCAGGCCTGTGCCAAAGTCTTCTTCCTCTGGACATTTTGGAAGCGCTCTACACACACACACACACACACACACACACACACACACACACACAGCCTCATAATCAGCCTCTGTAGGGAACCCCCTCACATTAGCAAGGCCGTTTGCACTGGTGTCCCTCAGGCTGCCTGAGAGGGAACAAGTGGTAGGGGTCTAACACTTAGCAAGCCTCTGCCGAGGGCCGGGCTCTTAGGTGTGGGCATTTTCTACTAGAATCATCTGTTTTCACTTTCACAGCCACGCTGGGAGGTAGATACTGTTCTTGAACGCTTCCAGGTAAATAACCTGGATCCAGGTCAAGGAATTTGCCTAAGGTCATTCAGGCAGAAATCAGCAAAACCCGAATTTGCATTCAGATCTCTTTGGGTCCAAAGCTGGGGATTTTTTTCCCCTGCTACAGTTGGGACCAACTGGGGAGAAAAATTAAAACCCAACATCTGGACTAGTAGTACAGTAGTATCCAACATCTGGTTCCCTGGAAACATCAGGGCAATTAAACATCTGATTTCCCACCCAGGGATCCCCAAAGGCAGGTGGCTTTGGTAGGGCAGAGCCCTGACCAGGATGGTGCAAGCAGGACAGAAACCCCTTCTGAGAGGGGCAGTTTGAAGAGAAAATGATAAGGATGGAGAGGCAGAGAGGTCAGAGGAGAAGATACTGCTTTGGGGAATCATCCCACCTGTACTTAGTGATGGTGAAGGGATGGATGGCGGAGTGATGGTGGGTGGATGGATGGATGGATGGATGGTGGGTGGAGGGGTGGATGGAAAGAGGAAGGGAGGGAGGGTGGAGGGAGGGAGGATGGAAGGAGGGCAGGAGGGTGGACAGTTGGTGGAGAAATACCTGGAGGGTGGATGGATAGATGGTGAGTGGGTGGATGGACGGTGGAGTGAAGGCCAGGCTGTGCCTTTCTTATGTCTGCTCAGTGTTCCTGGAATTAATTGTCATCTTTGTACCTCCGGAGCCTAGCACAGCAGCTGCCACAGAAGAGGTGCTCAGTAAACTCTGTCAAAATGGGAGTCTGACCCCACTGGCCTCTGACCCCTCAGGGGCCTTTGTTACCACCTCATGGGCCCTCACTTCACACACACACACACACACACACACTCTCTCTCTCTCTCTCTCTCTCTCTCTCTCTCTCTCTCTCTCTCTCTCTCTCTCTCTCTCTCTCTC
>NW_024412404.1:28634754-28643614 GCF_014898765.1 Herpailurus yagouaroundi | reverse complement strand
CTCTCTCTCACACACACACACACACACACACACACACACAATTACCTTTCATCTCTCACATGTCCCATCCTAGAAGTGTGTTTAATATTACTTCCATGCTGCCTTGGCCCAGCCTGTCCTGCTCAAACTGTTAAACCAGCATCTGTAGCCCACCTCTACCTATATTTTAAAAGCTCCCGCGGGGATTCTAGTGTGCAGTCAGGGTTGAAACCGCTGGCCTCAATGCCTCCCTTGGCCTCATCCTCCACTCAATTGGATGTGGGATCATGTCTATTTCCTGGGGTCTCCGAGTGCATCTCCTTCCCTCCCAGCTCTGTCATCTCTCCCCAGGACATTCAGGAACATCCTTCGACCTGCTTCCCCAGGATCCATCCCACACAGCAATTGGAAGTTCGTTCTCAAGCACACATACAGTTTTTTGGAGGCTCCTTCTATAAGGGCAAATCTAATTCTTTTACTCCTCCATCTAAAATCCCTCAGTGATTACCCCAACTACAGGCGAGAGTCCAGACCTCTTTGCCCAGCTCCCCTGCCCTCTCCCTTGCCCCCAGATGCACAGGACGCTTTAGCCATGTGCGCCCAGCACCAGTTTGCAGGGCATCTTCGTGCCCTTGCTTTGCATGAGCTATTTCCTCCACCTTGAATACCATCCTTCCTTTCTTGGCCTGGAGAAATCCAACTCCTCGTTTTTAAGGACCTGGATGAGGTGACCCTTCTCCAAGAAGCGCCTAGAAGCATCTAGAAGCCCCTAGGCCTGAGTGAGGTCTCTTCCCCTGTGCTCCCCAGCACTGGCCACACAAACCACCGTTTCTCCAATGACACATCGACCCACCTTTCTTCACATCTGCCATGTAACTTGGCCCCTTGAGCTATGGACTGTTTGGAAGGAACACAGCTAAGAAATCTTGAGATGGGCCCTCAGCCCCTCCTGGTACAGCACAGCTGGTCACATCAGCTAAGCCTCACTTCTGCTGGCTAAGGACCATGAGGTTCTAAGAAGGAGATAAGAGATGTGTCCCTGCATTCGAGCAGAGCACAGCCTGAGCCAAGGGGACTAGACCTCAGGGAGGTAGCTCAAAGCACCCCACCTCCACCCCAGGGAGATGAGGGGTGCATGGGAGAGGGCTCTAGGCCAGTGGAAGGTGATCTTGGGAAGCTAACATCTCTGAGCCTCAGTGTCTCACCCATAGCTCCTACTCGGGGTCGTTGTGAGAATATAATGGGGCCATGTGTCAACCCTGCACAGAGAAGTTTCTCCCTAAAAACAGCATTAATTTCCATCCATTTTTGGTAATGGGGTCAGGCCAGCCAGGACCTGGCTGAGCATCTGCCCTCAGATCGGCCTCTCCCCTCAAGGACTCATAGAGGGACCGTCACTCTGTCTGGTGTTACCTTGTCACGGAGTCCAGGAAGGCTTCACAGTAGAAGGGCATCTGACTTGGCCTTGTCACCGGCCAGGCACACAAGCAGGGGCCTAGAGGGATGGGACTAGGATGCTCTGGCAGGGTCAGCTCTGGGCAGAGGTCAGCTGTGGCTGGGCCTGCTCACAGAACCGAGTGAGTTGTGACATTTCCTGGGGGCATCAAAGCAGGAGCAGCTTGTATGTTTACTCACTGTTTGCAGCCCCGGAGTTCGATTGCAGGAGGTTGGCAGGCTGATAAGGGAATGTACCTTTAAAGGAAATTGAGAAAAAGAGCTTCCTTCCTGGTAAGGTAGAACAGTGCAGAAATATGACTGAGTTCTGGGAGAGGTCACCAGCCTGGTGCCAAGACCAAGGTGCTCGACCCTTACCCACTGTGCATTTCCTGCCAGATGAGACCAGGTGGAGGCAGCTCCTGGAAGGAGAGTCCTTCTCCCCAAAGTCACAGGGGCACCTCGCCGTAAGCACAGACATCTTCCTGGGGGCCGGGGGGAGCACGGTTACAGCCTTCATGGACTGCTCTGGACCTGCATTTGCAGTGCTCAGTGAGAAACAGGGAGACGGGCGAGAAGTCAGAGCCACGTTGCAGAAGTGTGGCCTGGCAGCCTTTGAGGGCCTGACGAGAGAGCCCAGAGGTGGGGAAGGGGCTGACTGAAGACGGGGAGTGGGAGAGTAGGGAAGAATGCAGGATGTGGTGTGGATGGACCCGGGATCCCGTTGGAATTCATCAAAATGGGGAGAGACTGAGGGGGGCACCCAGGGCATCCTTGACGTGTGCATCTGGGTTATTGGGCAAATGGAGTGATCGTTACAAAGGGAAGCTGATGAGGGGGTGGGGGCGCCTTGGTGGCTCAGTCGGTTGAGCAACCGACTTCAGCTCAGATCACTATCACACAGTTCCTGAGTTTGAGCTCCACGTTGGGCTCGGCACTGGCAGTGCAGAGCGTGCTTGGGATTCTCCCTCTCTCTATCCCTCCCCTACTTGGGCTTTCTTTCTCTCTCAAAATAAATAAATAAACTTAAAAAAAAAAAAAGGGGGAAGCTGGGGTGGGGAAGAAGCAGGGGGTAGATGAGTTCAGCTTAGGGGCATTGCTGAGGTTGAAAGCCCCAGGCAGCCTCTGGAGGTGCCATCCAGGCTCAGGGCCAAGGGCCAGAGGCTTTGTGCCAGGGAGGGGCCGGGGGGAGTGTGGTCTGACAGCTGCAACCCCATTACCCCCTGCTCCCGGCCCCCTAGACAAGTCTCTGCTGCTTGCTTGGAGACCAGGCAAAAATCACATGTACGGCAGCTCCTTGAGGGGAGTTGGTGGTGAAAAGAAGGGATCAGGTGTCTGAGATGAAGAAGGTCAGGAGCCTAGAGGGGATAGAGGGGATGAGTGGATGGGGCAGACTTCCAGCGCAGGAGGGAAGAGGGGGAGCAGGGTGGTGAGGCCTGGGGTGGGGCCGTTCGTTTCTCCAGAAACCAAAGCCGTGATGGGTTCTGTGCAGGAAGAAGACCCCACGCCCTCTTAGTGTCACCCCAGTTCAGAAACAAGTCGGCTCCACGTGACCGAAGCACTCGTAGAAAATAGTGTTCTCCCATTAACTTCACAAATGCTACCCAAAAGCCCCTGATCTGGGAAATTTTAACAGCCGTGTATGTCCTCCTTCTAACTGATGTCTGGACGTCTATATATCAACCCTGTTTACCTCTATCAAATTTTGTTAGACAATCAGACATGCGTCCCATTGGAAGATAAATATGTTGGGGAAATGTGGGGCGGGGGGGGCGACCTCCCACCTAAAAGGCAGACAACCTGGGGAATTTTAATTATATTTGCTGAAGTAGCATTTTGTTGTTGTTGTTGTTGTTGTTAAAAATGGATCATAAAAGGGGCGCCTGGGTGGCTCAGTCGGTTGAGTGTCTGACTTTGGCTCGGGTCATGATCTCGCAGTTCGTGAGTTCAAGCCCCACACCGGGCTCTGTGCCGTCAGTACAGAGCCTGCTTTGGATCCTCTGTCCCTCTCTCTCTGCCCCTCCCCCTGCTTGCACTCTCTCAAAAATAAATTTAAAAAAAAATTTTTTTAAGAAGGATCATAAAAGAAGACATAACAAAACGTTAAGTATGGTTTCCCTAAAAAAGGGTGTGTTCGGCCGTCAGATTACTTTGGAAGACCTTGCAACGTCTTCCAAAGAGGAATCTTTGGATTCCAAAGAGGAATCTTCAGCAGTGGTTCTCAAACCGTAGCTTGCAGCAGAATTCTCGGGGCGGGGCGGGGGGGGGGGGGAGCGGCTTGTTAAAAATCTGGATTTCTGGACCCAACCTCCAGAGTTTCTGATTCAGGGGGTCTGAGGCAGGGCCTAAGAATCTGCATTTTTAACAAGGTCCCACACATGCTGATGCTGTAGGTGTGGGGACCACTGAGAACCCCTGCTCTCCAGGACTGTTAGGCCTTGAGAAATCCTGGTGTAAAGAAATCTGTTTAAGGCCCCTGTGCTCTCCCAATTCCTCAGACTGGCTTGCCTTTCTGGGCGGGAGACCCCACGGAGCAGGTGTCCCACAGGGCACAGGAGGGAGGAGGACCTTTCCCCTTCTTATTTCCTCACTCCCCTGTGTCCTTCTCAGCTCTTCACTTTAGTTAGCTCCACTGGCATTTATGGAGTGCCTACTGTATGCCTGGACCCTGGAACTCTTCTCAGTACCAGTGGTCCCTGTCTTTTCTTTTCCCGTGCCCCTCCCCCACGTCTACCTCAAGCCTGCCCCGGGACTAGAAAAAGAAAATGCCAACTCCTGCCATGAAACAAACTCAGTAAAGGAAGGTGCAGTTTTAACTGAATGTGGCTGTTTTTGCAAGGCTCATTCTACAGTAGCTGAGCTCCTCCCGGACACTGGGCAGCTGCCCCAAGCCATCCTTGCTTAAGGTGGTAAGGACAAGCAATCAGCCAGGCTGCCCAGTGAGGGAACAGGAGTCCAGACACCTTCTCTCAAGCATTCTCATCCACGTGGATCTGTGTGGGACATTGGTAGACACAGGTTTTGATCAGGGCGTCTGAGTGGGGAGAGGGTCTGCATTCCCAGCAAGCCCTCGTGCTGGTCTCTGGACCTGACTCAGAGCAGCGAGTGGTTGTACTTTGCTTTCCTGGGGAAAAAAAAAAATCTACTCATCTATTAAATTTACAGTAACAAGTATCAACCCATCACTTGTTACCCTTCAAAGCAAAAGGTTGCCTCATTTAGAGCCTGGCAACCAGGGTTGATTCAAATTCTAGCTGTCATCTTGGGAGAGCTGTTTCAGTTTCCTCTCTGTAAGATGAGACTGATGAGGCCTAGCTGCTAGAATTAAGAGATTTAAGTGAGCTCCTGTTTGCAGTGGCCCCACGGTGCTGTCCGGCACACCGTCAGGTGAGTTCCCTCGAGTGTCTCCATTCTGGATGCTAGGGAGGACTTTCTCCTCATTCCTGAGCCCGAGGCAGGAGCCGGCTGGGGAGCTGCCTCCTCAGGCACTGCCACTGCCCATTTGCTTGCTCTGCTGGGCTTCCTCTACCCCTATGGGAGCAGGGCTGGAGGAGCCACTCCTGCTCCTCCTTTGACAAATGCTTATTGAGCTCCTGGTGGGGTGGGGCTAGAGAGGAATCAAAAGTGGCCTTTTGGTCCAGCTCCAAGAAACTCACAGTATAGTGGGACCAAGTTGTGGATAGTTCATCATAATAGCATGGAGTAGCTATTCCTTAGGAAAGGAGTGCAGGGGAGGAAGTAACTCGGGGGGTGGGGAGGGGGACTGCATTAGAAATATGCTTTCCAAGAGAGAAGATGCCCAACCTGGGTTTTGAAGGATGCATAGGAGTTTACTATGCTGATTGGAGGAGTAGAGGGGATGGCATTTTAGGCAGTGAGAATTCTGGTGAGCCAGGGGGACCAGAGTAGAGGTCTGTGTGGGGAAATGGTCAGAAGGTGGGCAAGAAGCCCAGCCTTTACCTGAGAGGGGGAGGGGGGGAAAGTACCGTGGTGGTCCAAGAGGCTCAGCATTTTAGTGTCAAGAAGAAAGGAGCTGGTTGTCAGATGCACTAGAGAGATCCGGGGAGGTTAGGGCTGTAGGGCCCTTCGGATGCAGCCGCTAGGAAGTCACCAGTGCCCTGGATGAGAGCACTTTCCGGGGACAAAGAGGACAGGAAGAAAAGACCAGGAAGAAGGTGAGGATTCTTCTGTGAATTGGGTGTGAAGGAAGAAAGAGGATGAGTGAATGAGAGAGGAAGACCCAGTGGAAGGAAGAGGGTAAAGTGCTGTGCTGCAGACAGGATTTTGGACTTGTCTGCTGGTCCCCCAGAATGCCAGTACCTAAGGCTGCAGCCTTTAATATTAACAGTGAGTGATAATTATGGCACGACTTGATAATGTTTGTGGAATTCTTTTTAGGTACCAGTGTTTTCTGTACATCATGTCAGCCCTGCGAGGCGGGGGCAGTCATGTGCCCGTTTCACAGATGAGAAAACTGAGCCACAACAAGATTAGGGACTCGCCTAGGGCCACGTGGCCGGGAGGCGATGGGGCTGGGATCTTAGGCCGGGCCCTTAACCCCTGTGCTGGCCAGCACCATCTCAGCTGCCATCTGTCAGGGACTCCCAGCCCCATGCAGATTTGTGTCCAAACACAAACACTTGGGTCGGGGGTTCTGAGACCCCCTGGTCCGGCCCCCGACCAGTGGCTGGCAGTCCCCTGTGCATGGACAGTTCCTGATAGAACCCACAGACCCAGAGCCTCGCTAGCCTGAATCCCCACAGCCTACGCCATAGCATGCCACTGTGCCCATGGTTAAACCCGGTCCCGCCTGCGGAAAACAAACTTGTGGCCGAGGTCGCCAGAGACTCCCTCCCCGTCGAACCTCCAGCTCGGGGCAGTCATTTCCGTGCCACTTCTGGATAACTCCGGTGGCTTGTGTCCTCCGGGCCACCTGCTCTGCCTGGAACGCGGCTAGCCCTCCTCAGGAAGCTTTGCCCCCAACTCCAAACAGCCAAACTGTGAAGTGGAAAATGGAGAAGCTGTTAGAAGGAAAGGGGCAGGGGAAGCAGAGGCCCCGAGGGCTCTCCCCTGTCCTGCCTCAGAGCAAGCACGTTCCCGCCTGGCTGTGTGACCTTGCGTGAGCCAGGCGCCCTCTTTTGGGCAGGTCCTCTTCGTGCCGTAACAGACCTTTGAAGCCCCGGTATTCCTGTTGCGATAAGCATGTGGAAATGTTTTGCCTGTAGATGACATGCCAATATTTTCCTCCTAATTCCACTTCTTTCTGAGTCTCTGGCTTCCTCCGAGTACTGCCACACCCCACCGTGTTGTCAGTGCCAGATTTCTGTTTTGAAGTCAGAGAGACCCAGCTGGGGAGACCGTGAGCCACATGGGGCTGTGACTCACCCCTGGCTCCTCACAAGATCCCCCAGGGCCGAGGACCTCTTTCCTGGGCACCATCTCGTACTGGGCTGGGCTGGGGCTGCCAGGATTGTAGAGGCCTGGGAAGGCGTCTCCTCCCTCAGAGATGAGTCCTTTTCCATCTGACAGTGGGTGTCACAGGGACATTTGTTCCTCTAGTTTAACAGTGGTTCTGTGCCAGGAGGCTCAGCCGACGGGGGAGGTGGAGGAGGAAGGGGCAACAAGTCTGAAAGAAGCTTCCCTGGGGGCCTGCCTAGCGGTGGTGAGGCACAAAAGCAAGTGTGTAAAATAAACATGTGTGGGGAAAACCCCCCAAAAACCCCAAAACACAAAAAACAAGCACGTGTGTAAAAGGTCCTCCTTCCTGGGGAGGGGTTGGGGTAGAAGGGTCGAAGACACCAGCCTAGAGGAAGACACCAGCGTCATTCTCCAGCCCCCCGGGGTGCTGAGCACCTGCTGTGTCTGCCACTCTACCCAGGCTGCACTCCAGCACCTTCCAAGGACTACAGCCTGTCAGTAGCCTGCAAGGCAGCTGGGTCATCCAACTCACAGAGAAGTCAAGGCCCACCGAGGTTACCAGGCTCCTGGGCAGTGTGGGCTCCTAGGGGGTCCCAGGGTGGCATTTGTGAGACTGAGGGGGGATGCGGAGGGGAGTCATAAAGGCATGTCATGTTCTGCCTCAGGTGCCTTCTCCATGTCTGGCAGGGCTGGGAGGGGCCCCCTGAGTTTCCTGCTTATCTGCCAAGTCGCTGCACTCAGCCACAAAGACTTGCCGCCCTCATGCATGCTCCCTGGTGCCTCGCCTGCAATGAGACAGCCATCTGTCCCCATCAGCCAGGTGGACTCTGGACAAAACACCCAAACTTCAGTCCTTTGATTCTGCTGGCAAAGGTGTGCGGTGGCTTTGGGACTCCTGAGCCTTTTTGTGACAGCACTTGGGCCCCAGCCAGCACCTCCCCTATCCCCCTCGTCCCCCAAGTAGTGAGTCCAAGGAGGTTCCCCGGGCTTGCACGCGTTAGGGCTACTGCTTCCGGGAGGGCTGGGCTCTGCTTGGGAGGTGGGTGGATAGGAAGGGGAGTTCCCTGGCGCCGGCCAGCTTGGTCCCCTGCCCCGGGTATTTGCACTGCCCTGCTCAGTGATCCCTGCTGCCTGAGCCACCGGAGCACCTGGAGGTCTAGGCTCAGCACCGAGCAACACAGACTCGCCCTTGCCCTCCAGGGGACTAAGGCAGACTCAGGTATTCGTGTTTACTGTACTTAATCTGCCATCAGTACTGCAGACATAGCATCACAGGCAGCCCGGTCTGGGGAAGGGGCGACTTCCCTGAGATCAAAGGAGGAGTTGGGGGTACTCCAGGCGAGCCCTCCAGACACCCCATAGGCTCAGGAGGTGACAAAAGGGGCACCGGGTATTCCATGCAAAGCCCCAAGCGAGGATATACAGGTAGGAGTCTTCGACTCTGGAGGAGTGGACAGTGAACATTGACAGTGGGGAAGAGACACGATAACTGCCTGGTGTCCTCAGCGGTGGGTGTGGCCGAGAGAGAGAAACTAAGGCAGCGTGTGTCCCATGAGCACTGGGCAGAATTCCCTTGCCTCTGTCCTCCATCTTGCTTGAATTAGCAGGGAGGTCTGGGACACCTCCCACTCTTCCCCACCTTCCCCAGGCCCATCCCACAGTCGCCTCCTCCAGCCAGCCCCTGGGATTGCTCAGGCCACTCAGATCTCACTCTTGAGTACCTGCAGCCTGCATTTTAAATTCATCAAGCTCCTGTCCTGGCTCATTTTGCTATCCTGTGTAACGAGCATTTGGAAAACTATCTCCCTCAGCACCAGGCACAGAGCCAGAGTTAAGCAGAAGGCAAAGGATACGCTCCATGGAATCCCTCATCCCCTAAAACCCCAGAAGACTAGGTAGAGCAGCTGCAGAGGAGATAACGGCACTCTGTGCCTGGACGCTTTGCAGCGGGGGGGGGGGGGGGGGGGGGGTTATAGTTTATTAGGGATTCCATGGAGCGTATCCTTTGCCTTCTGCTTAACTCTGGCTC